>NC_056077.1:37311666-37614696 GCF_016772045.2 Ovis aries | reverse complement strand
CTTAGCCTCCCCCTCAAGGCAGTGGGAAATGAGTGGCTGGATGGAGGAACGGATGGAGCCAGTTTCTTTCCACCCTACTTGAGGATCTGCCCACGTGAGGACTTTTTTCATGAATCCTTTACCATCACTGAAAGACAGAAATAACTAACACTGCAGCCGGATGGTTCTGGTTGTAAGTAACACTGAAATACAAAAGGGCAAGCGGCAGCTGTCCAAGCAAGAGCTGATGATGGCAGCTGGAACCAGGATGGGGTCAGCGGACACGAAGAGAAGACACACTCCCGACAAAATGTGCTGACAGAAATGAGGACTTAAGGCTGAATCACATACGAAGAACGACAATGAGGCTTGTTTTTCGTTTTGATTTTTTCTTTTTTTTTTCGGTTTGGGCAACTGGGTAGATTCAGTGAAGTGGGAATGACTGTAGAGAGCAAGGTTTCCTGGGAAGGGGATCAGAAAAGCTTAGTCTCCGGGGCATGTTGTAGAGGAGAAGAACGTCATGTTTCCAACCTCGAAAAAAACTGCTACCTTATCTCCACCCAAAAAAACTTGTCTAATTTTGTGAGTGTAGATTATCCTCAGTGTAGCCTAAGTTAACGTCCCATGAAGACATGCAGGCCTTCTCCTGCACGTGACTATTGATTATTGCAAAGCATGCGTGTGTGTTAGTTGCTCATTCCTGCCAACTCATGTCCATGGAATTCTCCAGGCAAGAATACTGGAGGGGGCTGCCATTCCTTTCTTCAAGGGATCTCTTTCTGACCCAGGGATCAAACCTTGGTCTCCTGCATTGCAGGTAGATTCTTTACCATCTAAGCCACCAGGGAACGCATCTATCATAGCTGCTTCTGAGAATTTTTCTATCAGCCCATGAAATGATTATCCATTTAGGAGAAAAGAAACTATCTTTTCTCTCCCATTAAATGTGTTTTTAAAGAATAAAACAAATTTCATGCCTTTTTTTTTTTTAACCTAGAAACAAAAACACAATTAAAAACAAAAATCAAAAAAAGCTTCTTGGGGCTGGCTTGCATCTTGCCTCCAGTGAGGAAATGCTTATGAGAACTCTGGAAACTATGAGACACTGTACAGATATAAAGGCATCACTATTAGTATTATTGATATGGACAAACTCCCATCAAGCAATTCTCAAATCTATGATCTGTAGGTAATATATGTAGAAATACAATATGGTAAAACTTAAGATTTTTATCCTAAAGCTCTAAGAGAACAAAAAAGCAACACATTACATGTGGTGATGACTTTTTCTACATTTACAGAGTCAGCTATCAATATTTCTTTTTTGGGTACCAGAAGGCAATGGCACCCCAGTCCAGCACTCTTGCCTGGAAAACCCCATGGACGGAGGAGCCTGGTGGGCCGCAGTCCATGGGGTCACTAAGAGTCGGACACGACTGAGCGACTTCACTTTCACTTTTCAGTTTCATGCATTGGAGAAGGAAATGGCAACCCACTCCAGTGTTCTTGCCTGAAGAATCCCAGGGACGGGGGGAGCCTGGTGGGCTGCCGTCTATGGGGCACAGAGTCGGACACGACTGAAGCGACTTAGCAGCAGCAGCGACAACATTAACAAGCAGGCCTTTTTAGAGGTTCAAAATAAAATTATTGATTAGAAATATGTGGGAAAAATATCAAATTTACCCAATTATTACAGCTGGTTTACGCAAGCTAGCATTTTTACCCCACTTCAGGGAGGTTATTTTATAAAAATAGGTCAGGCAGTGATAACCCCAAACGACACTCCAAATAAAAGATGTGAACCAGCACTGTTATTCAGAATCGAGACTCCAGTCTTTCAAAGGACTGTCCATAAAAAAGTAGGTCTAAGGAGGATTAGATTCCTGAATCTGCAAAGAATCATCTGGGTTGGAATAACTTTTAATATTATGCTAGAACAAGGGCTTTTGAGCTTCTGCTTGTTTTGTTTTGTTTTTGTTTGCTTTTGGGTTTTTTGGGGGACTGGGGGAATGGGTTCTCAGTATCAGAATGAACATATTCTCTGGGGGGAAAATAATCTATTCAGACTTACAAAGTATGCAATGCATTTTACTCTCTAGGACCCAGGAATCTTCCTAGTAGTGAAATACACATGACATGGATATATACACTTAGATGCTACTTCAGCCCTTTAAAATGCATTTGGCACAATTACTTTGAATGTCCAGAACACCTATATTTGAAATAATTACTATCAGCAATTAATGTACTAGTTGCTCTAAGAAATTTTTGCTAAAGAGTTGTAGATTCTTTTGTTGTTTGTTTTTACCATTTTTAATTGTTGAAAAGCAATATATGCTCAAAGCAGGGACAAGAACTGGGTGGGGAGGAGATGAAATAGTAAAAGGAACACAGTGAAACAAAGTCTCTCCTTCCCGCTCTGATCTGTACCCTCGAGCCCCAGTTTGCCTCCCCAGAGGTCATCACAATCAATATTTCAACAGAACTCTTCCAGTGATGTCTATACACATAAACCATAAATTTCCATTTTATTTATTACTCAAACAGTATATACAATTGCCACTCTTCTGAATCATGCTTCCGCCTCCCCCCCCCCCCCCCCCGCCAAATAACAGACCTTGGAAAATATTCCATCTCAGAATATAAAGCACTAGCTTATTCTTTTAAACAGCTATGCATCCCTGGGGATATGTCATAATTTATTTAGTTCTCTATTAATGCAGATTTGTTTCTAGTCTTTTATAATTTTAAGCAATGCTGCAACAATTTTGCACACAGGCTTTACATAAATGTGTGAATATAGTATCTGTAAGAAAAATTCCTAAGGGCAAAATTGTCAGGTACAAGGCTATCTACATCCTTGCATGTGCTCGGTCACTTCAGTCGAATCCGACTCTTTGGGACCCCATGGACTGTAGCCCACCAGACTCCTCTGTCCATGGGGTTTTCCAGGCAAGAATACTGGATGGGTTGCCAAGCTCCCCTCCCCCTGGAGGAGGGATCGAGCCCACGTCTCCTGAGTCTCCTTCATCGCAAGTGGATTCTTTACCTCTGAACCATCAGAGACACCCCATATACTTTTCTTATCTGATATCAAACTGCCCTTCCTACTCGATTGTACCAATTTATATTCTCAACCACACACAGTGTAAAACAGTTTCTGCTTGTCCACACCCTTGTCATCATGACATACTGTTAAACTCTGGTCACTGCCAATCTGCTAGACGAAAAACCATTTCCCCCTTAGTTTTAATGGGTAAATTTTGTTTGGCATGAACAGGACTGCATGTTTTTTCACATGTTTGAAATCCATTTTCATCCTTTTCTGTGAAAATTGTCCATATCCTTTGCCAAATAGGTTACTGGCCTTTTTCTAACTGATTTTGAAAGCTCTTTATATATTAAGCAAGCTAGAATTTCATAACATACAGATTACCAAGTGTTTTTCCTAGCCTGTCAATTTTTATCCATTTTATTTTCCATGGAAAGAAAAATTTTCTATCCAACTACTAAAGTTTTGCTTGTAACTGTTTTTCAGCTGATTCTTTTGGACTTTCAAAGATATAAAATCACAACCACCTGCAAACAGGGATTTTGCTTTCTGATGTCTTTCTCTAGCTGACACAACTGTGACAGTGGGCATCCCTGCGTTGGTCCTGATTTTGACGGGAATGCTTCCAAGGTTTCACAGTTTAAAATAATGCTGTGATACCACTTGGCTTATGATACTATTTTTCTAAGGAATTTTCTGAATTCATAGAGAATTTAGCAATTCATTCTCGAGCATAATTTCTCCATGTTTATCTGTAGATTCCATAATTTCCTTCAGTACATTATTAGCTTGAGCACTTACATGATTATTTAAGCATAAGAAATAACAGGAAAAACAAACAAACAAAAAAAGAAATAACAGGAATCTATGACTTTGTATTTACACTGAGCTCATCTAGGAATAATTCACAACTACTCGTCCAAATATTGAATCCATATCAAGTCCTCGCCTGACAGAAAAAGGCAGGTGCCTCCATTACTGACTGGAAAACTGAGTCACAAATGGATGATAATTCCACCGCCCCCTTTCTTCACCAAGGCACTTCTGTGAGTTAGAAAGAAAAGTCAGACCTTCTGACCGCCAGTCGGGTAGTTAAGCCACAAGGAAGCACCAAAGCCTTTAGAGAATTTAGCCCAACAACACGAGGAAAGCAAACCAGGCTGCTGTCTGCAAGCCCCACTTCACAACATGCTCTTCCAGACTCCCTGCAAGCAACCTTCAAGTTGGACTCAGGAGCCTAAACCATCTGAAATGCATCACCCGGCAGCGAGCATAACAGGTCCGCGTTCTGTGATACACGATGCTGCCAACATTCCTCAGCCAATTAGAATTCCTTTCAGCTGCAATGGAGGTGAACACAGCTGGAATTACAGAGTGGGGCCATCACCAGACGCACTGATTGTACATTATTTAAGCCTTGTTTTAAAACAATGAGAGGATTTTTTTTCCCCCTTTAATCTAGAAATATGGAAACAACATTTCCCTCAGTTTAAGTATCTAAATGGATTCAATTTCATCTATAGACACAACAGGAATTCTAACGTTTTAAAAAGAAGACATGCCTGATCCACAAGGCTATGAGCTTTTTTTTTTTTTTCCACGAGAGAGCTCGGCAGCTCTTAACTAGAATGGCCTTAGGGGCTGCGGGCAGCTAGATGTGGCTGACAACAAGACAATTTAAGTGAGGGGCGTGTTCTTGATAAAATTCATTGACAAAACAAGCAAACTAGTCATTTAGGTCATTCAGTGACCCCCGCCCCCCCAAAAAAACCCACAACAAACCCACATATTTTTTACATGCTCTTTGTTTAAAGACATTTAACCTCTGAAATGGTTCTTAAGTAACAAAACATTGATTTGAGAATCCTAAAAGTTAGGGTTTCTCACCCAGAAAATCAGAGCATGGTATGAACGCCCAATTATTTCATCCATCTCAGAAGGTTTTTTGAACTTCCTTTTTGCTCTTAGCACTCAAGAAAATGCACCATTCAGCTATTTTAACTTTTAACCAGTGCCCACAAGCATGTTACAAAATAGCCAGACTAGTGAACTGGATCAGTGAGCTGATGTTGAAATATTAAGGGTCAGTCTTTGTTTCTTTTTTAAATTCATTAGGAAATACTTCTTCACAAGTGACTCAGTCCCCAGGACCTCCCCCTCACCCAATGTTCCACATTAGAACCAGCCAATGTGACCGAACACAGAAAAGGAAAATTTGGAGAAGAGAAAGAAAAACTGAAGTTCAGACACGGCTTTCATGGTTCCAAAAATAGGAGTTCTGAACTGACAAAGAAACAGGCTTGAAGTAAAAAATTGTAGTTTGATAAATCACAACTACAATCAAAATACAGAAAGAAATAGGGCGTATGGACTGGTTCATTTCTCAAGTCACTTAGGTGGTCACAGTTTTGTTTTTTTAATGGATTTGAGGGAAAAGATTTTTCTTAACACAGCATGGATATAACCAAATCAAAAATAAAGTCTATACGAGAACATGTATTTGGCAGAAGGTGATTGCTTTTAAAGTGTAACTGCAGTTAAAGTTTTGAATAAGCATTTGATCTAAGCCCACCACTCATCCTTGGATAATTCAATTCAAAAAAGTGCTTGGACTGTACCTTCACGAACCTGAAACACGGTTAGGTAAACTCAGGTGGAGGGTAAATACTGACGACTCAGTCCCCCATCACAGTTTTGGCTGATAAACAAGAGTTCTGCCTGCCTTAGGTAAGTCAGGTTCTTTGCTGGTACAAACTGACACAGGCTACGTCTTCAGATTTTCTCCATCTTTAAGAAAAACAACTATTTCGAATCACTCAGGTCACCTGTGGTTGATCAATTAAGGTTATTAACAGCTAGTGACTACAACTGCTTTTCTCCAAGCTGCATCATCCAAGATACCAAAAAAGTCAGCCCTACATTACACATGCTACAACTCCAAAAACAGCTTCTACATCCACAGGCTATCAAGGAAGGTCTCTTTCCCCTTTTCTACTTGGAATTAGAATCTTTCTCCCTTTCCAGTACACAGTCACGCTCCGAAAGATATAAAAACACGAGGAGATCTGAGAGTGTTTCAAGACATAAAAGCACCAAAAAAAAAAAAAGTTTGGGCATTTGTTTTTTTAACTAACTGGGTTTTCCAGGTGGCGCAGGGGTAGACTCTGCCTGCCAATGCAGGAGACACAGGAGACTCAAATTCAATCCCTGGGTGGGGAAGATCCCCAGGAGTAGGAAATGGCAACCCACTCCAGTATTCGTGCCTGGAAAATTTCATGGACAGAGGAGCCTGGCGGCCTACGGTCCATGGGCTCACAAAGAGTCAGACGCGACTGAGCGCATACACACCACGTTTTAACTCACAAGACAACAGCAGAATAAAGCTGAATTTGTTTGAAGAGCACTGTGGAACCCTAAGAACTCAAATTTTCCATTCTTTTACCAAAGTGGCCTAAATAGCGTATCGAGGATTCATTTGTGTACCATGTAAGAACAAAGTTCTTGCAAATTCTGCTTGAATTTAAGATAAAAAGTGTTTCCAAAGTATTTGATTTGTCAGAGGACTCTAAACTATCTCCAAAATAAAGCTCTTCAACCAAGATCACTCAGTCTGGTACATATTATGCTCCAAGCCTACTGAAACCATTTAAGAATGATTTTCCTGTTAAGATATCACAAAGACATTCATTAAAACCATATTCTTTTCAGTATTAAAACATACGTTCTTCTACTAGTTTGGGCCTGCTTTCCAAAGCAGGCCAACCTGCGACACAATAGTTTTCACAAACAAAAAGGGCTCCAGAGAAAGGGGAGACAGAAATCATAAATGCAACCATTGCACAAAGTACTGCTTGGCATAAATCAAACAGGCGCTGTGTTTTAACATAAATTCTAAATATCAGGACTGAGATTTAACAAAAGCAAGTATAAGCAAACAGTAATTTGGAACAAGTAGGCAGTCAAACTGATATATCCTCAAGAAGGAAAAGAAAACTATAATGGAATTGAAATCTTACTATATGTATTAGGAAACAGAGAACCCAGAAAGGTTAAACGATTTGCTCCATATCATAGTTAATGGTAGATCTTACCGGAACTGAGTTTTTAAATTCTAAACCCAATGTTCTACTCAACCACCAAATATAACTGTGGGCCCCAAAGTTCTAAATGCTCTTTTATTCACGCTTTTCATTTTACTGTGCCCTGTGTGGCATTCCCTGACTGGTTAGAATAACCCTCATTCTAAAAAAAAAAAATCCCTTTTTTCAAATATCACATAGGGAAGTAAATTCTGAAACAGGTAACAAAAGTACACACCTTTTGAAAGATGGCTTCCCAAGTTTCCAGAAGAGAGTTTAACCTCCCCCTGACAAGTTCAAAGTTGGGGCCAGAAACCTATCCCCCCACTGCCCCGGCTCATTCCTACATAAGTTACGTAGTTTCCACATAATTCACGTAGTTTCCAGGTAGATTAACATTCATCAGACTACTGGCATCATGTGCATCTACAATCAACACTAAATTCTCAACCTCTCTGCAGGAAGGACCACAAAGTCCCTTAGATCATCCCTCAGTCCCTCAGGAATAACATCAGCAGGCGGAAAGGGCAAAACCGTTTTGGAAAGAACATTCATAACTTGATCCTTCAATAGCAAACATGTCCAAAAACTCTTTGCAGTATTTCTGCGTCAGTGGCATCTAAATTCCTGAAAACTGGCTTCCCTGGTGGCTCAGCGGCCCTAGCCCATGTGCCCTAGAACCCTTCCTCCTGGGCTAGAAGAGAAGCCATAGCAATGAGGAGCCAGCACGCCGTCACAACTAGAGAAAAGCCTGCACAGCAACCGGGACCCAGCACAGCTGAAAACTAACTAAAGATCATAAATTCCTGGAACTGAAAATAATTTGGGAAGAACCAACCCCTACTCCAGGTGGAAAAGGCTCAGGTCCAGACCTGCTAACTAGGCTTGATTAATAATATACACCTGACACAAACGTTGTAATTAAAACCTAGTCCTTCTAAAACATTAATCACACTTTTATCTAACTCACAAAATCAGTTACTTCTGCTCTTAACAAGAAACCTGAAACCAATCTCATGTCAACTATAGATTACGCTGCAAATGAGAACCAAATGAAAGGTGTCAGTCATTAAAGTTTTATAAGTATTAGAAAGTAAAAAACGTGGCTTTTACATAACCATAAAACAATGTATACACTGCATCTACACAGAGTTTCATACCAGCCCTGGAATAAAGAACTATATTTCTCCAGAAACAAAAATCCCTGGGACATATTTGCTATTGACAAAACCAGGGTCTGGATTTGGGTCCAAATCATTGTGATCTGATTGTGTTATCTAATCATAACCTGATCTGACATCGTTCTACAAAAAAAACTATCTCCCTTTCCTTGAAACAAAAAATGGATCATGCAACAACTAAGAACTCTCAGAAGAAATTTTAGTTTGAAAAAAAATCACTCTCTGTTGTTTTCAGGGATTTCACCAATAATTGAGGGCCATCCCAAATGCTCATTCTCTTTTTTAAAGAATCTGACCAGACCGACTCTGAAGTCATCATCAGACCAGTCACTGAACAGAAAAATCCAGGGGAAAACCCCTAACAGGGATTAGCCTGAACTTTATATTTCCTTTCCAGAGCTGGAAATATTTGCGTTTGGAAAGTCCCCCAGCAGAACCGTATTTGCAACACTACAATCCAGCCTCAGGTGTGAATTTAAACCGGGAGACGGGGCAGTAGTAGTGGGGAGAGCGACGAAAAGACAGAAGCGGGTGCACACTGGTCCAGGATCTCTGGAGCCCGCCAGCCAGGGGCACGGCCGGCAGACACGTCTGGCACACACCAGAACCACCACGTCGCAGGCCGAGAACAGAGCTTCGCGCTCACCCTTGAAGGTGGCACTACAGAGCCACCTAGGAGACACGGGCATTTCATTGAAGACTCAATGAGAGTGAATCAAGAAAGCCTGCGCTAATGCAGCTGCCAAAGCCTCCAGAGTGTGCGTGTGTGCGCGCGTGCGTGCGAGTGTTGCGGGGGCGGGGAGGGGGGTGAGGTGGGTGGGACAGGGGTGACGGTAACGCAAAGAACTGAAGCAGCAGAGTCAAGAGAAGATAGTGGCCTGGCCTGAGAGAGGAAGTGGCCCAGACTGAAGAGGTCTGGACCAGAGGGGAAGTGAGGGGACCGGGACCGGCAGAAGCTACGAGACTGGATGGAGGAATTAGAGGCTGAAGGAAAGGGTGGAGGCCGCCAGACAGAGGCAAGGGGGCGGGGCTGGGAGATAAGCGAGGGCGGGACAAGGTAGAAAACGGGGGGCGGGATGCGGGGGGAAACCAGTGAGGGGGCGGGGCTCAAGAGAAAGGGGCGGGGCGCGGAGGGGAGAAGCAAGGGGGCAAGTGGGGGGCGGGGGGAGAGAGGAAGAGCACGGATGGGGGAAGGGGGAGACATAGGTGGCGGGGGGGGTACCAGGAGCGAGAAGCCAGGGGGCAGGTGGGGGCGGGGGAAGACAGGGAAACGCCAGAGGATGGGAAAAGCTGGCGAGAAGAGAGGGGCGGGACCGAGAAGGAAAAAGAGAGGGGGCAGGTGAGGGGGGAGGGAAGAAATCGAGGGGGACGAAGGGGGTGAGGGGCGGGGCAGGAGGGGAGAAGCGAGGGGCAAGGGGGCGAGAGGAGCGAGGAGGCTGGCGGGGGACGGAAGAGGTCCAGGAGGGGAGAAGTGAGGGGGAGTGGGGAGGATGAGGGGAGATCGGAAGGGGTCCAGGAGGGTAAAGTGAGGGGCAAGGGGGGAGGAGCACGGAGGGAGGAGAGAAACGGAGGGGCAAGGAGGAGAGGGGAGCGTGGAGGATGAAATGGGGGGGACGGAGGGGGTCCAGGAGGGGAGACGCGAGGGGGCGGGGCCGGGAGGGGCGAGCGAGAGGCCCAAGTAGGGGGACGAGGAGGGGAGAAGGATGGAGGGAGTGAGACCGAGGGAGGCCAGGAGGGGAGACGCGAGGGGACAGGTCGTGGGGGGAAGCAGGGAAGCCGGGGGGCGGGTGGGGGCGAGAAGCGAGGGGGCGGGGCCGGAGGCGGGGGCGGGGCCGGGAGGGAGTCGTGAGGGGCGCCCGCCGAGGGGGGCGAGCCGGTCCCGGGACGGCGGCCGGCAAGGGGGAGGGCCGCCTCCCCGGGGCGCCCTGCGGGAAATTCCGGGGCTGCTGGAGGGGCCGTGCGGGCTGCGAGCGGGCGCCGGCGGGGGCCTCCTGCCGGCCGTACCTGTCAGACGGATCTTGATGCTGGAGCCGTTCCTCCGCGTCCCGGGGTTCGACATCTCCCGCCAACGATCGGGCAGCCGCGGATCCAGCGCCGCCGCCGCCCCCCGGCCCGGCCCGGCCCGGCCCCGCCGCCGCCGCCGCCTCAAGGTTACGGCTCCGGGCTGGGCGCCGGGGTCCGAGCCGGGACACAAACTCCGCGGCCCAGGCGTCCGGACGGCCGGCAGATGGTCGAGCCGGGGGATCGGCGCTCGACCCGGCGCCCCCGACCCTCGCTCACTCCCAGCCGAGCCCAGTCCGGAGCCGCCGCCGCTACCGCCGCCGCCACCACCTCAGAGCCGGACGCCCGCCGCCCTCGCCGCTTCCGCCGCCGCCGCCTCCCGGAGCCGCGCGCGCGCCCGCCGCCGTGCCGGCCCGGCCCTGCGCGCGCCCGCGCCGTGCGGCCCCGCGCCTGCGTGCGTGCGCGCGCCCGCGGGGACGGCGGGGCGGGGCTCGGAGCACGCCCGCGTCGCCGGCCCAGCCCCCGGGCGCACAGGGTCCCAAAGCCGGTGGTTGGGGCGTCCCGCACCGGGGCGGAGGAGGGGGATCGGAGGCCCTGGGGACCCGGCGCGACGTGCAGAGCCTCGGCGGCCGGGAGCGAGCGCCGGGCACGCCCCAGGGCGGGCGGGACGGCGAGGCCCGCGTGCGGGCTTTCTCGTTCTCCGCCACATTCTCCCACGGAGCCGGTTTGCATGCGGACGTTGAGGTTCAGAGAACGGCATCGATTTTCCAGGCCTCTCACTTAAGGCTCTGAGCTCGTGAGAGCTGTTGAAAGCGGGCTTACAGCAAACCGAGGTCTGTGACTACACCAACGACTTTGCACGAATAGGCGTGCAATTCCAGTTTGTTTATTTACTTTGAGTAAAGAGTGTCTTAAAAAATGCAATTCAAGGGAGGGACTTCTCAAAGAGACAAAGTCCCCTAGGTGTGTTCTGGGCAACTAGTGCTGTCTCTTGACCCGTAACAAAGTTGCCAGAATCGCAGGAAGTGCCATATATGGGCAAGGTAAATAAGATGCGAGAGGCGGATAAAGAGGTAGATGTTTTCACCATCCAGTCAACAGACACTTGAGCCAAACAGAAAGGTAGCTTTAAGGCCTGCGTTTCCCTGCCTTCTGCTAACACTTCTGCCAGAGTTTCAGGGTGGAACTAAAGCTCATTATGCTTTCTTCAGCAAACAAACCCCTCGTTAACCTGTTATAAAGAGGAAAAACGTTGATAGGGAAAGCTGGGTTTGTTTATCAGACTTGTCTTTGACCAACTACCTGGTTCTCTGGATGCCTTCTTTGGTTTGTGTCTTAAGGAAACCAGGCTCTGATCCCTTGCAGCCATCCCCTGCAGCCGGGGACCTTCCTTGTGGTCACAGTCTTCAGAATAGAGCCCTCTTCCTAGAGCCCCTTGACATGCCCACCTGCCCTTGCTGAGCTCAAGACTCGTGAGTTGGATTCAAGGCTGCCTCTCCCAGCCTCCATCGGTGACTTAAAAGGACAGACCTAGATCATTTCTGTGGCCCCTTGCAGCTCAGACTTTGAATGAGTCTAGTGAAATATCCAAGAATACAAGCTATGTTGAAGCAACAGAGCAGTGGATCCAATATACAGCTCTGTTCCTCTTTGAGACGATTGTCACCGAGTCCCTGGATCTAAATAAGTCCATTTAGAGTCTGCAGTGCCTCAAGTAATCCCCATTCTGCTTTCAGTGCAGTCAGTATTTCTCCCTTCGCTCGGTTCCCATATTCGAGGAGCCTCTTCTCTGTAAACTACACTAAATGTCTTCCTTTCTCTGCTTACCTGGGTGCTGGACCCTGTTCTTACGCCAGCTGTTTCTGACCTAAAAACCTTTCATTTCTTAACCTCATTGTTGTCTTACCTTCCTGGATGTCTGGGCCTTTTCTTAATTGTTTCCTCAACTCCTGAGTCAGAAGGCTACTTCTGGAGGTTACTGAATTGCATTTTATTTACTCATTAGCAAGTAATACATGACTAGGGACAAGAAACATAAATAAGTCAGAGCTACTACAGTCCATGGGGTCGCTAGGAGTCAGACACGACTGAGTGACTTCCCTTTCACTTTTCACTTTCATGCATTGGAGAAGGAAATGGCAACCCACTCCAGTGTTCTTGCCTGGAGAATCCCAGGGACAGGGGAGCCTGGTGGGCTGCTGTCTCTGGGGTCGCAGAGAGTCGGACACAACTGAAGCGACTTAGCAACAGCAGCACAGCACTTGCAAGGCTCTGCTGAATGGCTGAAACAGACAAGAACGGACAAAGTGTCTGAGGCTAGAAAGTAGATTACAGTACCACTCTGCTTGGAAGGAGAGAGATGGAGAGCTCAGAAGAGTCACAGAAGATCTTGATCTAGGGATTTAGAGGCAAGTTGAAGTCTTTTGAGCCAAGAAGTGGGGAAGGGCACTATAGACAGAGGGAACAGCTTGTGCAAAGTGAATGCATTTTCTAGCGCAGGGTTCAGTGGCAGTGCAGTCACATAGCTGCTGCATTTCTCTCCTTACACCAACTCCATTAAAAGTTGATAAAGATGATAAAAAGATGTTTGCCCACTTAAAAATCATCCCCACAATTTTGTGCTGAGGCTGTAGGCCAGCCTTATATCAAACTTAAGATGTACCTTGAAGAACTTCCCCCGTGGTCCAGTGGTTAAGACCTCATGTTTCCAATGTAGGGGGCATGGGTTTGATCCTTGGTTGGGGAACTAAGATTCCCACATGCTGAGTGGCAAAAAAAAAAAAAAAATCATTTCACTATACAAATATCCTCAATGTGTTCAATGTGCTTCTCAGCTCCAAATTAAACCTTTTTAAAAAAATGTACCCTGATACCCAATCTCTGATAAAAATATTCAGAAAATTCCAGAAATTTCCCAAAAGCAGAATTTGATGCCCTCTGTACCAGCAGCTATTTACATAGCATCTACATCTAGAGATGATTTCAAGTCTCTAGGAATGTTAGGTAGTTAGAATAGGGAAACAGGTTCCAAGATGGCAGTCAGAGGAAGTGGTAAGAAGCATGCAGAGACCAGACAAAGGAAAGGAAAAAGCCTGAGAAAAGGAAAACCACAGCTGGGGGTGAGAACCTATTGGGGAAAAGATGCCTAACATGCCCCTTTCCCTGAATGGCCTTGAGCATACACTCTATCTGCATTCCCTTCCCTGATTGGTCTTAGGTGCAAACCCCATTTTACATGGGGAATAGCCTCAGGAACCTCCAAAGTATAACCTCCAAAAAGTATAAAAAGGGAAGCCTGAATGAGTTGAGGCCATTCCTACCAGGGTTGGTCTGCTCTAACATCTCAAGCGTGTACTGCATGCCACTTGCTTAATAAATCCTGCCTGTTTGAGCTGTCCTGGTCTGTCGTTTCAATTCTTTGCTACAAGACAAGAACTGAGCAGAAAAAACTGACCCAACAGGAAGATACGCTTAGGTTATATGCAAATACTATGCCATCTTATATAGTATAAGGGACTTGAGCATCCCAAAATTTTGCTATCTTCAGGAGGTCCTGGACCAGTCTACCCAGATAGGAAGGGATGTCTACTCTCTCCTAAAGCTATCTTGACAAATAGGAAATGCCAAACAGAGAGACAAAGTTCAGTGAGTATCCTTTTTGCAATGACTTTACAGAAAGCAGTCTTGATCCAGCTTTCTGTGTAGGATTTGGCAGCTGATTTTATTGCCCCCAGATGTATCACTTCCCTGACTCAGTGTTATTGGGCATTTGAAAGGTTTTCCAGTGGAAGAAAAAAAATCTCTCTGGGTCTGACTACAGTACTTCTTTTTGTGTGTCCCAAACTCTTTGAGAATCTGATAGCAACAGTGGAGAGTTTCACCAGAAAAATTGATCTATGCAAACACACACCGAATTTTGCATCCCATTTCCGTGGGTTCATGAACACCTGAAACCAATTTATGGATCCTGTAAGGTCCCGTTACTCCTAATCTAAAGGCAACGATCAAATGAACAGCACTGGGGATATCCCATATGTATGTGTTCAAGAGGACTTCTCTGGTGGTTCAGTGGTAAAGAATCCCTGCCCTCATGCAGGAGATGCAGGTTTGATCCTTGGGTTGGAAAGATCCCCTGGAGGAGGAAACGTCAACTTGTTCTAGTATTCTTGCCTGGGAAATCCAATGGTCAGAGAAGAGCTTGGCAGGCCACATTCCACGTGGTCATAAAGAGTCAGACACGACTTAGTGGCTAAACAACAAAAAAAAAATTAGTATGTGTAAAAGGCATGTGCTAGTCTTTGCTCTGAAACCAGCAAGTTCTATGGCCCTAGGGAAATCTGTTTGGAATATCGTGCAGAGAATCCTTGGTGGGAGTAGACAGCTCTAAAACATGCCTCTTGAGAAGGCACGTCTAGACCTGAGCTGGTGCCTCTGAGACCAGCAGTTACATCAAACTAACCTTTACAGTCTTTTGTAGATCTAGGATCTAGGATTCTTTTACTTTTCACCTAAAAATCAAGTTTTAACAAATAATTGTGAGACTTCCCTGGTGGTCCAGTGGTTGAGAGTCCACCTGCCAATGCAGGAAACACAGGTTCAGTCCCTGGTACGAGAAGATTCCACGTGCGAAGGGCAACTAATCCCATGTGCCACAACTATTGAAGCCTGCGTGTCCTAGAGCCGGTGCTCGGCAATGAGAGAAGCCGCCACAATGAGAAGCACGTCCCCCAGCTCACCCCAGCAAGAGGAAGCCTGCTCACAGCAACGAAGAGCCGGCACAACCAATAAACAAATAAAAATTTTAAAAACCAATTATGATTAATGAGCACATTCGTCTATTCTTCTATGCCCAGAAGGCTTTAGGATCTTTCTCTAAATTACAACCTAAACTTAATGCAAGTCTTAGTATGTTATTATCACTGGTAAGGTTTTTCTACGTTTTTTCCTCATTGAAATTTTTATTGAGATAATGCTTTTAAACATGAAGTTGTAAAAAATAATACAGAGAGCTTCTAGATACTTTGCTAGTTTCCCGTAATGGTAACATTTTGCAAAACCGTAATATAATATCACAACCAGGGTATTGACATTGATGCAATCCAATCACGTTCACATTTTCCCAGTTTTACTTATACTGGGGTGTCTGCTAAGTTCTATACGGTTTTAACATTTGGTAGGTTCAAGTATCCATCACCATGGTCAAAACACTGAACACTTCCCATGCCACATGGATCCCTCATGTTGCCCTTTTATACCCACACCTTTTGTCCCACTCAACACCTGGCAACCACTAATCTGACCTCCATTTTAAATATTGTTCATTCTAAATGTTACATAAATGGAATCGAATAGAATGTAATCCTTGGGGATAGATTTTTTTCATGCAGCATCATTCCCTGGAGAGCCATCTAAGTGGTTACAAGTATCAGTAGTTCTTTCCTGTTTATTACTAAGTAGTCTTCCCCAGTATGGATGTATCAGTTTGTCTAACCAGCGGGTCACCCTTTGAAGGGCACCTGCTGCCGCTGCTGCTGCTAAGTCGCGTCAGTCGTGTCCGACTCTGTGCGACCCCATAGACAGCAGCCCACCCTGGGATTCTCCAGGCAAGAACACTGGAGTGGATTGCCATTTCCTTCTCCACCTGGACTAACTCCAATTCTTGGTTATTTCAAATAAACTATTATGAACATTTGTATACAGCTATTGATGTCAACAGAATTTTTCATTTTTCTGGGATAAGCTACCCTAGAGTATAATCGCTGAGTCATAACGAAAGGACAATGTTTAGTTTTATAAGAAACTGCCAAGCTTTTCTAGAGTGGTTATAACGCTTCACTTAACCTACAAGCAAGGCTCCTCAGCCTTTTTGCCAGCATTTCATATTACTATTTTTCCTTTCAGCCATCCTGATAGGTGTGTAGTCACTGTGTTTTATGGCTGTGGAATTATTTGAGATATAGATTATTTCTTCAAATAGATGCAGCCAAGTAATTAGGGAAAATCCCAGAAAAAATAACCCTAAAGTCTTTCTTTAAGGACCATAGCTGAACCTCACAATCTGTGTTCAGAAACCAGTAAGGTCATGAGTGAAAATGAGAAAATAATTGAACTGCTATTATTCATTTAAAAATGTAATTTTGTTTATAGAGTAGCTCTCACTTAGATTAGCAGTGTTCTAAGCAATTAAATTGATTTTCCAAATAAAAGTAAGGCACTACTTAGAATAAAAGCTTGACTTTAAAGAATCTTTGATATTAATTTTTCATTTAAATGCATTATTCTCTGCAATTACCCTCTGTGTTTTTTCAGTCTTTTAACTTTACTGAGGTTTTCAAGGGCTAAGTCAAAGATCTGTCTTAGTAAATGTTACATTGCACTTGAAAATATGCAGGCTATTCTCAAGTATCTTTTGATACTGTTATCTATCATAATTCCACAGAGATAAGGGAATAGACTCAGTAGAATTTCAATACCTTCAGACCATAACATTTTTGCACTTTGTTTCATGTCCCTGGATATGTTCCAGTGTATCCTGGTTTATAGTCTATGGGAACTTGAATAGAGTTTGTATCCTGCTCTTGTGTGAAAGGGCTTCCCTGGTGGCTCGGATGGTAAAGCGTCTGCCTGCAATGTGGGAGACCTGGGTTTGATCCCTTGGTCAAGAATATCTCTTGGAGAAGGAAACGGCAACCCACTTCAGTACTCTTGCCTGGAAAATTCCATGGATGGAGGAGCCTGGTAGGCTACAGTCCATGGGGTTGCAAAGAGTCGGACATGACTGAGCAGCTTCACTGTGTGTGTGTTGTGTAAAAATTGTATAAATCTCAATTATGTTGAAATGGTTCATAGTGCTTTTCAGGTCTTCTATATCCTTATACTTTTCTGTCTATCATTCTATTACTTTATGAGAGTCTGATATTGAAACTCCAACTAAAAATCTTAATTTATTTACTTAAATAATTGTAATATATAGTGGAACCATATGTAACTTTGTTCTGTATTTCCCAAGTTTCCTGTAAATGTGTTATCATACTTTCATAATTTAAAAAGTAAGAAAGAAAAAAAATCAGACACAATGATTTTATTATTAGTAAGCAAAATATATGTCTAAAGTTCTGGTCTATTACTCTCTACAGATTTCATGATTTCTTTGGCCCAGAAAAATAAGACTAGAAATTCTCTAAATTGGTTATATCTCATCTACAATATATAGGCAATAACCAAGGAAATCAACAAACCAAAGGAAATCTTAAGTCCCCAAATCACTTGTCTGTTGGCTAAATATTTTTGCTAGTCTTACAGCAAGCTTGGAGGAAGCACTTATATATTCTAAGACAATGGGTCTCAAAAGTGTAATCACCAGAGCAGCAGCGACACCTGGGGACTGTTAGAAATGCAAATTCTTTGCTGTGTGACCCAAGGAGTTCAAAGGGGTGCTCTCCGATAACCTAGAGGGGTGGGATGGAATGGGAGGTGGGAGGGGGGTTCAAGAGGAGAGGACATGTGCACACCTATGACTGATTCACGCTGAGGTGTGGCAGAAGCTAGCACAAGATTGTTAAGCAACTATCCTCCAATTAAAAATAAATTTTTAAAAAAAACCATCTTTTAGAATAAAAATAAGAAAGGCAAATTCTCTGGCACCACCCGGCTGACTACAGCATCAAACTCAAGAGGCGAGCACAGCAGTCTGGTTTTGAACAAGCCCTCCAGGCGATTCTGACGCCAAGCTCTGGTTTGAGAACCCCTGTGAAAAGCATCCAGTTGCTTTTCTAATGTCTCAACGAAAGGAAGAGAGCAAGGAAATGCAAAAATCCGCAACGAGGTTATGTTGGCCAGAATGTCCAAATCAACGCCAGGTAATCTAAGCAAAAATGAGATCTGTTAGAAAAACTTCAAGGGGTCATAAGATCCTTGCTAGATTTTAAGATAAATCATGGACTGTGATCAATACATCTGATCAGCCAAGGAGCAGATTCTTTGATCAGAAACTGTGGCCAGGATGCCACCCCTGCTCCCCTAGGAATTAACGCCATTTGTCCTTGCACGTCAGGATTATAAACTCTGAGAGAGTCACAGATGTAGAAAACAAACTAGTTTACCAGGGGGAAAGTGGGGGAGGGATAAATTGTGAGACTGGGATTGAATACATACATATACTACATATAAAATAGATAACTAATGAGGACTCCCTGTATAGCAGAGGGAGTACTCTGCTCAGTACTCTGTAATGGCCTATATGGGAAAAATAATCTCAAAAAGAGTGAATATATGCATATGTTTAACTGGTTCATTTTCCTGTACACCTGTACACAACACTGTAAATAAACTATACTCCAATAAAATTTTTTTTTAAGATCATAAGTTCTAGAAGGAGTTCCCAATTTGTTGCATTGAAAGCAAGCCCCCTGTTTTCACTGTCTGGGGACAGTGAGAAGGACAGATAAAGCCCCTTTAACCTGCATAGAGGGAACTGGGGTTCTGACTCCTGCCTAAACCACACACAGTAAGTTCTTTCTCCCTAAGAGGAAGAGAACTGAACAGCCCCTAAAAGGCTAATATCTGTCTCAGAAACAAGGAGAGCCTTGAATTAACATTCCCTATCATTTGATTTAAACAGATACCAATAATTTAAATTAGAGTTTCGTTTTTTACTCCTCAAGCACACACTGACTCATAGGAAGATGGAGACAGCTTAACAGGAAGAAAGGAAGTCTGTGATTTAAAACAAACTGGAAAATTCATGAATCACACACCCTTGTGCTAATTATCAAAGAAGAGCTGGAGCAAGCGCCCGTCTGCGGAGAATATTAACCAAAGTTTCTGACGGCAAGGAGGTGACCCAATTCCCTAGTCCTATAGATACGCTGGACTGGTCACCAAATCAATGCTCTATGTCTTCTGCACCGTGTTGAAATCAAACTCAGTGAGAGATCGGGCGGGGCTCTAATCTTACCGTGATTGGGCAAAAATAGAAACAAGTGCAGATGAATGAGAGACTCCCCTAGTACCAAGAAAGGGGGGTGGGAGCAGCGCCTCATTATTTAAAGGCATTAATAGAAACAAATTAAGTTAATTTGGGGTTCTGGCTTGTGTGAGGGAGGGATGCTACATAATTACTAGCTTCTATTTCTGCTTGGTGAACTTGATAAAGATTTTCAAGGATCGCTTCTTCAAACCCAGGTTCAGCCCTTTCAGGTGCCTGCGGCAGCACTAAAGTATGCCGAAAACCCCCAAGCCTACATCAGCCCTCTACCTGCCAGGACCTCCCTGGATGAACGAGGCCCATAGGAAAGATGCTTAAACTTCCATTTCTCCCCTCTCTTGAGCTCTATTTTAAAAACACAGTCAGTGGCCCAGACGGTAAAGAATTCACCAGCAATGTGGAAGACCTGGGCTCAATCGCTGGGTTGGGAAGATCCCCTGGAGGAGGTCATGGCAACCTACTCTAGTATTCTCGCCCGGAGAATCCCATGGACAGAGGAGCCTGGCGGGCTACAGTCCATGGGGTCGCACGGAGCTGGACACAACTGAGTACGCCCGCTCTATATAATAATTCAAGCAAACATTTATTAAGAACCTCAGTGTACCAGGTTCTTGCGCTGCTGTGCAAGGATTTTTTTTTTTTTTTGCTGTTAGAAACATTTTTATTGTGAAAGATGACACACTTATGGAAAAGTGAAACTCCTGTGTCGCCATCACTAGATGAAGAAATAGAACCCTGCCAGGCCCAGGAAGACATCTGAATTCACCTTCCTGATTCCAACCCCTCCCAGGGCCCCTCCCCAGGTAACCGCTCTCCTGACTCTTGGGGTAATCATTTCCTCCTGGGGTAAAGCATTTCCTGCTTTTATTCACAGTTTGACCTATTAAGTATGAACCCAGCTTTCTTTTGCCTCTTTTTGACCTTTCTAAAAATGGAACCATACAATTTTTGGCATCTTTTGTTTAACTCAGCGTCATGTCTTTGAGATTCATCTATATTTTTGTGTTATGGCTGCAGTTCCTGTATCTTTATTGTCTGTACAGTATTCTATTGTATATTTCAATTTATCCATTTATGGACATTTGGATTGTTCTAATTGGGGGATAATATGAAGATTATGTGTTAAATTGCATTTTGACTAATATGAATATTAAATTGTGGTGCTGCACGAGTGCAGTGCACGAGCGCTGTCGTGTCCAGCTCTTTGCAACCCCGTGGACTGTAGCCCACCAGGCTCCTCTGCCCATGGGATTCTCCAGGCAAGAATACGGGAGCGGGAGCGGGAGCGGTTTGCCATTTCCTCCTCCAGGGGATCTTCCTGACTCAGGGATCGAAACTGCGTCTCCTGCGGATTCTTTACCACTGAGCCACCTGGGAAGCACTTCCTGGTTAATAATAGGTATTGCGTTGGCTGTTAGGAATCCCTTTAGTGATGTGTGTAGTCAAGGTTTTGGGGGCTTGAAGGAGGTTGTCCGTTTTTCTTTGGGATTTTTTTTTCTTTCTTACTGATTTATTTGCATCCTTTATGTTATTTGGATATACATTTTCTGTTGGTTTTCTTTTTTCCAGTCTTTTCGTTGAGGCAAAATACACATAATATAAAATGTACCATGGTCACCCCCTGTTAAGTATAAAATCACAGTGTTGTGTTACATCATCATGCTCTGTCTCTGGAGCTCTTTTCATCTTGTAAAACTGAAACTGTATCCTCTAAAGAATAACACCCTCATTTCCTCCCTTTCCCCCATCCCTGGCAGCCACCCTTCTACTTTCTGTCTCTGCGAATGTGACTGTTTCACCTCATGTAAGTGGAATCACACAATATCTGTCTTTTTGTATTTAGCCGATTTCACTTAATGTCCTCTAGATGGAGAACAGTATGGAAGTTCTGTGAAAAACTAAAAGCAGAGCTACCATATGATCCTGCATTCCGACTCCTGGGCATCAATCTGGAGAAAACCATAATTCAAAGAGATACATGGTGGGGGGGCATCCAGTGGTTAAGACTCTGCGCTTCGAATGCAAGCGGCGTGGGTTCAATCCTTGGGCAGGGAACTAAGATCCCACATGCAGTGAAACCAAAAAAATTAACACTTTTTAAAAATAGAAAGAAAAGATACATGCACCCCAGTGTTCACAGCAGCACTATTTCCAGCAGCCAAGACATGGAAGCCGCCTAAACGTCCATTCACAGATGAATGGATAAAAAAAGATGTGGTGCCATAATCTGAAACTAACAAAACACTGTAAATCAACTATGCATCAATTAGAAAAATAAAAGTCACAAAAAAGACTCATCTTCGTTGTAGAATGTGTCCGAATTTCCTTCCTTTTTAAGGCTGAATCATATTCCACAGTATGGATGGACCATGCTTTGCTTATCCATTCATTTGTCCATGGACACTTGAGTTGTCTCCACCTTTTAGATACCATGAATAATCCCACTATGAATGCTGCTGCTGCTAACTTGCTTCAGTCGTCTCTGACTCTATGTGACCCCATAGACGGCAGCCCACCAGGCTCCCTCGTCCCTGGGATTCTCCAGGCAAGAGTCCTGGAGTGGGCTGCCATTGCCTTCTCCGCCACTATGAATATGGGAGCACAAATATCACTTAGAGATCCTTGTTTTAATTCTTTGGGGTAGATACCCGGAAGTGCCGAATCATATGCTATTCTATTTTTAATTTTTAAGGAACCACCAAACCATCTTCTGTACCAGCTGCACCATCTTCCATCCCCACCGACAGCGCATGTGGGTTTCAGTTTCCCTGCATCCTGGCCATCACTTGTTGTTTTCTGGGCTTCTGTCATCCTAGTGGGTGTGAAGTGGCATCTCATGCGGTTTCGGTTTGTATTTCCCTGGTGAGTCCTGACATTTAGCATCTTTTCCTGTGCTTGTTGACCATTCATATCGCTTCTTTGGAGAAATGTCTATTCAAGTCCTTTGCCCGGTTTTGAATCGGGTTGTTTGGCAAGCAATTTTAAAAGATCAGTTAGGTATGGGCCTTCATTTTGTCTAGCACTGGAGACCCATTACATAAGCAAATCATTCAAACCATGTATAAATGAGACAGAAGAGCCAAACTGAACGTCCCCTTTCTCGGTAGGCTGTGGGTGTCTGTGGAGAAAGGAGCACGTCAGTCGCTTCACCTGGGTGCATGTGGAGGGTGACTTGCTCGCTGAGTGTTTTCACCTCGTTATCTTAAGCAGCAAGTTTCTAAAGCAGCTCAAAAATTGTCAGTGATTAATTCAGGAGCATCATTCATTTAAATACACTTGGGAGGTATGGCCAGTCACTTTACCTTTCAGAAGGCAGCCCCCAACCTTTGCTTGTTAAAAGGCTTGAGCAGCTTTCTTGACAAGCCCCATCTATTTCTGCTGTGAATTTTCATCTCAGCTTGTCACTTAGAGGTATAATCAACGTAGATGTTGCAGTTTGCTCAAAGTCTGTGATGTCTTAACTGAGCTCAGGACAAGGCTGTCATACTTCTCTTTCATGAGAGTCCTTGGAATCAGGTGAGAATACAGTGGATTTTCACTCAGGAAAGTATTCGCTGCATAGAAGACACACTGTCCTTATTGCAGTTGAACTTGTAGATTCTGGTTAGATTCTCAACTCACGGATGAAAATTAAGAGACCTGAATAAATAAACCAGGGAGAATCCAAGAGGAATGTTATGCTAAACCATGGACTAGTCTTAGGAGAAAGCTTCCGCTGGAAAAAGGGTGGGGCTAAGTATCATTAGAGACGTTGCGTGGAACCGGAACAGTCTGGCTGACACATCACTCCCTGAAGGAGTTTCCGCCCCCGAATGCAATCCTTTGCAGAATACTTCATATCTAAGTGGGTGGGATAAGGGGGTGAGAGGGGGTTGGTGCCAACAGTGGATGACTTAGGAAAGCGATGAACCGACCCAGCATTTCTTTCCTCAAATCTAGAGACTTGCCACGAATTGTTTAGCAATCATCAGCGTTTCCTTCCCTCAAATGCAGAGATCTAAAAACTCAAGGCATATGAGAGCCAGGATGAACCCCAGAGCGTAAGTCCCTGGCAATCTTCACATTACACATATGACCTAGAGCAGATTTGGTATCAGCAGATCCGTGGGTTTAAGAGTTTCTCCGATGGCTCAGCAGGTAAAGAACCCGCCCGCCAATGCAGGAGACCCAGGTTCGATCCCTGGGTCAGGAAGATCCCCTGAAGCAGGAAACGGGAACTACTCCAGTGGTGGTGACAGCGGTTTAGTCGCTAAGTCATATCCAACTCTTGTGACCCCACAGGCTGTAGCCTGTCAGAATCCCTTTCCATGGGATTCTCCAGGCAAGAATACTGGAGTGGGTAGCGATTTCCTTCTCCAGGGGATCTTCCCAACCCAGGAATGGAACCCTGGTCTCCTGCATTGCAGGCAGATTTTTTACCAACCGAGCTATGAGGGAAGCCCAACTACTCCAGTATTCTTGCCTAAAAAACCCCATTGACAGAGAAGCCTGATGGGTTACAGTCCAAAGGGTTGCAAAGAGTCTGACTCAACTGAGCACACACACAAGTGGGTTTAAACACTTCCCTGTTGACCGGCTATGGGATCCTGGGCGATTCCTCTAAATCTGAGTTTCAACTTCTTCATCTATAAAGTAGATATAATACCAACATCATACTATTACTATAAGCATTACGGATATGGAGGATATCTGTAAAAACAGTTTGTATATCCTGTGACTGTTCTTAATCCAGGTGTATTTGTATCTAAGCCACCTTCCAGAGAGGGATTTTGGTTTGTGTGTTTATTTAAATGAATGTGCAGGTAGTGACCAGGACTTTGTAAAAAATAAAAGTTCCCCTAATTTTGATTTTTGGTTAAATGTCATACCTCTCTGCCCTCCCCCTGAAAAAGGAAACTGCTTCAAGTTTTCTAAACAGTCACATTTCTCAAAGACAAGCAAATCAAGGATTTGGAATATATTTCCAATTATGATTCACCCAAACTGAGTGAAAGGGCGCTTACTTTGTGTTTTCTATTTTCTTTTCTAAAAAGAAAAATTATCTGGCTGCTCTGCCTGTTTTTATTTTTATTTTTTTAATATTTACTTATTTGGCTCATTAGCCAAACCAACCAGCTAATTAAGCTGGCTGTGCCAGGTCTTAGTCTCAGTACAGGGGACCTAGTTCCATCTTTGTTGCAGCATGTGGGATCTGGTTCCCTGACCAGGGATCGAACCTGGGCTCCCTGCACTGGGAACGAGGAGTCTTAGCCACCGGACCCACCAAGGAAGTGCCTCTTTTTAACTTTTAATTACGGAGAACTTCAAATATCCACGTGGGAAAAAAATACAGAATAGTATAATAACTACCCCTACCATGAACCCATCACCAGCCATCACCACATTGCCAGGCATACAAAATATCTTTCTCTTCCACTTCCCACTTTCCATATTAGTTGTTGCTCAGTTGCTAAGTGTCTGACTCTTCACAACCTCATGGATGATAGTCTGCCAGGCTCCCCTGTCCTTCACTATTACTTTGAAACAAATTCCAAATGTTATTGCATCTGTAATCATTCAGTACGTATCTCTTAAGAGTGACATTTTAAATTAACCTTAACATGAAACCTAAAAAGTTAACAATTCTTTAATATCAAATCTCAATTCAACATTCAAGCTTCCAATGTCTCAAATATCCAATGTATCTTATTTTTACATTTGTTGCAATCAGAATACAAGTAAGGTATCACAGCCATGAAATTAAAAGACGCTTGCTCTTTGGAAGAAAAGCTATGACCAACCTAGATAGCATATTCAAAAGCAGAGACATTACTTTGCCAACAAAGGTCCGTCTAGTCAAGGCTATGGTTTTTCCACTGGTCATGTATGGATGTGAGAATTGGACTGTGAAGAAATCTGAGTGCCGAAGAATTGATGCTTTTAAACTGTGGTGTTGGAAAAGACTCTTGAGAGTCCCTTGGACTGAAAGGAGATCCAACCAGTCCATTCTGAAGGAGATCAATCCTGGGTGTTCTTTGGAAGGAATGATGCTAAAGCTGAAACTCCAGTACTTTGGCCACCTCATGCAAAGAGTTGACTCATTGGAAAAGACTCTGATGCTGGGAGGGATTGGGGGCAGGAGGAGAAGGGGATGACAGAGGATGAGATGGCTGGATGGCATCACGGACTCGATGGACGTGAGTCTGAGTGAACTCCGGGAGTTGGTGATGGACAGGGAGGCCTGGCACGCTGCAACTCATGGGGTTGCAAAGAGTCGGACACAACTGAGCGACTGAACTGGTCACAGTCTAGCTGGTCAGTATGTCTTTTATAAGTTTCTCTATATGCAGTTTTTATTTGGAACTTATCAAATGAAGAAACTGAGTTGTCTGCCCTGCGGTTTCTCAGTCTGGATTTTGCTGACTGCATATCTAAAGCTCAGCTTAACATTTTTCTCTGCCTTCTGTATTTCCTGTAAATTGATAGTTGGGTCGACATGTTTAACTACTTCTTTCTTTTTTAAATATTTGGATGCGCTGGGTCTTCATATGGCATGAGAGATCTAGCTCCCTGACCAGGGACTGAACCTGGGCCCCCTGCATTGGAAGCTCAGAGTCTTAGCCACTGGACCCCCAGGGAAGTCCCTAATTGCTGCTTCCTCATGTTTTCTCAAGCCTACAAGTTCTTTCCTCTGTCTTCTCCATTCTGCTGTTGGGCGCACCCAGTCAAGTCTTAGTTTCAGTTATTTTATTTTTCAGTTCTAAAATTCCCACTTGGTTCTTATCTCTTCTATTTCTTTGCTGAGACTTCACAGGCTCCAGGCTCTCACCTGAATGAGGTCTTTTAACGTGTGAACACATGGTAGAGCCCCCAAGGTGGCCCCCAGTGGTCCTGTCTCCTGGTCTTCTACATCTGTGTAGCCTCTCCCGCTTTCTACGGGGGTTCGCCGGTACAACCAGTGGCATATGGTGGAAGGGATGCTGTATCCTGTCTGAGATTAGGTGGTGAAGGACTGTGGCTTCTGTCTTGGGCATTCTCATGCACAGACGCTCAGGTCACTTGCTCTGGCAGAAGCAGCCAGGTGGTGCCCACGCCCTGCTCTGTCCCTTACCAAAAGATGCAGGACAAATCAGACAAGCTTGTGAGCTCCGACTTCTTTACTGGGAAATTGCTTTTGCCCCGCCTACTTGCCAGGGTTATGAGTCTCATATACGATAAAATGTTTGAAAACATTATATGACTATTAACTTATCTAAACTGACACCTTTAATTCCCAGATGAAAATCTGAAACCCAAAGGAATGGGGAGAATTGACAGATGAGACATGAAGGGAATAGAGGCTTTACAGGGGAAAAAAAGGCAGGGCTTCCCTGGGGGTCCAGTGGTGAAGAGTCTGCCTTGCAATAAGGAAGACACAGGTTCAATCCCTGGCCTCGGAAGATCCCAGATGCTGTGGGGCAACTAAGCCGGTGCACCTCAGCTAGCGAGGCTGTGTGGCGCCACTGCTGAAGCTTGTGTGCCCAGAGCCTCCACGAGACACGCCACTGCCACGAGAAGCCCGTGCGGCACGACGAGAGAGTAGCCCCCACTCAGCACAACTAGAGAAAGCCCACTGCAGCAACGAAGACCCAGCACAGCCAAAAATAAACAACTATCCTTTCAAAAAAGAAAAGAAAAAAGCCAGGTCTGGAATCCAGAGCTTGCGACTTCAGTCAAGGCCAGTTGCTCTCTCTGCTATTCCTAAAGGGTCACGTGCTATTATCGTTCAGCAGTCACTCCACACTTCAGAGAAGCAGAAGATGGATTATGGATGGCACATGGTCAACCAAGAGACTGATATCTCTTCTACGGCACATAACCACTTCAGGATAGATGCAAGAGGATCAGAGTTTGCTTGTTTAGCTTTTACATCACAAATTTTTCGGAGCCAGTTACCCCTTCCTCTCTGTTTCTCTGCCAGCCATCTAAATGCTGAGTCCAAGCACACGGGCACCCAGACACAAGGTGACTAATACCATCTCTCTGCACCCAAACCATGTACAATAGGCAAATAGTTCCTGGTTTAAAAAACCCTGCTAGACGAGTTGGTATCAGAATCTTTAAACTACAAATACTCCTTTGTTGTGCAATTTAGTAAAGAGTAGTTGAGAGAAAAGAGGCTAACGGTTGGAGCCAACATGGTCAGACTATTTGGGCAAATGTAACTAATCTTAACATGGCTATGCTAGAATGGTACAATTATCATTTTTCCCTCCATTCTCAGTTTTGTCTGTTTAACCTAAAAATTCAAATTTTATACAATGTCTATCTTGACAGAATGACCAGATAGATCTTTTGAATTTCAATAATAACTAGTCATAGTTTAGTTCCTCACGCTTCATGGGTCTCTGTTAAGATTCTTTCCGTTGCAAGCCAGCGGAAGCCAACTGTAGCTACTTGAAACGAGACAATCTAGGGAATTCCCTAGCAGTCTCCAGTGGTTAGGACCCGGCACTTTTCATTGCCAGGGGCCACGGGTTCAAGCCCTGGTCAGAGAACTAAGGGCCCGCAAGTCACAGGGCGTGGCCAAAAATAAAAAAGACAGTCTAAGGGAGGGACAAAGGAGAATGTATAGGACCAAAGGGCAGCCCTGGAGAAGCAGGAAGCAGGCGTCACTGGGGCCACCCATCCCACTGCGTGTAAACTGCTGCTGCTGAAGCAAACACTCGCCAATCCTTTGTTTCTGCTGGGCACAACCCCTGGGTCTCAGGTTCGAAGTCCTCAGAGAGTAAAATCCTGTTTGGCCAAAGATGTGCCCAACTAGATGTCATGAGCTGATTTAAAAAGAGAGAGAGGGAGTTGAGAGGAATCTCCCAGGCCCTCTCCACTTCTGTGTGGGAGAGTGGAATGCTTTGAGGCTTTCATCCCACCAACACAGCCCTCAGAAGCTGGCAGAGTCACCCTGGAAGATGAGGATACTGACGGGAAAGCCCAGAGTCCACTGAATCACAGATTTGTTCTCACCATTGAATGAGACCACGAGCTGCCTTCCAGTCATTTTGGAGGGACACCCACACATCAACTTCCCTGCCCACCTAACAAGGACCAGCGAGAACATGCTTTGGGCATGACATTTGGGGTGATGCTTTAGAGCAAAATACAACTTGATTTCATCTACATGCACATCAGACAAATTGAGTCCAATCCCGCTTTAAACCTCCCATATCCGTTCCCACACCATCCCGTGCCATATCTCCAGGCTCTTCCCATCCTCGTCACTCTCCCTGTGACCACTGCCCACACAGCCTTCCCTGCAGAACGTTCTGTATGAACAAGCCTCACCTGACAAGGAAAAGGGCCGGGGATCCACAGTCAAATATAAGAAATACTGGTCAAACCATACCTACGACTCACCCAAGTTTGTCTGGGGAGCTCTAGGCCGCCCTGCTCTGAAGATCTTCTTTGAAGATCCTGAAAGGGAACCGCTAAACCACACACACTTAGGAGATGGATGCCACATGGCTTTTGGGCACAAGTGGCTTAATTGCATCTTTGATAGATGGAGGTGAAAATGTGGAAAATTTTATTAACGTTCACTTTTAAAAGCTTTACACCTGTGGAACACCAAGGGGAAGGGGTTTTCTTAAAGAAGTGAGTCTTAGGGTCTGGGTCCCAGTTTAGGAGTTGTGCAGCAGTGGTATGTGTTTGTTAAGTCCTTTAAGAATTTGTGATCTTGGTCCCGGGCTGGTAAGGCTGTGGCAGTTTCTTCTTCCTTCGGGGAAGAAGAGACACTGTTATACCTTCAGGCTCTCAGCACATTATCCCTGCATGATGGACTCCTTCACATCTTCTGTGGATTTGAATTTGCTCTGAGTCAGCCTTGAGGCTCTCCCAGAGGAGAGATCAAAGGAGAGAAGCCTTGAGCTATTTCTCCAGATGGACCTTAAATGCAGTTTGTGCGTCTACATCCCATAAAATGTACCATCTTACACCACGAAGCAGACAATTCAGTGGCTTAGAAATTCACACCCACAGTAGACAAATCACATTGCTTTGAACCACCATCATCTGTCTCCGAGTGTTATCATTTCCAATCAAAACTCTACCCCTTAAACAAGGCAGCATTCCCTCCCCGCCCCCAGCCTCTGGCAACCACTGTTTGACTTTCTCTCTGTGAATTTGACAAGTGTGTGTCCCTCATGTAGGGGGAATCATATAGTATTTGCCCTTTTGTGTCTGGCTTGTTACAAAAGCAGTTTGCTATATAGAACATTAACCTTATAGTGAGTAAGGATACAATAGGTATAGATAGCTATTACTTCTAGATCAGAAGTCTTTAACTGGGAGCCCTTATAGGGCTCCTCAAGAACTATCTCCCTTTTAAAGGATGAGTTTCCTGCTGCGAAGTCGCTTCAGTCGTGTCTGACTCTGTGCGACCCCATAGACAGCAGCCCACCAGGCTCCCCTGTCCCTGGGATTCTCCAGGCAAGAACACTGGAGTGGTTTGCCATTTCCTTCTCCAATGCATGAAAGTGAAAAGTGAAAGTGAAGTCGCTCAGTTGTGTCTGACTCCTAGCGACCCCATGGACTGCAATTATAAGGTTTTCTTAGGCGCTTTTAACCCGGAAGATGCTAATCACTGTCCCGGGTCATTTCTCCTTGGAGAGCATCTTCTAGGTCCCAAACTAAAATCAGCTACCTCTCATTAGGAAGAACCACTAACCTGGTCATACTGATTGTATAGCTCTGGATTTTGCTCATGATTCAAGTTTGACATTTAACAGAGTGTAGCCCCTAGCCCCATGTTTACCTGGCCACTTAACTTTGATCTCACCTTCCTCAAACGAAAAACATGTAATGCAAAACTACAGAGCATCAGTGAGTCTATGACCAAGGAGGCAACGCCACACACTGGGGATAAGACAGCCTCTTCAATAAATGGTGTTGGGAAAACCGGACAGCTACACACCAAAGAATCAAACTGGACAACTTTTTCACACCATGTGCAAAACTAGACTCAAAACGGATTAAAGACTTAAAAGAGCTGAAACCATAAAATTTCTAGAAGAAAACAGACAGCATGCTGCTTGACATCAATCTCAGTAACATGTTTTTTTGATAGGTCTCCTCAGGCAAGGGAAACGAAAGCAAAAATAATAAACAAATGGGACTATAGCAAACGAAAAAGCTTTCGTGTAGCAAAGGAAACAACCAGCCAACAAAATGAAAAGGGCTGCCTCCTGGATGGGAAAAGATATTTGCAAATGCTATATCTGTTACAGGGTTAATATCCAACATACACAAAGAACTCAAACAACTCAACATTAAAACTTGAATACGAGTGGGTCAAAGACTTGAATAGACTTGTCTTCCCAGACGAGACATACAGATGGTCAATGGGCACGTGAAAAGATGCTCAACATCTAATCATCAAGGAAATGCAAGTCAAAACCACAGTGAGATATCACCTTATATCTGTCACAGTGACTTATCAAAAGCACAAACAAAAAGTGTTGGTGAGGATCTGGAGAAAAGGGAACCCTTGTGCAATATCTGTGGGAATATAAATTGGTGCAGCCACTGTGGAAAACAGCATGGAGGTTCCTCAAAAAAAAAAAAATTCAAAAGTAGAACTACCATATGATACAGCAATTCCACTCCTGGATATATAGCCAAAGGAAAGGAAGGACTGATGCTGAAGCTGAAGCTCCAACACTTGGGCCACCTGATGCGTAGAGCCAACTCATTGGAAAAGACCCTGACGCTGGAAAGATTGGGGGTAGGAGGAGATGGGGGTGACAGAGAATGAGATGGTTGGATAACATCACCGACTCACTGGTCAGGAATTTGAGCAAACTCTGAGAGATAGTGGAGGACAGAGGAGACTGGCACGCTGCAGTCCATGGGGTCACAAAGGGTCAGACACGACTTAGTGACTGAACAATAGTCTGAAAGACCCATGCACCCTGAGTTCACTGCAGCAGTATTTATAATAGCCAAGATATGGGCGCAGCCTAAATGCCCATCCATAGAGGAATGGATGCAGAACATTACTCAGCCATAAAAAGCACCTAATCTCGTAATCTGTGGCAACATGGAGGGACCTGGAGGGTACTGTGCTAACTGACGTCAGACAAACACAAATACCCTACGGCTTCACTTATATATGGGATCTACAAAACAGAAACAGTCACGGGTAGAGAGAACAAACACGTGACTGCCTGAGGGGGATGAAAGAAATAGGTGAGGGAGATTAAGAGGTACAAACTATAAATGAGCCATGGGTAGGAAATATACAGTGTGGGGAATATAGTCAATGACTTTGTGTTATCTCTGTAAGGCAACAGAAGGGAATTAGACTTTTTCTGATTTCCATACATTTAAAAATGTATAGGAATATCAAATCGCTATTTCATGTAGCAGGTACTAACACAGTGTTGTAGGTTAATTATCCTTCAAAAACAAACTCATAGAAAAAGAGATCAGATTCGTGGTAACCAGAGGTGGGAGTGAGGGGGGAGGGGAATTGGATGCAGGTAGTCTTAAGGCATAAACTTCCCATTATAAGATAAATAAGTATAATTATAATGAGTATAATACATATAGATAAGGATAATAAACATGAGTAATGTAGCTAACACTGCTGTATGTTATATATGAAAGTTGTTAAGAGAGTAAATCCTAAGAGTTCTCACCACAAGGAAACAAATTTTTTTCTTCTATTTCATATCTGTGAGATTACGGATGTTCACTAAACTAATTGTCCTAATCATTTCAGGATGTATAGACTTCAAATCATTATGCTGGACACCTTAAACTTACACAGTTCTCTGTGTCAATCACATCTCAATAAAACTGGGAGAAAAAAGCAATGGGATACTACTTCATACACATTAAAATGCCTATGATAAAACAAAAGTACAAAGAAAATAGTTTTCACAAAAAAAAGTAACAGCAAAAAGAAATTTAAAAACCACAGAAAACAAGTATTGATGAAGATGTTAAAAAAAAATGGGAAAGTGTGTGTGTTGATGTAAAATGGTACATCCGCTATGGATAACAATATGGTGGTTCCTCAAAAATAAAAAATAAAAAAACCAAAATTACCATATGATTCAACAATCCCACTTCTGGCCCAAAGAAATAAAAGGAGGAATTCCAACATATCTGTACTCCCATATTCATAGCAACATTATTTATAATAGATGAAAGGATAACCCAAGTGTCCAGCCATGGATGGCTAGATAAAATGCAGTATATACATACGATGGCATATTTTTTAGGCTTAGAGGAGGAAACTTTGATACATTCTACAACAGGGATGAACTTTGAAGACATTGTGCTAAGCGAAACAAATCGGTCAGAAAAGGACAAATACTGTGCGATTCCGCTTACGAGGTGCTTAGTACTTAAATTCAGAGGTGGAATATGAGATGGTGGTTTCCAGAGCCTGGTGGGGGCAGAGGGTAATAACTGTTTAATGGGGACAGAGTTTCAGTTTGGAAAAGTTCTGGAGATGGTTGGTGATGGTGGCCGTACGACAATGTGAAATGTACTTAATGCCAGTGAACCAGACACTTAAAAATGATTGAAACAGTCAATTTATGTTACATGTGTTTTCCTACAATAAAAAGTCTTTAAAGGTATCGAATGCTATCTGATCATGATTCCCTGCTCCTACAGGAAACTTAGGAGCCTTTATCATAGAGTTCATTCCCAAACACCCTATTCTGGAAAGAGACAATTTGTTGTTGCTGTTGTTCAACTGCTAAGTCGTGTCTGACTCTCTTGCAACCCCATGGACTGTAGCCCACCAAGCTCCTCGGTCCATGGAGTTTTCCAGGCAAGATTACTAGAGAGGGCTGCCATTTCCTCCTCCAGGGGATCCTCCTGACCCAGGGAGTGAACCTACACCTCCCGCATTGGCAGGTGCCTTCTTTACCACTGAGCCATCAGGGAAGCCCAGAAAGAGACAAAATACAAGTAAAGAGCAAAATGGTTGTTCAAAAGCTGGCCTCCCTTCGTTGTTTGAATTTCTTAGTACAAAGTCACTTTAACATCATACTCCTTTCCTTTCCCTCCCCCAGAGAGGCAAGTAGGGAAAAATAACAAAAAAAAAAAGAGTGAGATTCTACACCAGAGGAGGTAGGACAAGCATCAGTGAGATTAAAGGGGTCTGGAAGCTTCCTAGGACCAAGAAGCTGCCACTCAAAGGTGGCCCCCATAACACGGAAGGGAAGAAACTCAGGGCCGAGTCATGGAAGGAGCCTGCCTGTCCATCACCAGCTTCCTAGGAACAGCCCAGGTACGGGCCAGGTGATCACCTGCACAGGAGGTCTGGGCACTTACCTCGGAGAAGTGTCTCTCGATAATGTTCAGCGCAGTCAGGGCGACCTGATGGTTCTCGTGAAGCTGCAGAGCCTCAATTCTATCAAGCCCACCGAGTCCTTCTATCAGCAGACACATGTTTTCCTTCTGAGAAATCTTCTCCGCTGCCTGCAGGCCATATAAGAGCGAGACTCTGGACCGAAGCCCTTAGGACGTGGGGCTTTACCTCAGTGGAATCAGACCAAAGCCGCCCAGTGGGCTGCTGCAGTGTTGTTTTCCCAGATTGAATTAAAATTGCATTGTCTTCCTCTCATTAGGGGGAAACTGTCATGTATCTATTGAGGTTTGTCTTCATTGCACAAAATGCAGTATTTTTTTTTTCTGAATATGCCATCATCCATACACACAGGGCTAAACACTATTTTGTAGGTATCCCCTTTCTAACTGGGCTTCTCTGGTGGCTCAGATGTAAAGAATCCACCTGCAATGCGGGATACCTGGGTTTGATCCCGTTGGGAAGATCCCCTGGAGGAGGGCATGGCAACTCACTCCAGTATCGTTGCCTGGAGAATCCCCATGGACAGAGGAGCCTGGCGCGTTACAGTCCATGGGGTGGCAAAGAGTCGGACACAACCGAGTGACTAAGCACACCCCTTCTAATTAATGGAGGTTGTTTTCAAAACAGAGAAAAGAACATTCAGGTGATGCTACATAAATGCAGTGTTCTGGCCCTGTGCTCCCTGGAAAGCCTTGAGAGGTCAGGCAGGAGACCTCGGTAACAGAAGCCACACATGGAAGCTAGGGAGGTCCCTGGAAACACGTGATGGGACTGGATTGAATCCAGAGGTGATCACTGGATTTCTCATCCATGGGCATTCACTCACTCAACATTCGTATGTACACTATGGGCAAGGGCCACGAAACTATCAATAAAGGTGGGACGTAGAGAAAGCCTTTTCACAACTCACACTATCAGGGGAGACAAGAATTGTTATAGAACAGAAAGTTAATATTCTGGGATAAACCATGATGGGAAAGAACATAAAAAAGGGTGTATATACGGGTATAACTGAATCATTTTGCTATACAGCAGAAATGAACACAATGTCAATCAGCTATACTTCAATAAAAATAAAAAATAAAAACAGACAGGACAATAGAGTAAGTGGTCAGAGGTTTTAAGTTATAGAAGATGCGCACAAAAGGCTTGGGAAGTACCCAGTTCTTAATGAACAGCACAGTACCAGGGTCTATCACAGAATAATGGCATCCCCTAGAGAAGGAAGGGCAAGGACAAAGCTCTGAGGGAATAAGTCTTGCGTATCGAGAGGAAATCACACACTACAGTGTACGCTCAGTTGTGTCCGATTCTTTGCAACCCCAGGGACTGTAGCGCCTGCTAGGCTCCTCTGTCCATAGAATTTTCCAGGCAAGAATACTGGAGTGGGGTGCCATTTCCTTCACCAGGGGATCTTCCCAACCCAGGGATCGAACCCACATCTCTTCAAGGAAAGGAGTAGTTCACCTAAGTATCTTTGAGGGAAGCACAGAGAGAGAAAGAAACAACTTTGTTATCGTGTAGGACTCTGCTGGCTATTGTGTGAACAGTAATAAACACACACACACACACAAAACTTCCTGTGGATCAAATGAAATATTGGTTAGGCCATAATTTATCTGATGAGAGCCTGCACTTTTGTCTGAGTCTTGATACCTTCTAGTCCTCTCTGTACGTCCAGAGTGAGCTCTTGACTTTGAGTAAAAGAAACAGAGGCAGGAACCAATGTCCTAGGTTAGTCTCTAAGAAAACTGGGAAGTGGGCGATGACCCAGAGCAGGAGGAGCCCTGGAGAATTCTGGACTTGGACAGAACAGCAGATGGCCTCCAAGTTACTTCAGAGAACCTCAACCGTACTCTGCTGCCCACCTGAAGCTTCTCCTATCTTATCCTGATCTTTCTTACTGTCCATCGGCCCCCACTGGATACAGGGGCTTCACTGGTCCTCCAGATGGGATGTGCCCAGACTCTTCCCAAGAAACAGATCCCAAGCGGTTAATTCAAATGAATGAGATGAACAAATTTCTGCAGCTCCAAGTGTGCTCTCGCGCATGATGCCCAACTTTGCCTTGTTACTGGTTTCCAGTCATTAAGTCCTGTCCAGCTCTCTGCGACCCTATGGGCTGCAGCACACCAGGCTCCCCCGCCCTTCACTGTTTCTCAGAGTTTGGAGGGATTCATGTCCACTGAGTCAGGGATGCTATCTAACCATCTAATACTCAGCCGTCCCCTTCTCCTTTTGCCTTCCATCTTTCCCAGCACCAGGGTCTTTTTCCAGTGAGTCAGCTTTGCTACTTTGCCTACTGGCTGCCAAGTCTCTACTCTATATCTGTGATTTGCTCCAAGTTTTAGTGTCTAATTGGGCTGTTTCCAATCTGTTTTTGACTGGGGTCAGTTCTTTCTGGGACAGTTGCATGAAAAGAGTACTTTAAGTGAGCTTTTTAAAGGAGTCCTCTGGTGTTACTTTGAACCTTTTCAAATGGCTTAGTCACATAAAAAAGACCTTCACCAAATGAATAAAGCCAGACTCTAAGATGGCCTGAGATGATCCCTGCCTCCAAGATATTCATTCCCTTGTGTAGCCCCTCCCATGCTGAAATAGGGTCATCTGTGTAACCAATAGGATGTTGTTGAAATGACCTCCTTCCTAAGTCATATGAGACACTGGGGCTTCCACCTTGCTGGAAGATGGAAGATAGCTTGCTGCAGGGGAAGCCAGCAGCCACGATGGAAGGGCACTCAAGCAGTCCCAGGCAACCCATGTGGTAAGAAGAACTTTCTAGGCAGGTAAGTGAGTCTTTGTGGAAGCTGATTCTTCAGCCTCCATCAAGCCTTCAGATGAGACTGCATCCTCATTTCCATCTTGAACTTCTAAGACCCTGAGCTAGAACCATCTGCCTCAGATCTAAGCTGCTTCAGATCCCTAAACCCAGAAACTGCGTGAGACAATGTTTGTTTTAAGCCACCAGAGGGGTAATTTGTTGTTCAGTATACACCTGACACAGATAGTATATAAATATTGGCTTAACTCACCTTTATTTCAGAAACAAGACTTCTCTAGAATTATCTCAAGGCTTTGTAGTCCATTTTCCCAGCCACGCAGCTAAACGGAAAGGAACTCTAGTACGGTCCCTCAAGGTCTATCCTTGCTAACATCCTGCTGCTTTCTCCAAGTATATTGTTTCATCTTCTAGAAGAACCAGCCATCTGACTCACTGACTGTTTCTTCCTTGCTTCAAACCTTTGGTTGGTTTCTCTATCTCACTCAGATTAAGTCCACCTTCTCTCACAGACCGTCCGTGCTCTGGCCCCTGGATAACATGAGCCTGTCTCCCAGGACCTTCCACCCTTTGCTTCTCTCTGGCCACACCCCCATCCTTGCTTTTTAAGGTCTCCTTCACTGAGAGACCACTTTCCCAGGTGCCCACAAGACTCACTCACTTCTTTCAGGCCTTTATTCAAACCTTCTTCCTCAGTGAAGTTTCTCCAAACTATTGCATCTAAGAGGTCACCATGCCCTCCCCACTCTGAGCCATCAGTAACTACCCCTCCATCAGATATATTCTACTGGCAGCTCTCTACTCGATGCATCTGCTCCTCACCCCCCTAATATATAAACCCTAAGGGACAAGGACTTTGCTTTGTCGTTTCCTGAGCATCTAAAACAATGCAGGCCACCCAGACACTTCTGTGGGAAAAGAAAGATGGTGGACCTTCATTGAAAGGCCTCTTGTCTTGCTATCCATTGGATGTGTGGACAGAGGGCGGTGGGGGGTGGGTGGGTGTGGAAGCGGAGAAAAAAAGAGAATCCTAGTTAGGTTTTTAGAACCAAATGAAATGTCTTAATGCAGAGACTGTTATTTAGAAACCAACCTGCTCAGAACAGCTCACCTGGAGGATGAAAAAGAGAATGTCGAGTATGATGATAACCATTTTGTTGTCTGGGATGGTGAGGAGATTTATGAGTGGCTCCAAGACTCCAGCCTGGACAAGCTGGATCAACTGGTCCACGGAGCCCCCGGTTGTGAAGTTAGCCACCGTCCAGACAGCCTCTTTCTGGACTTTAAACTCTCCCTGCACAAAAAGAACATTTCTATTCTTTACAGATTCTAAAGAATTTAAATACAGGGATACAGATGTGGTTAAATTCCTAGGGACACTGGGCTACCTATTCCCAGGACTCTGTGCAATTTACACTGAGTCCCTTGGTAACCGGCCTCTAGTTTTTTAACAGAAGACACCATCTTTGAGAAGCCAAGAAGGAAGGAAGGCAGATTCATGTAGGGTCTTCGAGGGAGGTTCTACATTCAGACAGACTCATTTCCTTGCGTCAGGTTATAGGAAAAAGAGAATCAACATCAACCAATACAGGTGAACAGTACCGATTAGGAACGACACCTGGGGTTTTAAGATTATAGTGACTCATGTCTACATTTCTAGTCTTTCTGCCCCAGTAAAACTTTGCACAAGAAGCTCCAGAGCTGAGCACACCACCCAGTGAGGACACAGGAAAGCCACTGAAATCGCACTCAATGCATCCCTGTCATTTACAAAAAGCACTTTGGGGTTTCCCTGCTGGCTCAGTGGCAAAGAGTCTGCCTGCCAAAGCAGGGGACACAGGTTTGAGCCCTGGTCCAGGAGGAGTCTACGTGTCAAGGAGCACTAAAGCTGAGCACCACAGCTACTGAGCCCGTGAGCCACAACTGCCGAATTCCACGCACCTGAGAGCCTGTGCTCCGCAATAACCACAAAATGAGAACACCACAGTGAGAGGCCCTCGTGCTGCAGCTGAAGTGGCCCCGCACGCCACAACTAGAGACGAGCCCATGCAGCCAAACAAACAGAGCAAAAACAAAAAGAAGCAGTTGGCTCAGAGATGGAATTCATTTCTCAGGCATCCTTCTATCCACTTACAGGAGGGGTTAGTCCCACTTTACGGCTGGGGGAAACTGTGACCTCAGTTTAAACCAAAGCAAAAAAAAAAACCACTAAAATAACATGGCTGCAAGCAAGTCATAGTTCAAAAGGCAAGGTTTGAAAAAAGATCACTCCTTGATTTCCAACTAGATGCTTCTGATTAGAATCGGTACAGACTCTGGGTAGGACACAGGACAGGAAGCATCTGACAGTCTGGAAGATGCCATGGTTTGGGCAGCACTCCTGGCTTAGCTTTCCATACCTAATGCACAGCTGGGGACCCACCAGTCAGCCTGAGATTAGCCTCCCTCCCCAACCCGAGGTCACCACTCCTGACCTGTTTCCCAAGCTGATGGTTTAAACATAGCTCATCCACTAAAAGGTGACAAAAAGAAATGCTGATGGTAGCAGTTGTCTTGGGGAAAGGAAGTGGCAATCGGGAGGAAGAAGGAAGCTTTAGTATATTTCTCCTGGTATGTCTAGATTTACACTGTCATCAATGGGATTTTTATACTGAAAAGGCGCGCCCTCAGTGTATAACATCACTATAACCCAATATGTTTTTCCTCCTAAAACAAAATGAAACCAAATCTCCTCCCATTTTTGCCAAGGAAAGTAGGTGGCACACTTTTTTAACCCTAGAGATTAGCCAGTATTTACCGGCTCAGTATTTTTCTGGATATTTGAGCTGCGGGATCACCTTTTCATTGACTTGTTCAGTCTTCTAAATTTTTGATGGGCTGTCCAAAGTGGCATGCCCCTCTTGTTCTTTCAGGGAGAGTTAGGAAACTAATGTTTTGTAGATCTGTCATGATCTCAATTAATTTTGCTTCTCAGTCTACATCTGAGCACCTAAAGGAGTTGAACACATAGCCCAATGCAAAGTAGCCTTTTGTCAGGGATGCCGCGTAGGCCACTCACGTTTTTTAACACGGCCACCAAAGGAGGCAGGGCGCCACAGGCGATTAGCTGCTGGATGTGTTGGCGGGGCCCAGCAGCCACGTTGCTCAGGGCCCAGGCTGCCTCCTTCTGGATGGAGGAGCGGGGATGCGTCAGGAGCTGGGGCAGCACTCCCAATATGCCCGCATCCAGGGCCAGCTGGGTCTGGTGGTCCGTTCCTGTGACAATGTTGCCCACGGTGCGGAGAGAGGGGGTCTGGGGGACCAAGGTGAGAAGTGTAACCAATATTGCAAGTTTGCCATCGTGGAAGATAACCATCGCACCCAACTCCATGCCCTCCCAAACGTTTGTCGTACTGTTCGGACGGTTTTCCAGAAGCCTGTGAATACTGATTATACCCATGATCCTCATCGACTCGGTGCGTCCATGGCTGTTTACGTAGTTTAAAGGTGCTCGTCAGCCTCCCAGTAGTTTCAGCTCAAGTGGGTCAGAGGTCAAGTGATACATTTCCCGAACAGTGCTGTCCTTTTCACGTCCTTTTGTTGGGAAAGTTGCTAAACTGATGGTCATCTTTATAATGTAATAATCTCTACTGAATTTGTATCGGGCATAAATATCAAACTTCCTTTGCATATTAAATTAGAGCTAATGAAGTCCCAACGGCATTTTGGGGATGTATTCATGAAGATCCTCTCAGTACCTTTGAAGGTCCCTAGGATGGGTCTCGGAGAAGGCAATGGCACCCCACTCCAGTACTCTTGCCTGGGAAATCCCATGGACCGAGGAGCCTGGTGGGCTGCAGTCCATGGGGTCGAGAAGAGTTGGACAGGACTGAGCACCTTCACTTTCACTTTTCACTTTCATGCACTGGAGAAGGAAGTGGCAACCCACTCCAGTATGCTTGCCTGGAGAATCCCAGGGACGGGAGCCTGGTGGGCCGCCGTCTATGGGGTCGCACAGAGTCGGACACGACTGACGTGACTTAGCACGACGGGTCTGTGTTTGGACTCGAGACAACCTTCCTAGGAGGGTCATGGGTGCGTGTGTGCACAGTCAGTAGCTCAGTCGTGTTCAACTCTTTGTGGCCCCCCTGGACTGTAGCCCACCAGGCTCCTCTGTCCATGGGATTCTCCAGGTAAGAATACTGGAGTGGGTTGCCATTTCCTCCTCCAGGGGATCTTCCCGACCCAGGGATCAAACACGAGTCTCCTGTAGCTCCTGCATTGCAGGTGGATTCTTTACCGCTGAGCCACCTAGGGAGCCCAGGAGGGTCGACTGTGGGCTTATTCTGGTTTCTCTGTACCATGGTGACAGCCCACCAACAGTTCTAGAATCTTCCTAACCTATCACACTAGGTATCTGCCACTCCAGTGAGAGGTGTAAGTAGTGCCATAGGCCGCACACAGCCTTGCCAGTCTGCTGCATTTGAGCCCCAAGCCCCCATGATAAACGACTTCTAGAAGATGTCTTCACACCTTCATGCCCTCAGCACTTTCCCCAAACTAGCCTTGACTTCTGAGCAATGATACGCTCATCTCTGAATGGATGATCGCAAAGACCGCGTAATACACGATATTATAGAAATCAGAAGGGGTATCCGTGCTTCAAACTCACGTCCAGGGAAGCACTTTATGCAAGTGACGTATGTCACAGAGTCACGTGTTTGATGTTGGCTTTACTTACTTTCCACCTATACCTAACGTAGGCTAAGGGAACCACCCGGGGAGAGGATAAGGGGAAACTTTTATACTTGAGTAAGAAAATCAAATGTTACGAGCTTTACAGTAAAATGTGCACACACATACCCCAGCTTATTAACATCTACATGCAGAGACCAGGAGAAGGAAAGCTCATAAAAGACTAGCTCACTAGGGACTTTCCTAGCAGTCCAGGGGGTGTGGGTTCGATCCCTTGCGGCCAAAGATCCAAAATATAAAACCAAATATTGTAACGAACTCAGTAAAGACTAACAATGGACCACATGAAAAAAAATTCTCAAAACAGATTACTTCACTAGGTGGAGGGATTATAGGCGATTTTCACTGGCGCTTCTCTATCTTTTCTAGCTATCAGATTAAGAGAAAGTAAGTCATTGAAAACCCCCACGATTTTGGATCAAAGCTGATTCAGATCTTTGGTTACAGAGTAGCAGAGACCAGGGAAACGCAGAGGACCAGCTTTGTTCCAGGTAAAGGGTGAATACCAACAGGGAAAGACTGGGGGGTGAGGAAGAAGAGAACCCGCTCAAGTGATGATGACCCATGAACTCTAACCTGAAGGCCCCTACAGAGACCAATGGGACCCAGCACACTTACCAAGATGTTGAGTTCTGAGCTGCACATAAGCTCAACCAGCCTGGGCAGGACCCCGGTGTCCACCACCTGGCCAATGCGCACATCGCAGCCATCAGTGAGGTAGGACAGGGCCCAGCAGGTGTCCGAGAGGACCTCTCTGTCTGGGTGCCCCAGGAGGTAGAAGAGGACGGGCAGCATCTGCTTCACCGCGTGGTCAGAGGGGTACGGGTTCTTGTTCCGGCACAGGTTGGACAGGGTCCAGGCGATGTTGCGCAGGAACGGGACCTGTAACGAGGAGACTGCCGCTAGCACTGGGTAGGAAGAAGGAAACATGCCCACGGCAACGTGTCCCGGCCATCCTCGATCAATAGTATTGACCCGTAGGAACCAAAGCGTTTGAGCTTCAAACAGGAATTTGTTCTAGGCGATAAGCCCTGGAGGGGTGCAGAGAAGGAGCTTTGTTTTTATGTTGTGGTTTGTTGTTTTAAACTAGAGAGCAGCCCCTACTCGCTGCAAGTAGAGAAAGCCCTCGCAAAGCAACGAACACCCAGCACAGCCAAGAATAAAAAATTCATTCATTCATAAAAAAGCAAGCAGCTGGCCAGTTTAGACTTGGCTGAACTCTGCTCTGGCTGACCCCGCCCAGCTGGCTGACACATATGTACGCGCCATCTAGACGGATAAGCGCAGCTACCTTCCCAGTGTTGCTGCAACAGTGCCTCTCACTGGCTTCAACTTAATACGTACAACTAAGGCCCCGATTCCTTCTCCCCTTTACCCTCCCCGCATCTCTAAAAGGAGGGTCCTCTAAACAACCTAACCTGAAACCTGGGGGCAATCCTCACTTCTTCCTGCCTCCCCCTTCTGTGCCCATCACAGCAGCAAGCCAGGACCATGTGTCTCTCCATCTCCCTCAGCTCTAATCCTATGACGGCAGCCAGGGGGTCTTTCCGGAAGGTCAGGTCGCTTCCCTTCCTGCCGTGACATCCTCCAGAGGCTTCCTTTTGCCCCCCGGACTGACGTCTAAGTCCCCCGCCCCTCCTGCCATCCGTCCTGCACTGTTCTCTGCTTGCAAGCTCCCTTCGTCATGCCAGCCTTTTTCCAGCTCAGCGTATCAGGTTCTCTCTCGCCTTGAGGGCAGGGCATGTGGCTCCTTATTTTTTAAATAGACTTATCTGTCTCTCTCTATTTGGCCATGCCAGCTTGAAGTTGCTGGAGGTGAGATCTTTACTGCAGCATGTGGGCTCCAGTTCCCCAAACAGGGATCAAACCCAGCTACCCTGCATTGGGGACGATGAGTCTCAGCCACTGGACTGCCACGGAAGTCCCTCCCTTGGCATTCAGAAGCAGCCTCCTCATTTTTGTTTAAGGCAAATCTAGAACCCGAATTTCATTCCTAAGCCAGGCAGTCCTCTACCGTTGCCACGGCAACCCACGTGGACTCTAAGCTTCAAACCTAGACCCTCTTTTATCACCCAGGAGCAGTACTGGTGAGCCACTAATTCTTTCTGTGCCCCTCGAATAGAGAGCTCAGTCATCTACTTTTGCAGGATTGTAAGTTTAGAAAAACTTCCAATGGATCTCTTCCACCCTCCACCCCTACTCCGAAGAAAGATCAGTACTACCTTGAGGACAAATGTGAATCAGCCTGTCCCCAAAGTGATACCCAGTCTGAGGCCTTGTTCATCATCGCTGTTGCAAGGGGCCGGGCCGACCACATGGCCTAGCATTGGTTTGGAAGCACACTCCCCATTTCCCAACTTTGGGAACTTGTATACCGAGCTAGTGAACTTCATCAAAAAGACACTCAACTGGTATGTTTGACGAAACCAGGGTCAGCAGATGTGGAATGGCATCACTTGCGATAACATTGTCTCTGAATTCTGGTCCATCACCTACAAATAGATAAGAACACAACACTCTAAGAGGGAACAGAGAGAGTCCTGGGGTGGGTGACAAATTCTTCAAAAGGCTCTGCAAAGGGTGAGAAGCCAAAACTCATTCCTGGGTTGGGCAAGCAGATAGGATAACCATGAACTAGACCCCTGGGTCTCCAACACATTGGTCGAGTAGATGGTCTGATGTAGAAAACAGCTACCACACAGCAGGGATTGCTAGAAGCGTAGTCTCTGGGAGATGATGGTCTCATCAAGGAGCCAGCCAACCGGACCTGGGGAAGTGCGCTCTAAATGTTGGCGGCATTTCACAGCATGGTTCTTGGGAGACAAAGGCCACTAGAGACCAAACTGTCTTCCCAGAAGGCTTTGGCAACTCCCAAATGCAACTCAAAACAAAGTCTGGGAGACAGATAGATGCTAGCCAACAGCTATCTGCTACTCAGGGTAGATGATCAACTTTAGACCCTAGACACCTCAGCCCTTCAACCACCGGGCAAGGCATAAGCTACGCTACACTACATCACCCGATTTTGCCTGTTCCTTACTGCCCCGAGCAAAATGAGAGATGAAATCTCTGTAATAGATGCTTTACTTCTGTGAGCGTTTAAAAAGCAGACTTATTTTATATTCTGTTTGCTAATCCCATCACGCGAAGTCCTTGGAGGTCTAATCACACTGTTTCTGCTGATGCGGTCGTGGAGGACTGTTGACTCTCTGAACTCGAAATTGCTAATATTTGGTTGATCTTAATTTGTCAAAACCCTGAGGGGCCCAGTTGAGTTTTTCCCCTCAAGAGACATCACATTTATATTCAGCCTGGGATCCTGGATTTTCCACCCCAGCAGCCCTCATCCCCAGCTTGTGCTTTCTCGGGCCACGCAGGGAGTACAGCATCCAGTCCTAAATCCATGAGGCCGATCTTAGGATCGTGCTTTCAGGGGGAGCATTTTCCCCTGCACTGAGCAAACACTTGTGTGTGTTCCCTGGGCAGCTTTCACTGAAGGTAGAATTCTTTCACGGTCCTGGGTGATGTAAGGGTCTGTCAGAATATCCCCAGCTTCCGTGAGCACTGTCAACAGAGATTTGTCTTTTGTTCCTGAAGCCACTAAGCCCTGAGGCTGGAAGATCCCAGTCTTGGCAGAGGTCCCGAAGCAGCCTGGAGCTTCAGAACACAGCACGTCACCTCGTTTCAGCTTCAGTTTTTGGCCTCTGAACTTGACTCTGAGTTTCAGTGAAGCCCGTTCTACTCTTGCCAGCGTTGCGAGGTATTTGTATATTCAAGTGTCTGATCTACAGCATTCCCCAAAGAATTCCCCTGGCATGCCACATGCCCGGCCCACGGTTTTCCTAGCTCCCCGGTGGGGAGAGCCTCACCTGCTATGTTCCCGAGGGCCCACACGGCCTGTTCACACACAGTCATGTGAGGGGAAGACAGGAGCTCAACCAGGGGCTGGATGGCACCCCCGTCCACGACGGCGCGAGTCAGCTCCGAGGCCCCTGAAGCAATGTTGGTCAGAGCCCAGGCTGCCTCGAACTGCAAGCGGGGGTGAAAGGACGACTTCAGGAGCTCCACCAGCCTGGGGATGAGTCCCGCGTCCACAATCAGCTTCAGAGGAGGGTTCTTCTCCCGGGACAGCATTTTCCTTTGCAGTGTGAGAGCAAAGAAAGACAAGAACACATCCTGTGAGTCAGGAATGGAGAAGCCCCTTTATGGATGTTCTCGGCATTCCTAACTATCCAATGAGACAAACAGCTGGGCCAGAGCTCCTTCGGATCCTCACGCTCAGCCTGTGGCACTTTGCGGGGATGAAGCAGCATTTTTAGTTATTATCTATGAGCCGCCATTTCTGCAGAGGCCAATTTAAATGAAACCATTCATCTCTGACAACACTTGCATATCTTAAGCTGTTCTCAAGGACAGTGTAGAGGAGCAATTTCATCTCACTTTTGGATGGACTCGCTTTTTCCTACATCGTATGGGTGTTTTGCCACTGTCAAGAGACCAAAGAGGCCAGTGGAATCCGGCTAGGAACCCATCAATGATTCAAGTCTGTTTGGTGATACCTGGCTGCTTGGGTGGCCTGGAAACATAGTTCTGGATCTGAGGCATTGACACCACTGATTATTTCTTGCATGGTGAGGCTGACCTGTATAAGGAGACACAGATTCAAGTCAGAGTCTCTGCCAGAAGGAGCCATGAAGGTAATCTAGTCTCGCCATCTACCTGATCAGAAGAAGCTGGCTTGAGCAGTACATCTCAAGCTGCATGCTGGTCTGTATTAGAAGAGGGAAGAACTCTTGGTGGTCTCATAGGTCTCACGGATTCGTGGGACACTTCCCATGCTCTGGGGGAGAGGTAATTCCTAATATCACTTGGGTCCCCAGAGCCTTTTACTCCCATACAAGCTAGTGGGAAGCTAGTGGGACCTCCCTGGTGGTCCAGTGGTTAAGAAGCCACTTGCCAGGACAGGAGACATGGATTTAATCCCTGCTATGAGAAGATCTTGGCTTCCCTGGTGGCTGATAGTAAAGAATCTGCCTGCAATGCAGGAGACCTGGGTTCGATTCCTGGGCTGGGAAGAACCCTTGGAGAAGGCAATGGCAACCCACTCCAGTATTCTTGCTAGGAGAATTCTATGGACAGAGGGGTCTGGCAGGCTACAGTCCATAGGGTCACAAAGAGTAGGGGACGACTGAGCAAACTAACACTTGGCACTTTTTTCTTTTCTCCACTTTGAGGAAGATCCCACATGCCCCGGGGCAGCTAAGCCTGTGCACCGCAACTGCTGAGCCTGGCACGTGCTCCACTGGGAGAAGCCCGAGCACCGCAGGAGAGCAGCCCCCTCTCGCCACAGCTAGAGGAAGCCCCTGCAGGGCACTGAAGACCCGGTGCAGCGAAAAGGAGGACGTGCCAGGGATGTCAGCAAAAACGGCAGAATCAGGACCTCAAAATGCTCTTCCACAAAAGCAACAAGAAACCTGAAAAATAGAATCAACTTTTTTCTACAACTCTGGAAACTGACCAAAAGTTTGCAGCAATTTGTTTTATTCAAGCTCAAATGGGTTTACTCAAGAAAACTGTCTAACTCCCAGGAAGATCAGCGAGGACTGCAGCATTTTGCCTTGCTTTATCCCCACCTCTCCTCCCCCAGCTCCGTGGGCGCTTTAAAAACCAATAGCCCAGCAGGCACTGGAGGAGGCAGAATAGGTTGGTTCTCCCTTAAAACCTCATTCCCAGAGAGTTATTATTTGATCCTTCTGGTGGTTTCCTGGGAGATCCCATTTGTAAGATTCTATTTTATTGGGCTCAGACCTCACATAAAGAAAAAAGTCTTTTTCCTGGAGGTTATTTGTTAAAAACAATTCAAGGAAGTGGTACAAATTAGCAGGTGCTTGGTGTGAGAGGGGGTTAGATAATAGTTGGGGGCAAATAATAGACTAATTACACATTTTGGGGCGGGGGGGGCGCACTGTGCTGCTTGACATGTGGGATCTTAGTTTCCTGACCAGCAATCAAACTGGTACCCTCTGCAGTGGAAGTATGGAGTCTTAACCACTGGACCACCAGGAAATTCCAAGAGACAGACATAAGATTCAAAGGCAAAAAAGAGCTGAAAGGAAAGGAACCAAAAACAATATACCATGCAGATAGCAACCAAATGGAGCTGGAGTGGGTACAACTAATATGAGACAAAACAACCTTTAAGACAAAAGTTATAAGATGTCCTTCTTTGTCCTTAATAACAGTCAATTCATGCATTAAAAGATATAATAGTTATAAACACATGTTCCCCTAACAACAGAGCCCCAAACTATGCTCAGCAAAAGCTGACGTAACTGAAGGGAGAAAGAGAGAATTCAGCAATACCAGCTGGAGACTTCGAACCCTGCACTCAATGGGTGGAACGACCGGATACCCTATCAACAAAGTAACAGAAGACTTAAACATCCCTACAAAGCAACCAGACCCGACAGACAGCTACGCCAATAAACACAATATACGTTTTTTTCAAGGGCGCATGGAATATTCTCCATGATAGACCATATATTAGGCCATAAAACATGTCTCAGTAAAGTTGAAAAGACTGCAATCATGCCAAGTATATTCTCTAGCCACAGTGCAAAAACAGGTAATAGAAAATGGGGGGACTGCCAGGGTGTAGTGGTTAACAAGCCAACTGCCGAGGCAGGGGACATGGGTTCCAACCCTGGTCTGGGAATATCCCACGTGCCATGGAGCAGCTAAGCCTGCGCACCAGAACTCCTGAAGCCTGCAGGCCTCGAGCCTCGGCTCTGCAGCAAGAGAAGCCACCTCAGAGAGAAATCAGCGCACCACGACAAAGAGGAGCCCCGACTTGCCGCAACTAGAGAAAGTGAGCCCAGCAACAGGGACCCAGTGCAGCCAAAAATAAATTAATTAATTTTTTAAAGGCATTAACTCTTTAAGAAAAAGAGAAGAAGAAAATCTGGGAAATATAGATTTGTGAAAATTAAACAACACACTCCTAAATAACTGATGGGAAACCACAGGGAAATTAGAAGATAGTTTGAGGTGAATGAAACAAACACACAATAAACCCAAGCTGATGAGATGCAAGTAAAGCAGAGCTTAAAGGGAAATATGTAGCCATAAATGCATGTATTATCTTGAAAAAGTAGAAAACTCTCAAACCCACGACCTATCTTCACGCTTTAAAATATGAGAAATAAAAGATTAAAAAACCCTAAAATAATCAGAAAAACTGAAAATATTTAAAAAATAGAGTGGAAATAAATGAAACAGGATGAGAGAATAGAAAAATGAAACAAAAAGTTGGCTCAAAAGAGCAATATCGATGACAAATATTTAGCTAGACAGACCAAGAGAAAAATAGGTAAGACTCAAGTTACTAAACCCAGGAATAAAATTAGGGACATAACTACCGAGTTTACAGAATTAAAATTATAGACTCAATAAACAGTACACCAACAAATTAAATGATCTAGATGAAAGGGATAAATTCCAAGAAATCCAAATCACCAAAGGTGACTGAGAAAATCTGAAGAGCCCTAGAACAAGAAATTGAGGTACTAATTTTTTAGAATTCCACAAAGAGAAGCCCAGACACAGAAAGTTTCACTGGTGAACTTTCACAAACATTTAAAGAAGAAATTACCATATGGGCCTGGAAGTCATCCCAGGATTTGCTTTGAGGGAGGTTGAGATGGATGGAGAATGGAAGAGAGACAACAACATTCAAGTCCAAGGTAAGACTTGACAAGTTGAGTAACTCGATGCCTCTGCTGAGAGAGAGCCTTTGTGACCCCCCATTTCCTGTTTCTGGCTGAATGGAAGCAAGTGAATTTTCACTGAGAAGCAGCACCTTCTCTACCTCCTGTTAGATCCCAGACTTCTGGCCACAAAGATAACGACACTTAGCTTTCTGACAACATCAGTTTAGTTCTAATGATCATCTCTCTACTCCTTTCCTTAAAGGGCCTCAGTTAGAACTTTCAAGTTCTCAATCAAACATTTTAAGGGCAGAGAAACTTACTAAGGACATACTCTTCCACCCAACTGCTCTAAATGCCCTGTTCCCGACGTACCCCTTTGGTCTGCTGATCAGAAGGGTCAAGTGAGACATCGGTGATGTTTCTCCTCTTCAAGGCCTGCTCATCCTTCTTGGCTTTCCGGAGCTCCAGGCTGACTGCTATCCTCTGCTGCCGCCTCGCCTAATGAGGAAAAGAAAGAACGGGAGCCCTCAGAGCCGGGGGCGGGGAGCAGGTTGCCACCACAAGTAGTCTTCAGAACATACTTCAAAGCATCTGATTTCACATTTCAGCAACAGGCTGAAGAGTTCAGATCGCACAGCCGGTCAACAGACAGCTCGGTTCACCTCCTTGGCTTCCTCCTACACCACCTCTAGAGAGTCAGTCTTCCTCCCAAAGTGAAGGAAGTTTATGTCTGCCCATTGTCAGGTACAGAGACAAACTGGAAATCCCATTGCCCTAAATCTGAGTTCATCTTCATTGGTGCTAATTAGTTCTCGAAAAGCAGGTTTGGGCCTGCCCGCTGTGGGCACCCAGGTGGGGCAGGGGCCTGAAGCGAGTACCTAGACCCCAGATGGCCTTGACCATTTCCACTGCTGGGTATCAGCCTATATTTCATTCAAGCCTTGGTCTAATCCCAAGAGTTTTACTTGGACACTAGAGGAAGAAGATGGAAATTCTAAAAAGCAAACCAAAACACAAATTCTTTTCTTCTTTGAGCGGGCAAAACTCGGACTTCACAGTACTGAGGATCCTGGGGAGATGATCTAATCTTGATCATTGAAGACTTTAAAATATTGATTATAAGGAAGTCAGTGTGTATGAGATACTTGCGGTTCTTTAAAGAAGCTATTTAATCCTTTCTTGAAAATAGGGTCGGGGGAATTCCCTGGTGATCCAGGGGTTAGGGCTCAGCAATTTTACTTCTGGGCCCCTGGTTCAGTCCCTGGTCTGGGAGCTAGGTTCCCACAAGCCACATGGTGCAGCCAAAAGAAAAAGAAAGAAACTGGGGTCACTGTGGTGTTCTCTGGAAGGGCGGAGGTACACTGGGGGCCTGAGGGGCCAGTTGCTGCGCTGCCCCATCACGAAGTGGCCCTTCCCCAAGGAGGGCGCTGTACCCTCGGCTTCTCCCTTCTCATCTCCTGACCTCTCCCCCTGCTGTCCACATAGAGAGGTCCATCCCTATGTTCTAACTGGCTTCCTTTAATCTGCGGTGGTCTTGGAAGACAGACAAGCCACACTTGTTGGAAGGGAGTAAGTAAAAAGAAACTGGTTCGGGATAGTGTCCTAACTGGGCAACTGTGACCTTGTGCTTTTCTTATCCTCAGCTGCCTTTCAGATTCCCAAGTCATAGCCAGCTTGATATGTCAGCTCATCAAGATACATAGACATAGGACATAGAGCTGGACAGGAAACGTGAAGACCAGAGAAGCTAAATGAGGGTCAGATTCACACACAGCACCGACTCCCTGGCCCAGGCCTCATGCTGAGCCCAGTAGAGAAAGCAGTCTAGACCTTTCACTCCTGAGTCCTATTTTTTTACAAGGCATGCTTGTTGGTACTTGCATTTCCAACATCTCAGCTCCTTGGTGAGCCCCCTTGACAGGCAGAGCTGCAGGTAAGCATCTATATGCCAGGCACTTCATACTCTACCCAGACCCTTGGAGGTAGGTTATCAGCCCTGTTTTATACATGAAGAAACTGATGGTCTGAAGTGTAATAGTTTCAAGACCACATGGAGACCCTAATTTGAGTCTACAGTTGTCCAACAAAGTCCATGAGGCTTGATCCTCCCCACCTTCAATACTTTATTATGAAATTTTCAAACATACAGAAAAGTTAAAAGGATTATCTGATGAACATCCATGCACTTACCCCCAAAGAACACTCTGCAATACTGGCTTGGTTACCCTATCTTCTCCCACCCTTCACTCTATTCTTAATGCATTTCAACCAGATGCCTTTTCTTTCTGTGTGTGCAGTATGTGGGATCTTAGTTCCCCAACCAGGGATCAAACTTGCGATCCCTATAGTGGAAGCATGGGGTCTTAACCACCAGACCAGCGCACTCACCCTGACAGAGTAAGGCTTTCCTTCATACTCACAGATGCATCCTTGCCCCGATACTTAAATTTTCTCAGCCTCTCTTCCGGAGCATCCGAAGTTGGCATGTTGACTGGAAGAAGTAAAGCACCTGTAGGTAGGACAGTTTCAAAGAGATTTTCAGGGCCCAGTATGTGGTTACTATGTTAAAGCCATCTAGACTCTAAGCCCTTAAAGGCCCCGCAGCACAACAGGGAGCAGACTCAGGAAGTCAGCATCCACAGGCACCACACACCAGCTGAGTAGGCGATGAGCGTCATGGGAGTTCAGAGGGGACCAGCCCAGGGTTGCAGGGGTAAGGGAAACATACTGCTTCTGGGGACAGTTTGGCTTGAAGTTTATCTTGGCTAGGGTAGGCTGGAAGGAAAGCACAGAACCCTTCCACGTGGCTGGGTCCAAGGACTTCTGTACAGAGTATATGTACAGGACACGGAGGAGCGCGAGCAGGCTACAATATGGAGACGGTCTTCTTCCACACTGGCATGTTAGTTTAGGACTTTATTAAGCATGACCCACTCCTAATTCTTTGGAAGGCTTCCTCCAGTGGGTCCAGCCCATGGTCATCTCTCACCCACACCCTGGCAACTGCCTCCGCTCTCTTCTCCCTGCTTCTACTACTGCTGTGTTCCACTCTGTTCTTGACACAAAGGCATGCCATCATTGAGAAAGAAACCGACCTTGTAATTTCCCCCACTTTTTTCCCCTCACCCTCTACTGGATGCCCACTGATCTCAGAAGAAAACTCAGATTCACCAAGATACCCACCCTACACAAGCTGGCCTCAGCCTCCTCGTCCCAACAACTCTTTCCTATTTAAGAAGCTAAGTATCTTCTCAATCAGTCTGTTTCATTTGCTCCACAGCTTTTACCATCGCCCAGTATTTTCTCGTTTGTGCATCTTCCCCGCCAAACTCCCAAGGACAATGGGACCATGAGTGTCTTAGGTACAATTCCTCAGGCCCTTCACAAAGCGTGGCATGCAGTAATAATATCTGCTGGATGAGAGCAGTGAGCAATAAGCTCACAAAAGGAGACAGCGCTTCATTAGAGGAGGTTATTCAAATTGGGCCAAGACTGGACTTTCTACAGGGCAGTATGGAATGACCTTTCTTACAAGTGTGCAGTGAATATCTGTCTAATTATACAGGATGGGCTGGACTACATTATACAGAGAGAAAACTGGATGAAGGTAACCAACAGACTCTTCTGGAGAAGAGAACAGCTGGGAATAATTTTGGTGGGAATGACTAATTTAGACATATCAACTTGGATGGGATGGTGTAGACACCTTGGAGAATTCTGTAAGTAAGGAGAGAGCCAAGGAGAGAGAAGAGGAATTCTGAGTGAGAACTGAGCAAGAATTGAGTCTTGGTGACACTGGTATTACGGTCCAAGAGAACGAGGGCTGTTCTGCATGGCAGTAAAGGAAGAACTGAACTGTGGTGTTGGAGAAGACTCTTGAGAGTCTCTTGGACAGCAAGGAGATGAAACCAGTCCATCCTAAAGGAGATCAACCCTGAATATTCACTGAAAAGACTGATGCTGAAACTGAAGCGGAAATACTTTGGCCACCTGATGCAAAGAGCCAACCCATTAGAAAAGACCTGAATGCGGGGAAAGATTGAAGGCAGGAGGAGAAGGGGACGACAGAGGATGAGATGGTTAGATAGCATCACTGACTCAATGAACATGAATTTGAGCAACTCCAGGAGATAGTGAAGAACAAGGAAGCCTGTTGTGCTGCAGCCCATGGGGTTGCGAGGAATCAGGCACAACCTAGACTGAACGCACGCATATATGTATAACTGAAGCACTTCGCTGTACACCTGGAACTAACGCAGCATTGTGAATCAACTGTACGACGATTTTAAAAAATTTAACGAAGTAACATTAACAGCAAGGGAGAGAGAGCCCTGTTTTGCAAGTGGGGAAATCATCTCAGGCACCATTTGCCAAAGCGCCCGCAGCCGTTAAGCCCCAGAGCCAGGAAATCAGCCTAGGTCTGACTGCCACGCCATGGTTTGGTTCACTGAGCTTTGCAGCCGATTATCTGTAACAAAATCAGATTAGGAAACACCAAGTCTCCACCGTGGCTGGCACCTAACACGGAGGGGAGATGTTGGAACATAGGGACGCGCACATTTTAGGCAATGGGAATAGCAGAGGCCGCTTCTGAAACGCTCTGTGTTGCCGCCTCACTGCTGCATCTCGCTGTTAGCAGCCCCGCCAGCTCAGTTCGTGAGGCTGTCTGAATGCGCACAGGAGGCTGGTTTGGTACACGGGGATGAAATGCTTTCCCTTCTGGGGAGACCCAAGGCAAGGCCTCATTCTAGGACTGTTGCCATGGGAACCACGCATCCTTCTGCCGCGTCCCAGAAGGTATGGCCGTAAGGTAATTGGGAAGTAGCAGGTTTAAGATGGTCACCGCTTTCCTTCAAATCAACTGTCAATGGGGATTCCCCAGCAGCCCAGTGGTTAGGACTCTGCAATTTCACTGCTGTGATTCAATCCCTGGTGGAGGAACTAGGATCCTGAAAGATGTGTGGTGCAGCCAAAAAAGAAAGAAAACAAAAATCGAGTGGAAGGCCAATATCAGATGGCATAAGCAGATAAAGCTCGACTTCAGATCAGAGTCCTCCCCTCTCCCCAAAGCAGTTTGAAAGTCACAGATGTGGCCACGCCACTTTATCTGGGGACGTTCTGCAAAGCCAGCTGCAGAGCCAGTCCTTGTGGCTTTCACGAGCTTCCCTCCTCACAGCTCAAACGTGCTTCCTTCCCCTCCCATGGCTATCTGTAGCACCGGGAGCGCTGGCTATCCCATAATCCTTCACCAGGAGGAGGAGAACACCAAGCTGGAGGCTTTGAATCAGGGGGCCGAGGTCAAAGTCAGTACCTTTCTTCACCCAGTCTCCAAGTTTGAGATCCAGAGAAAGCCCAGCTGGTTACTTAGGCAAACATCACCCATTTGGGGGCGCTGATAAGCTGATACCCCTCCCCTCAACCTTAGGCCAGTGCTGCTGCTTCCCACACAGTATGAGACCCCTTCCTTGGAAGGGAGAAGCCCACCTAAGGGACCCTCCCGGGCCATGTTTAATTAATGGCACTGAGTTACTTTCTCTGGCTGGGGCGTTATAGACCATTTGGGTTTTTCTATCCTTTCCTAGATAGATTTAGTCAAGCTTTGCCGCTGAGCATCTTTCGTGAACCCAGAACCGTTTTAAATTAAGATATGTCTCATCACCCCAGGCTTGGCTTCTGCAAGCACAATTTTTCTGATTCTAAATTAACGCATGTTCACAGCTTCAGAAAATGAAATACTCCGGAAGCATAAAGAGCATTAGCTCCCAATAACCCCACTCCTCCCCCAAGTTAACCTGTAAAAACCCACACCACCACCTTCCACGCACCCTAGCCGCTCTGCACGAGCCCCAAGGTGCTGACTACAGGAGGGGAGCCGATTACAGACACGGTTAGCGACACATTCATTTCTCCACTTTGTCTGTACCGGGGACATCTTTTGATGTGTTCACATCTACATCAATAACAGTTCCTTCTTCAAACAAAGTGGGATTTAAGTGAAAACCATGCATTGGGTTGGAGTGAGGGAGGTTTATTCTCCAGGAAGGACTGAGCCAACCTTGGCTCCAAGGTCAGCAAATAGGCACTGCTGGGGGCTGGAGTGGGGCCCCCGGGGGAGGGAGGGTCTCCAGTTCCAGGGACCACCCCCCTCTGCATTCACTCCAGGCTGAAGGCAGGGAGTCATAGAGCCAGGCTTCCCTCCAAGGCCCACCCTGACCAAGATGGAAGGCACGTGTCACAGCAAGGAGGAGGCAAGCGACCAGGCCTCTTCCCATGACCTACCTCCAAGGCTGCAGAAGGCTTTGTTCCGCAGGTGAAAACTTCCCAGGGGTATTTCCGGGAGGGGAACACCAGAATACAGGTCTGCAGGCTACTGTGTGGTTGATCCAGCCCCAGGCACCCTGCCACCCCACACCCCCAGCCCCCCGAGCTCTGCAGGGTGAGCAGCCCCCACCAGTCACTACCGCCTCCCACCCCTTCTGAAAACAAGCCAAGAGCCACTGGGCACAGCATCTACCAACCAAGGCTGAAGTTCGACAGGGAAAGGCCCTGCCTGGGCCTCCTAGGAGCCACCCCTCGGGGCAAACCACCGGCTTGGCAGAGGGCAAAACCGCAGCAACCTCTCCAGGGACCCCCAAACTGCCTCTAGGGTCGCGGTGCCCTTACTCAGAGAGACAAGCCTCCAGCCACCCATCACTCACCTGGTAGGGAGCCGCAGTCTCCAGCCTGCTGGTCGGCCTTAAATGCCCTCAGCAGGTGGCACATGTTTGGGGGGCGTTTGGTCCCGCCCCACGGCTGGTTCCTGACCAATGTCGACGGCTCTTGGAATCACGTGGTGCACTTTGCACTGCCCACTCACCAAGCCCCGCCCCAGATGCTGATTGACCTGGTCAAGGAGGAGGTTCGGGCCTGCAGGTGATTCTCACGTCCCAACGAGGTACAGGTGGGAGGAAGCCTCAGAGGCATCCCGCACCTTTAGGCGCTACAGCCTCAGAGACCCTCAGACGGCCGATCAAGAGGCGAGGGGCAGGGACATCTCCCTCCAGGAAAGGGTTTGTGTTCTGGGTGTTTGAGGCTTCCAGGATCTGGCTAGATTGGCTAAAAGCTTAAAGGTGCTGTTGAACAGTTAACAAATGTTTCTTCCCAAGGCCGGCAAGAAGATTGAGAACCGGTCTGCTTCATACTGAAATGGAAATAGGAACAAGATTTCATGTATTTCTTCAACAAATATTTATTGAGTCCCCACTTTGAAGAAAATGGCAACCCACTCCAGTAGTCTTGCCTAGAAAATCCCGTGGACAGAGAAGCCTGGCGGGCTGCAGTCCACGGGGTCACAAAGAGTCGGAAACGACTGAGCATCTGAACAACTGTGTGCAAGGCCTGGCTTGCAGCAGTGAACAAGACGACCTGGTCCCCAACCTTCTAGCAGGAAGAGATGGGCGCTCCTAGTAGAGTGCGAACAGGGCAGCAATTGCGGTAGGGGCAGTCAGGGAGGGCTTCCTGGAAGAGGTGATGCTCGAGCCAAGTCTTCAGGAAAAGAAGTTAGAGGGTAAAAAACTGAAAACCAAAGTCCTCCAGGCAGAGGGAACAGCATCGAACAAGGCACTGAGGCAAGAAAACTGGTCATGTTTCCCTTGGGAACAGAAGTCATTTGGGATGGCTAAAGGGACACTGGGGTCAGGTGCCAGGGCAAAGATGGCCTGGTGCACAGGGGAGGGGCAGAGGGAGCTGTCCTCTCTGGTCCAGGCAAGAGGGGCTTGCACTGTCTCTTGTTGTTTAGTCTCTTTGAAGTCGTGTCCGACTCTTTTGCAACCCCATGGACTGTAGTCCCCAGGCTCCTCTGTCCATGGAATTGTCCAGGCAAGAATACTGGAGTGGGGTGCCATGCCCTCCTCCAGGGGATCTTCCCGACCCAGAGATCAAACCCATGTCTCCTGCATTGGTAGGCGGGTTATTCACCACTGAGCCTCCAGGGAAGCCCTTGGACTGTACGGGATTTTAAATCGATGATAAAATCAATTACGTCTGTTTGCTTTTTGAGCCAGGAATTCCAAACCGTGTCCGTGGGCTGTGCCTACCTTGTTACTCACTTTCTGAATGTGTTTGGATTTCATCCCGAGAGCAGCACGCAGCCTCTGAAGGCCCCAGCAGGGCTGTGTTCTTCTTTGCCTGATTTTTACTTTTTTTTTTTTTAATTATAAAAGTTTCCAAATTTGTAAATGTGGAGAGAAGGGTACAGATGGATCCTCAGGGACACCCAGGCCCTATAATCACCAATGCCATCTTCTTTCCTTTCCCCCAACCTTTTCTATTATGTATTTATTGATTTTTGGTTGGTGTGTTTTAAAGGAAATCGTCAGACATCGTATCATTTCATCTGTAAATATTCAGAATGAATCTCTGAATCTCTGACAGACAGACTTAAAAGCTAACACCAAAATATCACAATCACACCTACCAAAAGCAACCATCATTCTTCGAGGGTCAGTTTAGAACACTTAGGCTAGCCTGGGGGGCGAGGGGTAAGAGGAGGATTCTTACCCAGGCGGGGCTGGAAAGCGGAGGTGTTTGACCTCAGGATACTGGGGTTTCAGCAGGGGAGGGAAGCCAAAGTTCTGAGTGGGTGAAGCGGGGAATTCAGGTTTGGACCCACACATCCAGATACCTGGAGAACCTTGAGGTAGGGGTGCAGAAAAAGCCAGTCGTCTCAGAGCTGGGACGGGACTTGGTGAGCCATCGGAGGCAGTGGTGGCTGACAATAACAGAGATGTTTCCTCTATTATATTCAAAATGGATAACCAACAAGGACCTACTGTCGAGCACATGGAACTCTACTCAAGTGTTATGTGCCAGCCTGGATGGGACGGGAATCTGGGGGAGAACGGATGCATGTATAAACATGGCTGAATCCCTTCACTGTTCATCTGAAACTATCACAATATTCTTAATCAGCTAAGCCCCAGTGCAAAATAAAGAGTTTAAAGTTTGAAAAAAAACAAACTGTGTCAAACCGAGGTGGCTGGTGAGGGATGGTGACAGAAAAGAGGGGTTTGGGATGACTTACAGGAGGCTTGACCCCCTGAGGATCTAAGGATCCAAGGCTTCCCTGTTCTGCCCAAGGCATTTGAGACAACCTACCTCTGTCCACTTGCACCCAGGCCTGATGGTGACCTGCTCACTTCATCACAGCCATCCCCGCCTTGGCCTGCGCCCCTTCAGGCTTTTACACACACACACACACACACACACTCACACCCCTGACAGATCCTTTAGACATTTAAGTCAAGTTACATCACCTTGCTGCTCAAGCACTCCAGTGCCCCCCAGCATCCCTCCAATTGCTTGTGAGGCCCTTCAGGCTCTGTCTCTCCCCCCCCCATCCCATCCTCTACACTCCGCCCCAGCCACCCTGGCCTCCTCACGGTCCTGCAGACACATCAGGACCACACTGGCCTCAGGGCCTTTGCGTCTGCTGTTCCCTGGGCCGCCCTCACTTCCTTCAGGTCGCAGCTTTTAGAGACCACTCCTGGTCACCCTATCTAAAATCAAGTTCAGTTCAGTTCGGTCACTCAGTTGTGTCCAACTTTCTGCAACCCCAGGCCTCCCTGTCCATCACCAACTCCCGGAGTTTACCCAAACTCATGTCCATTGTGTCGGTGATGCCATCCAACCATCTCATCCTCTGTCATCCCCTTCTCCTCCTGCCCCTAATCTTTCCCAGCATCAGGGTCTTTTCAAATGAGTTAGTTCTTCACATCAGGTGGCCAAAGTATTGCAGTTTCAGCTTCAGCATCCATCCTTCCAATGATTATTCAGGACTAATCTCCTTTAGGATGGACTGGTTGGATCTCCTTGCAGTCCAAGGGACTCTCAAGAATCTTCTCCAACAACACAGTTCAAAAGCATCAATTCTTCAGCGCTCAGCTTTCTTTATAGTCCACTTCTCACATCCATACATGACCACAGGAAAAACCATAGCTTTGACTAGACGGACATTTATTGGCAAAGTAATGTCTCTGCCTTTTAATATGCTGTCTAGGTTGGTCATAGCTTTTCTTCCAAGGAGCAAGCATCTTTTAATTTTATGGCTGCAATCACCATCTGCAGTGATTTTGAAGCCCGAAAAAATAAAGTCTGTCATTGTTTCCACTGTTTCCCCATCTATTTGCCATGAAGCGATGGGACCTGATCTTAGTTTTCTGAATGAGCCTCCCCACTAACCCTGCATCTATACCTGACTGACTTCCTCCTGTGGGTCTCCCGGGCAGCACTTGCTAACATCTGAAATACTGTATGTTCCCTTACTTGTTTATTTTCCGTCCGCACCCCTGAAATGGAACAAAAGCTCTACGAGGCCGGGAGTGTTGTTTGTTTGCTTCGTCCCCACGGCCCGGAAGCATCATTGCTGGTTGTATCTGCTGAATGTCTAAGCGGGCGTGCTGGCTTCAGAGCCAGGCTCTCCCCCTGCCCATGGTGCCCCGGGTGCCCCCTCCATCACCCAGGATGTACTGGGTGTACCATGGGGCACGCTCAGTATCCTTCCCCAGCCAAGGGTTGAGCCGGCGACCTTTGAATAAATTCTCATCGCCTCACCTCACGGAGCCCACAGTTGCCACCCAGAGGGCTGGAAAAGTGTCGGGAAAATCACTTTGGATGGAAGTGAGTCCTCCAGAGGAGGCCGCTCCATCCTCTCCGACTCCTATTGCCCCAGTTGTGGAGAAGGGCCACCCTGTCCACTCAGGCTGGGGGCCTGACCTCAGCCTCCCCTTCCATCCCCTTCCTCCACAGCCCCACCCTCCCCTGAGGCCCCCTCTTAAACCCTCCCGACCTCTACTCGGGGCTGACCCCCCAGGGGCCCATCGCCCACTGGCCTGGAAGCAGGTTCCTACAGCACCTTCCCAACAAACTCCTGCCTGGATGGGTTTGTTGACCTGTTGGTTTAGCCTGCCTTGATGGCTCTAATGTAGGGATTACCAATCCTATTTCACAGAGCAGGAGACTGAGGCTGCCAATGTCGACGTGCATGGCCTGAGGTCACATGACGGGAAGACAGGGTCTGTGTGGCCCTGTCTTTGCCCTTGTGCTGGGGTCACACCTGACTCCCCCTTCTTTTATTTCCTTTCCTTTCCTTTCATCTCTGCCTCCCTCCCTTCCTCCTTCCCTTCCCCCACTTTTTTATGGTTGTAAAATACCATAACATAAAATTGACCATTTTAACCATTTTTGAGCTTACAGAGCGGCGTTAAGCACATTCACATCCTTGTGCAACCGTCCCTACCATCATCACTAGAACTCTTTGCATCTTCCCAAACAGAAGCTCTGTCCCCACTGAACACCTGGCCCCCATCCTCCCCCCCACAGTCCCTGGCCCCACCCTTCTGCCTTCTGTCTGTGCGTGTACCCCTTCTGGGGACCTCATATAAGTGGAATCGCACAGTGCTTGCCTTCCTGGGACTGGCTTATTTCACTCAGCGTGATGTCCTCGAGGTCTGTCCCTACTGTAGCAGAGGTCAGAATTTCCTTCCTTCTGATTTCTTTCTTTAAAACAAGAACACATTTTTCATGGTTTTGTAGCATCATTGACACCGTTATTTATAGTAGCCTCCCAGTGGTGGGGGAAGGAGAGGGAGTATTTACCATTGACTGTGTTTATGATGGCCAGCGCAGGGCAGCAGTGAATGCAGATGGATTTCTACTTGGTTTTCATTTTTGTCTTTAAATCTCTGTGGTCAGGGTCCTTCCCACTTGTTACCCACATCCTCAGCCACCTGCTTCACCATCCCCCCAACTCTGTGCGTCACTGGTTATTTATAAATGCCTGTTCAGGTATATTACTAATGTTAAAAGGGTTTTAAGAAAACCCAGAATTGGAGAATTAATGTCACCATTCCTCAGGGGATACAGGGAAGGTTTTGTCCTTGAGGTCGGTCTTTGGGAATCCACGGCTCCTGATGAATGCAGCTGTCACCCTCCTTGGCTTCTGAGAGTGTGAGCCTGTGTGTATGTGTATGTCTTGTGTGTCTGTGTGGGTGTCTCTGTCTCTGTGTCCGTGTGTCCGTGTGTCTGTGTCTCTGTGTCCGTGTGTGTGTCTCTGTGTGTCTGTGTCTATGAGTGTCTGTGTATTTTTGTGTGCATGTGTCCATGTCTGTGTGTCTGTGTGAGTGTGTGTCTCTGTATCCATGCCTGTGTCTCTGTGTGTGTGTGTCTCTGTGTCCGTGTTTGTGTGTCTGTGTCTCTGTGTGTGTGTGTGTCTCTGTGTCTGTGTCTCTGTGTCTGTCTCTGTGAGTGTGTGTCTCTGTGTCCATGTCTGTGTCTGTGTCTGTGAGTGTCTCTCTGTCCGTATCTGTGTGTCTCTGTGTGTGTGTGTGAGTGAATGTCTCTGTGTCTGTGTCCATGTGTCTGTGTGTGTGTGTGTCTCTGTGTCCGTGTCTGTGTGTGTGTGTGTGTCTCTGTGTCCGTGTCTCTGTGTGTGCGTATGTGCATGTGTCTGTGTCTCCGTGTCCGTGTCTGTGTGTGTGTATATCTTTGAGGCTGTGTGTGTGTGAGTGTCTCTGTTTCTGTGTTTGTGTGTCTGTGTGTGCACATGTCTGTGTCTCTGTGTCCATGTCTGTGCGTGTGAGTGTGTGTCTCTGTGTCCGTGTCTGTGTGTCTGTGTGTGTGTGTGTCTCTGTGTCCGTCTCTGTGTCTGTGTGTCTGTGTGTGTGCATGTGAGTGTGTGTCTCTCTGTCCATATCTGTGTGTGTGTGTGTGTGTGTGTGTGTGAGTGAATGTCTCTGTGTCTGTGTCTATGTGTCTGTGTGTGTGTGTGTCTCTGTGTCCGTGTCTGTGTGTCTGTGTGTGTGTCTCTGTGTCTGTGTCTGTGTGTCTGTGTGTACACGTGTCCGTGTCTCCGTGTCCGTGTCTGTGTGTGTGTATATCTTTGAGGCTGTGTGTGTGTGAGTGTCTCTGTTTCTGTGTTTGTGTGTCTGTGTGTGCACATGTCTGTGTCTCTGTGTCCATGTCTGTGCATGTGAGTGTGTGTCTCTGTGTCTGTGTGTCTGTGTGTGCACGTGTCTGTGTCTCCGTGTCTGTGTCTGTGTGTGTGTATATCTTTGCGCTGTGTCTGTGTGTCTGCACACACGCGTCAGGAAGTCCTCAGGTCCTAGAGGGACTTCAGCAGCCTAAGGATACTGACCCAGAATGGCTCATTTCGGATTCCTGGGAGATGCTATCTGACCCAGAACCAGGAGATGAGAAAGTGCGGATATTAAGGAAACAAAACTGGTGGGGCAGGAAGACAGAAAGGGAAACCAGTCTGATTATTTATCAGGTCTGAGGCTCGCCAGTAAAATCACCTCTATGCAGTACTTGTTTCCTAAAAGCATGTTCTGTTTTCTGGGCTATTCAGCACCGTCCCTCCCAAGTTTCTCATCCACCTGATTGTCCTAAGAATTTGCTTTCCTGGGGTGAGTTTTCTCCTCACTGAGGCCTATGAATAGCAGACGCACAAACTGCCCAGAGTCCAGGGTCCTGGTGGCTTTCTCCTGACACCGTGTGACCTCAGGAGCTGGGCCGTGGACAAGCCTCCTTTGGGAGCCGCTCCTGGGAGCCAAAGCTCCTCCTCCTTTGGGAGCCTGCTCTGTGCTGGCCTCCGTGAGCTGCGGGTGTGAACCCAGCAGGGTCCCTGCTGCCAGGGAACTGAGAACTCCCAGCTGCCACTGCTCAAGCACCTAGGTTGTAACGATCACATAGGACCTTTGGTCCACCATTACTACCCCTGGTGTGAAATTGGGTGAAACAACATGAGCACAACTCAGAGAAGGGGGTGAGCTAGGAATTCAAAGACGGCACTGTGTGTCCAGCACGGGGCCCCAGCTCCCTGCGATGGCTCTGTCAGGGAGTCAGGATAGGAAAAGGAGTCCAGAATGGCGGCGGCTACAAGACAAGGAAGGGGAAAGGAAGGGAAAGGCCCCCGAAAATAGCACAAAGGAAGGTTCAAGGACCGGTGTGAGGACCTCGGGTAGAAAAAACGGCATTCCTCGCTAGCCCAGTTTATAAAGGGCAGGCCCAAGGGGAGGGAAAAGATAGAAACAGAGGGGCCCAAAGGCCAGGACTCTCTCTCTTCTTGTCTTTTGGGTCAGCATGCCCTCACACCTCGAGGATGTATTTTCCTTTTACTCTCTAAATAAAACTGAGCTGTAACACGGAGGTGTAACACTGATCTGTCCAAGAGCTATAACACAGTCTGTCCAAGAGCCAAGAACTATAACATGGTCTGTCTGACAGCTGTGACAGGCTGAGGGCTCTAACATCTGTCGCTTCAAGTTTTTGTTGTGATGAGACAGAACCGAGGAGATTACACTCCCCTGATGGCTCCGAGGCAGAAACGCTGTCCCCAAAGAGTACAGGAGAATACCGACAAGGGTCACATCAGCCCAGTCTGTGGGCCCAGAGGGAGTCACATAAATACGTGTTGAACAGATGGATGGATGAGTGAGTGAATGGGTGAACGGATGGTAATGATGGATGGATGGATGGTGATAATGGATGGATGGATGGATGGTGATGGTGGATGGATGGATGGATGGTGATGGTGGATGGATGGATGGATGGTAATGGTGGATGGATAGATGGATGGATGGTGATAATGGATGGATAGATGGATGGATGGTGATAATGGATGGATAGATGGGACAGATGGTGATGATGGATGGATGGATGGATGGATGGGGATAGTGGATGGATAGATGGATGGATGGTGATGATGGATGGATGGATGGACGGTGATGGTGGATGGATGGATGGATGGTGATGGTGGATGGGTAGATGGATGGATGGTAATAATGGATGGGTAGATGGACGGATGGTGATGGTGGATGGATGGATGGTGATGGTGGATGGATGGATGGTGATGGTGGATGGATAGATGGACGGATGGTGATGAGGGATGGATGGATGAGTGGGTGAATGGGTGAATGGATGATGGATAGGTGCATGGATGAGTGAGTGAATGGATGGAGGATGGATGGTGATGATAGGTGGACAAATAGACAGATAGATGATTGGATGGATAGATGAGAGATTATTCAGCTAAACTAAGCTTTGAACCCACCAGTTTTTCAGACACTGGGCTTTGCTGGACCTTGGGAGAGTCACAGAAAGCAGAGATTCTCTCCTTTGGAAAACTAAGAATAAATACTTCTTAACAAAGAGGAATGATGCCAGACAGATAAAAAAGCAAAAACGACTTTCAGATATTTTGAGATAATAAAATGAAAAGGGCGCAGTAGTGCCAAATGAAACCAAACTGAGGTACAGGTCTAAATGCAGTATGAAAAAGAAAGAAACGCAGCTGGAGACACCTCTGTGCAGCAGCCGTGACCACGATATTTCTGGGATTCCACAGACTTCACAACTAATTAGGAATTCTCCAGTTGGCTTGGAATCGGAGAGTTTTCAAGCCGGGCTGGTTTTGGAGAACTCCTTGCGTAGGTCCAGCCTGCATCAGCCCCAATGCAGAACACTGTGTTGGAGGAGGCGGTCTTGGGCCTCATCTTCCTTTTCAGAGCCTGCAAGGACGCTTCCAGCGGTAGCCTGCCCAGGCTCTCCCCTCCTGAGATGACACTCCAGGATTCCCAGGGTTTCTGGAGCGAGGAGCTATTTCTGGGCCCAGACTCTGTATGTGTACTTGGCCTTCAAGGAGCACACTATGAACTTTACTGCACCTGAGGAGGCCTCATCCGGCAACCCTCGTGGGAGGGCACTGCTCCTCTCCCCCACTTCCTCCAAAGAACCAAACAGAAGCTGGGAATGCAGCTTCTGGAGCTGCCAGGAAGGACCCTCCAACCACCACCCAGGGGCGAAAAGCCAAAGGGAAACTCATGAGACACCTCTGATGAATATTCGTTACATTTTTTACATTAAAGAATAATTTCCAATCCTAAAAACAGTCCTTCTCATCGAAAAAAAGAAAGCTTTAGGCAACACTCATAAGTTTAGAGGGTTTAAGGAAAAAAAATCACCTGAAATCCCGCCGCCCAGAGCTAATGGGTCTGACAACCTGGTTGACGACTCTTTCAGATAAGCTCTTAGGGCCTCTGTTTACACAGGTGCCATTTTGCAAAAATGGGCTCGAGCTGTTCTATAGCCTTTCTTAAAAAAACAAAAACCAACAGTCCGCTGTCAGCCTTGTTCTATGTCGAAGAATATGAATTTACATCGTCAGTTTGAAAACCATCCATTGTGCCTTTATCTCACTCAATTTATGGGTCATATTTAGATTATGAACGAATCCCCTATGAATGGACGTATAGGTTGTCTCCTGCTTTTCATCCTCACAAGAACATCCCACTAGCAGTCTCATACAGAATTTTCCCTTCTGCTCCCTCTATGGAGAGCTAGCTCAGAGATGCCTGCAAGAAGGGGAGAGGGGGAGAGAGCTGGAAAAAAAGAGAGGAGGAGGGAATTCCCTGTGGTCCAGGGGCTTAGGGGTCTCTCTGGCTCTCAGCACAGGGGGCCCGGATCAGGGAGCCAGATCTCACTTGCCACAACTTACATGCCGCAACTAAAAGAGCCCACGTGCCGCCAAAAGGAATGAACGGATAAGGAAATGAATGAATGGATAAGGAAATGAATGAATGGATAAGGAAATGAATGTGTGCTGTGCTAAGTCGGTTCAGCCACGCCCCACTCTTTGCAATCCCATGGACTGTAGTCTGCCAGGCTCCTCTGTCCACGAGATTCTTCAAGCAAGAACACTGGAGTGGGTTACCTTGCCCTCCTCAGGGGATCTTCCTGACCCAGGGATTGACCCCGTGTCTCTCACATCTCCTGCACTGGCGGGCAGGTTCCTTACCTCCAGCGCCACCTTAAAAGAGGCGGAGAGAACAGAACGATGGTGTCTGGGCTTCTAAAGAGGTTCCCCGGAGGAGCTGAGGTGGCAGCCTGGGTGGGCAGTGCCTGGGGAGGGGTTGCTCCAGGCCCAAGGTGGGAAGGTGCGGCCAGAAGCCTGAGGCTTGACTCAGCTGCCCTTTGCCTGATCAGAAGTTTCCAGAACCTGGATCCCTAGAGGCGTGGGTCCAGCGTGCCCCAGCCCCAACAGCTTAACAATAACCTGTATGTCCAAACCGTGTGGAATGCAGAGCTGGGGTGATCAGAGAGGCTGTAATGAGCTGCTCCCACAGGGGTGGGGATCGGGTTGTGGAAGACATGACTCTGCTAACACCTGTGGAAACCGGCCGAGGGTCACCAGGCAGGATAAATATATTCCAACTCTGGCCCTAACCCTGCCAGCCCCAGCCCCGAGCCAAGTCCTCAGAACTCACGGCTCCAACACTTGACCTTGCTCAGAGGAACCCAGTGTGCCCGGGGCATGCTGCCCAGGAGAGATACGCAGAGGTAGATGGAGGGGGAGTTTCTTGGGGTCTCCATTCTGAGTCATGTGGGAATATCCTTAATACGTAAGCAGCCTATTACCACTCAACAATAAGTTAAAGACAAGCCACGGCATAGGAGAAAGTATTTTCATAGCATATATCCAACAACAGCCTTGGGTCTAGAATATACAAAGAGCTCTCAAAATTCATTAATAAGAAAATAGGGACTTCTCAGGACTTCCAGTGTTTAAGACTCCATGCTCCATTGCAGGGGGCATGGCTTCCATCCCTGCTTGGAGAACCAAGGTCCCGCATGTGCTTAGTCGCTCAGTCGTGTCTGACTCTTTGCGACCCCATGGATTGCAGTCTGCCAGGCTCCTCTGTCCGTGAGGATTCTCCAGGCAAGAATACTGGAGTGGGTTGCCATGCCCTCCTCCAAGGGATCTTCCCAATACAGAGATCAAACCCAGGTCTCCCACACTGCATGCAGATTCTTTACAGTCTGAGCCACCAGAGAAGCCCAAGATCCTTCATGGCATGGCCCAAAGAAAGAAAGGAGGAAGGGGGAAAGAGAGAAAGAAAACTATCTGATGATGAAAAGTGGGCGAAAGACCTGAACAGACGCCTCACCTCACTGCTATCTGGGTGACAGATAAGCATGTGAAAAGATGCTCAGCATCATTCGTTGATGATGATTAGTTACAAATTTTTAAAAAGCATTTTTGAGTCCACAACTGATCACTTCATCAGTTCTGTGAAGTTAGTGGCCGTTGTTGTTATTACTATTAGTCCCATTTAATAGTGAAGAACTGGAGGCTCCTGGAGGTGAAATGACTTACCCAAGGTCAAAAACGAGACTCAGAGTCATGGAACTCCTTCCACTTAAGAGGTCTCTGTGGTTTAAGAATGTTCTAGAAGCTGACACTTTGTATTCAGCTGGACAAGGTCACATTTCTCCTTTTAAGTGAGGAGAGAAGACTGCACCCAGCCACATACCCTGCCATCATGGATGGACAGACCAGCTTCATGGCAGGAGGCCCTGGCACAGGGCTGGCCCCTAGGGGTGTGCAGGACAGAGTGACCGCTGAATGTCCAACAGCAGGGGCGCTCATAGGCTGGAAAGGCCTGCCCCATGGACCTTCCAGAGCTGGCATTTGGCTTCATAGAAAGGGAGCCTATCCCAGGAGCAGCTGGCTCTGATCTAGGGTTTGACACGTGGCAGTGAAACTGTAGGTTTGGCTTTCTGGCTGTGGATATGGACGGGGTCCAATTAAAAAAAAAAAAAGAAAACTCATTTATTTAATAATTTGGCTGCATCAGGTCTTAGCCGTGCCACACGGGATCTTTCATTGTGGCGCAGGGACTCTCTATTTGCCACACGCAGGCTTGGTTGCTGTAGGGTATGTGGGATCTTAGTTCCTTGACCAGGGATTGAACCCGTGTCCCCTGCACTATAAGGTGGATTCTCAACTGCTGGATCACCAGGGAAGTCTTTAGGGGTCTGATTTTCATTGACTCACCTTGACTGAGAACTTCGCTCCATCCAAAGTTATGGATGGGCCCTGGTCCTGGCACTCGGCGACCCTGCAGGGGGCACTGCGGGGGTTGGGGGTGCGGTCCTCCGGCTGGAGAAGGAGCAGAAGGCAAAGGATGGATCAAACCGCCGCTCCTCCGCCTTGATCTCCCCAGCTCCCCGCCCGCCTCAGTCTGCCTCCCGCTCCAGCACTCAGCACAGTTCTCCCCGACCAGAGGCCAGTAGACAACAGTGCAGCCTCCTTGGAGGCAGAGAAAGAGTCTAGTTAACTGTCTGTCCTTGCTGGGGTCTAGTGAAGAATGTGACGCAGAGCTCCAGGGACTGCGGAGAGGCAGGCAGGCGAGACTGTTGCATGAGGAGGAGCAGGCCTGTTCTGTTGGGAGCAGAGCCCAGCCCTCTGTGTATGCTGAGCCAAGGGGTTTCCAGATGCAGACACCAAGAACAACGTCCATTTCCCTGAATAGAGTGCTCACTGTTCCCATCAAAGGGCTCCGGCTTTCATTCATTCAACAACTGTTTTGTTGATCATGTACTAGATGCCAGGTGCTTTACAGGTATGAGCTCAGTTCTCCCAACAACCTATCTAATTTCATGGTGGCAGCTATGAAATTAAAAGACATTTGCTCCTTGGAAGGAAATCTATGACAATCCTAGACAGTGCATTAAAAAGCAGAGACATCGTTTTGCCAACAAAGGTCTATATAGTCAAAGCTATGGTTTTTCCAGTAGTCAGGTACAGATGAGAGAGCTGGACCATAAAGAAGGCTGAGCACCAAAGAATTGATGCTTTTGAACTGTGGTGTTGGAGAAGATTCTTGAGAGTTCTTTGGACTGCAAGGAGATCCAACCAGTCCATCCTAAAGGAGATCAGGCCTGAATATTCATTGGAAGGACTGATGCTGAAGCTGAAGCTCCAATACTTTGGCCACCTGATGCGAAGAGACGATACACAGGAAAAGACCCTGATGCTGGGAAAGATTGAGGGTGGGAGGAGAAGGGGACCACAGAGGATGAGATGGTTAGATAATATCACCGACTCAACGGACTTAAGTCCATTGCTCAAACTGAGTCATTTTGAGCAAACTCCAGGAGATAGTAGAGAACAGAAGAGCCTGCAGTCCTCAGGCATGCTGCAGTCCCTGGGGTCACAAAGGGTCAGACACAACCTAGCGGCTGAACAAGAAGCCTAATTGGTAACCACAGTTATCCTCATTTTATAGGCAAGAAAATTGAGGCAGGGAGAGCAGTAAGGGACAAACCTCATGGAATCTGGTTTCTGATTCTAGTTCTTTTATTAAAAAATAATAACAGCTGTCTTTTATTAATTTATTTTGCCCATCCCTTGGGGTATGCAAGACCTTAGTTCCTTGACCACGGTTGGAACCTGTGCCCTCTATAGTGGAAGCGGGGAGTCCCAACCACTGGACATCCAGGGAAGTCCCACGAGTCCAGCTTCTTGGCCACCACACTGCAGTACCTCCCAGTAGAGAGATCAAGCCCCTGTCATTGCCACGCTTATGTTCTATGAGGACAAGACCCCCAAGTCACCTAGCAGAGCTATAATGCATGGTTGGATAGTGACAAGTGCCAGGAGGGAAAACAAAGCCATGTCTCAGATGCTGCCTCACTGTGTGCTTTCTTGCAAACTGCTTCATCTTTCTGAGCCTTGGTTTTCTCATCTGCTAAAAGCAGGCCATTCACTCATCCACCCTACCCACCTGCCCAGGTTGTTGGAAGGATCAAAATGAGCTCACGGACAAAGGAGCCCTTTGTTTTCATGGTTGAATCAACACCAACCCCTGACTCCATGAAATTCTCCCCAAGGGGATTCAGGTCAGCTTACCTCCTACAGAAAGACATCACTAGACTTCCCGCAGGTACCTTTAGGAGCCAGATGACTCCAAGCCCAGAGCGATTCTTAGTGTATTTTTGTAGGCAGAGAACAATGCATGTGCTCACCTACTCTTGGTTGCCTCGTGGGCCTTCCCCAGACCAAGCACACTTACTGAAATGGAACTTTCTGGCATGCTGACCATTAAAAACTCCCCCATGGAGATGTCCCTGGTGGTCGATCCCAACGCAGGGGGAATGGGTTCGATCCCTGGTTGGGGGTCTAGGGTCCCACATGCTGCACGGTGGGGCCAAATAAATAAAATGAAAAAAAAAAAAAAGATGGCTTTTTCAATTAAAAAATTAAAAAAAAACAAAGCTTCCCTGTGAGAAAGTCAAACCACGAGAGACTATGGGGGCAGATGCTGGGTGCCCTACATTTGCTTCAGGTCTGTTTGTCACCTGTGGGCCACCCGGTGGTAAGAGCTGACTCATTGGAAAAGACCCTAATGCCGGGAAAGATTGAGGGCAGGAGGAGAAGGGGGCAACAGCTCTGTCTGTTGAATGGCATGGCCATCGTGTCCGACTCTATGGACACGAATCTGAGTAAATGCCGGGAGCTGGTGATGGTCAGGGAGGCCTGGTGTGCTGCAGTCCGTGGAGTCGCAAAGAATTGGACACAACTGAGCGACTGAACAACGACAACAGCAATTTGCCACCCGTCACCACTCTGTCCGGTGTCCCAGGGGGCTGGCCTCCCCTGGCCTCCCAGGTCCCTGCTCTCCCACTGGGTCCGGCTGGGCAGTGCTGCGCCAGTCCCTGAGGGCCATGCTTCCTCTACAGCTGTATCCAGGTGGGCTGGCTCCTCAGTCACCCCTCTAGGGATGGCCCCTCACCGTCCTCCGCTGGTTTCCCATAACACTGGCCCAGTTAGTGTGCGTGTCTTCACCAACCTCTAGGCAGTGACCCTGCAGCGATGTGCTCTCTCTTGCTGGGCCCCCTCGGGCTGAAGAACCTCCTGTTGGGGAATATCCCTTCCCAGAATCACTGCAGGGCAGGGGCCAGGCTCTTCTCACTGGCCCCCCACTCGTTAGCCAGAAGATGAGAATCACGAGGGAAGAAGCTGGAAGAACCCCGGGCTCTGGGTGGGGCTCTGCACTCCGAGGATGGACTCCAGGCATCGGCTGCCAGGGGAGGGGTGGAGGGGCGCCCCCCTCTTCCTCTCCTGGATGTCTGGGAGCTGTCCTCAAAGGCCTCCTCCTTGCTTTACCCAGAGAAGCTCCATTTTCACCGTTCACAAGCCAGACTTCTGCACAGAGGTCTGCCCTTCAGAGAAGGCCTGCCGCTAAAGAGATGAAAAACAGCCCTGTCCGGTGAACAGACTGTGAAGAGCAGCAGGCGGGAGGGAACAGCTCGGCGGCAGCATCGCAGACGGCCATGCAGGGAGGGGTCTCAGCCAAGGTCTGATGTCTACCTTTGGGGAAACTGAGGCCCTGCTCAGGAGAAGTGAGGTTCATCCTCAGGTGTGAAGTACTCAGGCTGAGCGAGTGCTGGTAAAGGACCGCTTGCCAGTATGATTCTTCATTGCGGGATTCCAGTTTTCAGAATACAATGCCATGCTCTAGGGATCAGATGATAATAGAAAACATACACAAGACGTTACCATGTGCTAAATAAAAGGTTCTTTGGGTCTTCAGTAGTTGGTTCCCAGGCCCAAACCTAGAGAGAAAACAGGGAAATTAGCTCTGTCTTAAGTGGGTTCCTTTTTCCTTTAGGAGTGAATTCAGTGATTTCCCTAGTGGTCCAGAGGTAAAGGCTGTACGCTTCCAGTGTAGGGGGCCTGGGTTCGATCCCGGGTCAGGGAACTAAGATCTCACAAGCTACACATGGTGTGGCCAAAAAACAAATAAATAAGAGTGAATTGAGGCCTCAAACCTAAATGTAAAAGTTAAAATCGTACCACTCTTAGAAGAAAATGCTGGACAAATCTTCAAGACCTTGAATTTGGCAGTGGGTTCTTAAATATGAAACCAAAGCACAGGTAGCAAAATTTAAAAAAAATAGATAAGTTGGACTGCATTAAAATTAACTTTTGGGGGCTAGGGGAAGGAAGGATTGGGAGTTTGGGATTAACAGGTGCAAACCAGTAAATATATTAATAGGATTGATAAACTACAAGATCCTATTGTATAGGGTTTCCCGGATAGCTCAGTTAGTAAAGAATCCACCTGCAATGCAAGAGACCCCGGTTCAATTCCTGGATCGGGAAGATCCGCTGGAGAAGGGATAGGCTACCCACTCCAGGATTCTTGGGCTTCCCTTGTGGCTCAACTGGTAAAGAATCTGCCTGCAATGCAGGAGACCTGGGTTCAGTCCCTGGGTTGGGAAGATCCCCTGGAGAAGGGAAAGCCTACCCACTCCAGGATTGTGGCCTGGAGAATTCCACGGACTGTATGGTCCATGGGGTCACACGGAGTCGGACACGACTGAGAGACTTTTACTTCACTCACTGTATAGCATGGTGAACTATATTCAACGTCCTGTGATAAGCCATAATGAAAAAGAACACGAAAAGGAATATATATGTATAACTGAGTCATTTTGCTGAACAGCAGAAATGAACGCAATGTTGTAAATCAACTACACTGCAAAAAAAATTAAGAGAGATAAATAAGAAAAAATAAATAAAATTAACTTTTGTGCATCAAAGGACATTATCAAAAAACTGAAAAAGCCCACAGAATGGGAGAAAATATTTGTAAATCATATATTTGATAAGGGTCCAGTATCTAAACTATATAAAGAACACTTCCAGCTCAACAGCAGAAAGACAAACCAATTTAAAAATGAGCAAAGGACTTGACATTTTCCCAAAGATACGCAAGTGCCCAACAAGCGCATGAAAAGATGTTCAACATCATCAGGCATCGGGGGCATCTAAATAAAACCCATAATGAGATACCACTTCCCACCTGCTAGGATGCCCATAGTTTGTTTGTTTGTTTGTTTGTTTTAAGGAAAATACAAATGTTAGTGATGTATGTGTATTAGCTGCTCCATCGTGTCCGACTCTTCATGACTCCATTGACCGTAGCCCACCAGGATCCTCTGTCCTTGGAATTCCCCAGGCAATACTGGAGTGGGTTGCCATTTCCTTCCCTAGGGAATCTTCCTGACCCAGGGACTGAACCCTGGTCTCCTGCATTGCAGGCAGATTCTTTACCACCTGAGCCACCAGGGAAGCTCAAATGTTAGGGAGGACGTGGAGAAATTGGAACCCTTGCGAACTGCTGGTGAGAAGGTGAAATGATTCAGCCTCCTGTGGAAATAGTTTGGTGATTCCTCAAAAAACTAAATGGCCCAGCAATTCCATTCCTAGGTAAACATCCGAAAGAACGGAAAACAAATACAGGTGCACGTTTGTTCACAGCGGCACAATTCACAGCAGTCAAAAGGTGGAAACAAGGGACTTCCCTGGAGTCCAGGGGTTAAGAATCTGCCTTGCAATGCAGGAGACATGAGTTCAGTTACTGGTCAGGGAACTAAGATCTCCCATGCTGCGGGTCAGCTGAGAGCCCCACACGCCACAACCAGAGAGCCTGCGAGCCACAGTGGAGGATCCCACGTGATGCAACAAGGATCCCATGTGCCCTAACAAAGAACTGACACAACCAAATAAAAAAAAATTTTTTTTAATAAATTAAGGTGAGAACAACCCAGATGTCCATCAGTGGATGAACAGATAAAGACACTGTGCTCCAACGATGCGAAGGATGATTATTCAGGCCCAAAAAGGAGTGAAGTGCTGAAAAGTTCATGTAGATGAACTTTGAAACCATTATGCTAAATGAAAGAAGCCAGGCACAAAAGTCATCGTATGCCATCGTATGGTTCTACTCCTAAAATTCCTAGAAGAGGTGAAACCGTAAAGACAGAGAGCAGACTGGTCACTGCCTGGGGCTGGGTGAGAAACTGTTTGATGGTTTGTAGATTTCCTTTTGAGCTGATGAAAATGGTTTCAAACTGTTAATAGATGGAGGTGGTAAGCAGTTACGGAACACTGAGAATATTCTAAATGCCACTGAGTTAGTTACTTAAAATGGTTAATTTTATGTTAGGTTAATTTTTTATCAATTGAAAGAATAGTGAATTAGGGATCAGAGGGTGGAGATGGGGTGATTGCAGATGCCAAGAAGGACATTCCCTGGGGAAGTTTCTCCCTCCAGACCCAGAGGCTGTCTCTGGGCTTGAGAAAGTCACAAAGGACTTATGCTGTGTTTAGTGGCTCTGACTCTTTGCAACGCTGTGGACTATAGCCCGCCAGGCTCCTCTGTCCATGGGATTCTCCAGGCAAGAATACTGGAGTGGGTTGCCACGCCCTCCTCTAGGGGATCTTCTCAACCCAGGGATGAAACCCAGGTCTCCTGCATTGCAGGCGGATTCTTTACCATCTGAGCCACCAGGGAAGGCCTCTTAAGGTCCTTCCATCCTCTTTTATGGATGGAAAAGACAAACCCTGAGCAGACAGGAACTTGCTCAAGGCCTGGAGAGCAAGGAAAACCCCAGAAGAATTAGAGGTAAAGATTTGGAACTCAAAGCTGTCATTGTACATGGTGCCCCGTGGGTGGGCTGGAGGGGGCCCACAGCCATGGTCAGATGAGGGAAGTCCAAGCTCACACTTCTGGCCTGAGTATATGAAAGGGACAGTCATCAACCAGCTGTTATCCAGGCTTATCCATGCCCAAGGCCTTGTACGAGCCCACTCACGTCTTCTTCCTTGAGCGTAAGCCCCCTGCATGGTGCAATTACAGTTTTAAGAGGAAAACTCATTAGCCAGCTCTTCGATTTCTGCCCACCACCTTCATCCCTGGGCCAAGGTCATCAGTTTTCCCACAAGGGCAATGGAGGGAAGGCAAATGTCCTAGCAGCAGGGCATTCACTGACCCGGGAGCGTCCAGTCAAGCCCTGGAAGGGGAGGCCTGCTGAGCCCGCTGGAGCCCTGGAGGGCTTCTTTTCTTCTTTTTTAAGTTTTGCTGGCTCAGACCTGCTGGGCAGGTATAAAAGAGAAAGGCCAGCCTCTTCGGGGCACCCAATCTCTTCCAGTGTGTTCTCAGGTGAGTACCACAAAGGGGACTGGGGGAGGTGGGGAATGGGGAAGGGGTGCCGTGGAGAAGCCACCCAAGGAAAGGAGATATAACAATGAGAGATTCGCAAGGAGGAGCGGGGAGGAGGCATTTCTTGAGGGGCTGCAGAGTGGGCACATCACTCAATGCTCCCAGGGCTCTGGACCTAGGGGACAGGAGAGAGCTGCCTCGTTCCACAGCGAGACAGGAGCAGAGGGGCTTGAACCCGGATCAGCCCCACTGCACTGCACCATCCGGCTCCCACCAGGGGATGGAGGGGATGTTGGACTCAAGCTGGGTTCAATCCCTGCCACACACTTCCCACACACTGCAATGCATCACTCCTCCTCTTAAGACACTTTAAGTGTTTGCATCCCATGCACTGAATTTTTTCTCTATTTTGTGGTTTGTAGTTTTGAAAAATGGGTCTTGTTATCAAAGATGCCTGGGAAAAGCAGTTGTCTGGGAGGCAGGGAGCAGGAGTTGTTTAGATGCAGGGGGCCCTGGAAGACGCAGTCACAACCGAGCAGGAGGCTGGTGGCTCCTGAGAGGGGTGGTTTCTGGTGTCAGAGGCCTTCACGGCCCTCAAGGTTCCTGGTCCCAGGGATCTGTGTCCCAGGCCACCAGCCTAGGACAAGGGCCACCTGTGGTTTGTGGCAAAACCGCCATTAAAAAAAAAAATACAAGCAACTTAATTGGAATAAACAAAGGAGAATTTCTGGCCCCTCCTCCCCAATTAGGACGATTGAAAAGGAACCCAGCACAGAACCCAGCTCAGAGACAGGAGTAGTCTTCTGTTTTCAAGACAAATCTAATGCATTTTAAAAATCTGACCTTGTGGTTACTCGCATTTTCTTTTCATGTGGATTTTGGTCTCATCTCCCTGGTGACTTCCATCTATGTCAATCAGAACCACTAAAATGAGACTGCAGAAAGGCAGTGCGATTGTGCTGCCAGGGACAGCAAATGGCAAGAGGAAGTTTATGTCGAGACAGCGTATCTTCCAGAAGGGGGGTGGGGGACGCCCAGCGAGGCCGCTGAGCTGCCCAGGGTGACTGGCAGAGCCGAGAGCCTGGTCTCCTAGATGCTGGACGAAGACTGTCCAAAGCTACCGGGGACCTCCCAGCCCCACGCTCTCCACCAGAGATGGGACTCGGGGGGGATAGGGTAGGGTTCCTACCCTGGGCTTGGGGGTCTCCAGCAGGAGAACAATTGCACCATGATGTTCACCACCTGTACCCGAAATATACCGTTTCCTCCCCCTTTTGAACACAGGTGACAAATCACAGTCGTATTAGCAGTACCTGTGACTTTGTCAGCAATGGAAATCACCAATATTTTCATATATCACAGTTATTGCAGAGAGCTCAAAAGATTGTTAATTCTCGTGGCTGCTTTAAAACGAAAGTTACTAGACCTGCTGTTGTTGTAGCCACACATTCCGGGAAACAAACTCACTCAGAAGGACAATGCAGATAGTGGAGTGCAGTTTATTACACGGGCGGGCCCAAGGCAGAGTCTCCTCCTAGCCAAGGACCCCGACCAGTTTTTGTGAAAGCCTTATATACCCTAAGTGTATAAGGTTCCCTGAAACTAGCCTGAACAAAGGAAAAAGAGAGATACAATCAAAGTTAACCTGTGATCACATGCCTTAAGCCTAGGTAGTTAACAGTGGACAGTTATCAAGAGGCCTGCGGTCATACCCCAACAAGCATAATAGAATGTCTGAGTCTATTCGGTTCTGTCACACGAGCATATGCTCCTCGGCTTTTGTCTCGTCACAACAAAGATTTGGAGTGACGGACATTAAAGCCCCCTCGGTGTGTCACGGCTCTCGGGTCTTGGATAGACCGTGTTATAGCTCTCAGGTCTCGAAAGGACCGCGTTATAGCTCTTGGACAAATCAGTGTTACAGCTCTATTTTATTTAAAAGATAGCAGGAAAATGCATCTTCAAGGTGTGAGGGCGTGTCGATCCAAAGACATGATGAGAAGAGCGCCCCAATGCAGGTGGGGCGGTGGGGGGGGGCCAGAGAGAGAGCTGGCTTTGGCTCCTCTTTTTATATGTTTCTCTCTCCCTGGGCCTGTCCTATGTAAACCGGGCCAGCCAGGAGTGCTGTTTGTTTTACCTGAGGTCCTCACTCCGGTCCTCGGACCTTCTTTTGTTCTATTTTCCCAGGCTTTTCCCTTCCTTGTCTTTTAGCCATTGCCATTTTGGACTCCTTTCCCCATTCTACCTACCTAACAGTTACACAGATAATTAGGTATTCTGTAGACAATGGAGAGCCCTGGGGCTCTTCCTTCTGGGGGCCAGATTTTCCAGTGGGTACGTCATTTCCATAGATACTGGGCGTATAGCTCAAAGTCCACAGTCCTGTCCGAGATAGAGTCCTGCTTTCAAGATGGAGCCTGTTCTGTTTCCTCCTTCACTGTTAGACCGTGTTATCTGATACCTTCATAAAGAAGTGCATGTATTTCCGTATCATGCATGTTTAATACTGTGTTCATTACATTTCGATGTCATTTGTTTCCTTGGTGATCTTATTCATTTTATTACCTGAATTTAAAGTTTTGTCCAATGAGAGCACAGACATCAGCAGATAGACAAAGAGGTCAGTGGTCCACAAAGGCACAGGACCCCTGACACCCCTTCTCTCATTTTCATTTTCTGTGAAATGGACCAGCTTAAGGGCTGGAGAACTCAGGCTTCCGTTAGAACTCTCTTACCTGGACACCACACCGAGACGAGAAGTGGAGAAAGCGTCTGGCTTTGCCTCCATCACTTTCCTATCCCGGCTTGGCCTGTTTTGGAAAATCTGGCAGGGAGTGCTGGAGCTCCCCCAAGGATACCTCAGTGCAGTAGGGGTCCAGGAGCACCATCGTGAGAGCCTCCGTCTCCAGCTTAAAGGTGCAGGCTGTCCCCTCGGCTTGAGAACAGCACTTCCGGCAAAGGGGCTCAGAACCACCTGCTCCCCAAACCTTCAAGAAGGTCCTTCACCCTCAAGACAGACTGGGATGCCCCTGACTTCTATTTTTGCTACTGAAAGTCCCCAGTCCTCTGCCTTCCTGAGAGACTGTTTGCATTTGGAAACCAAGAGGCCCAGCCTTGACTCCAGGCTGGCCTCATCTTAAGAGAGATAATCACTGAGCCGGGGCAATTACTCAGCACCAGGGACTCACTTAGCATCTGGTAAAGCCTGTGGCCCTCTGCTCAGGTTAGTGTCTTTAAATGCACAAAACAAACTATGTAGGGTCACACAGGAAACCAGGGGTATTAAAATTCAGTTATCAAAATATTTTAAAAAATCAGTTTGTGATATAGCATTTCAAAGTGCTTTACTGTTAGTAGATTTAAATAATAACTTCTAACTGAGGGTCTCGTGAGACCCTCATTGCAAAGCCGAGATGAGTGTAAGTCATATTTAGAGATGCCTGCAGCCATGCTACCGTGAAAGGAGAATAGCTGTGATTTCTGTTGGGGATCGGCCTCAGTAGAGCAGGACTGTGGTGGCTTGTGGCCTCTGCTCAGACCTTACGGGAAAATGAAAACCAAATGGTAATTGTTTTCTCGTCCCATCGCATGGTTAAAAGTCCATGCTTTAACCTCCTTTGGTCTTTATCTTCTCCTCCATAACATCAAATGCCTGAACCCTACTTCACAGCCTCAGTGCGGGGGCATGTGGAACCACAGACGCAGAAGCGTTGTGTGGTGGCTGGGGGCACACAGCTCTGAGGAGTTATCAGTTTCTTTGTTATTCTCCGTGGTATGTGTGTGCTCAGTCACTCAGTCGTGTTGGACTCTTTGCAACCCAGTGGACGGTAGCCCACCAGGCTCCTCTGTTCGTGGGATTTTCCCAGCAAGAATACTGGAGTGGGTGGCCACTTCTACTCCAGGGGCTCTTCCTGACCCTTGCCTCTTGCATCTCCTGCATTGGCAGGTAGGTTCTTTACCACTAGCACCACCTGGGAAGCCATTATTCTTGGTTATTAAGACCTAACAGCACCAAGACAATGAGAGTGACGTGAGAGAAGCAGTCCCCGCCTGTACAACAGTCTTGGCAAACCATCCTCTTTTTGCTCCAGCACCCAGGGAAGCCCTGGCCCTCACTGCTGTTTCTTTCCTGCTCCCCCCTCAGCTGAGCCACGATGCCCCGTGCATACAAAGGTGAATGTGGGGCGAATGTGGAGCAGATGCCCTTCCTGGCACCTCCCGACAAGGGGAGGATCGAAGCCATGAACAAGCCCTGTGACATCAAGAGGTCCTGCTGGGTCAAGGATGAGACGGAGGGCTTCATCGCTGGGGAGAACCAGTCTGAACAGGGTGACCCAGTCACCGTGAACAAGCTGGGTGGGAAATGACCCTCAGGATGAAACTGAGCTTCAGGAGTGGTGGACCCCCAGGACTCAAGAGGCGGGATGGCAAGAAGAGCTGATGCGTCTGAGTCCCCTGTGCTGGGTTCAGTGCAGACTCAACAACACTCAACCTGTGGGGCCCTAAGCAACACACTTTCCCTCTCGGACCTTTGGTTTTCTTACAGTAGAGATTCCAGTGTAACGTGACATGAAAGAATTTGGTATGCTTTGTGAAACAGTGAATGTGTGGAAGAGATCGTAACGAGAGTTGCACGTGTGTGCGCGCTCAGTCGTGCCCGACTGACTCTGCAACCCCATGGACTGTAGCCCGCCAGGCTCCTCTGTCCATGGGATTCTCCAGGCAAGAGTACTGAGTGGGTTGCCATGTCTTCCTCCAGGGGATCCTCCTGGCCCAGAGATCAAACTTGCATCTCCTACAACTCCTGCATTGGCAGGCAGACTTTTTACCACTTAAGCCCCTTGGGAAGCCCATCCCGAGAGTTACTTATCTTTAAAGCCCCAGACAGCTCACGTGTGGAATCAATTTTCTGAGAGTGAGGAGGAGCATCCCAACAGGAGTGAGAAGGAGCATCCCATCCATCATGCGCTATGTGCCCATGCTGGTGTGAGGACTGTGAGACAGGACCTGGAATACCCTGGGCAACCCAGGTGAGCTCTCCAGTGTCGTGAGCTACAGATGGTGGCACCGAGCCCGTTGCTGCGCGGTGGTGCTGAGCTGGGGCTGCCATGTCCTGGCTTGTAAGGATCCACCCCTAAACATTCAGGGGCTTTGCAGGTGGCCGTTAAACCTTTGGCATCCTGGTGTCAGCCAGGGTGGAAATGACAAAAGGTGCAAACCATGGATTTTTCCCTGTATAGATGGTTTACTAGCACAGCTCTCTCTGTCAGTCCACAGTGTGTCCAGCTACAAGGACTGACTTCAGAGAGTGGCTAGAAATTTTGATTTAGGAGATCCCTCACCTGGGGCACACTCCTGGGGAGGCACTGGATATTTCGCTTAATCCTTTTAATAACCTTATGGTAGTAGGATGTATGAACCCTGTTTTGCAGAAGTTTAAAGAGATTGTAGGTAACTTGCCTACAGCCACAAAGACAGTGAATGATGAATTCAGATTCAAAGCTTGCTGGATTTGGACTCACAGAGAACAAACTTAGGGTTGCCAGGTACAAGAGTGGGGGGAAGAGATAGGGAGTTTGGGATCGACATGTACACTCTGCTGTGTTTAAAACAGATGACAAATACTATATAGCACAGGGAACTCTGCTCAACGTTACGTGGCAGCCTGGATGGGAGGGGAGTTTAGGGAAGAATGGATACATGTATATGTGTGGCTGAGTCCTTTTGCTGTCCACTTGAAACTATCACGATATTGTCAATTGGCTATACTCCAATATAAAATTAAAAGTTAAAAAAAATAAAACTGATAAATCTAGAAAAAAAAAAACAAAGCTTACTGTATCTGGCTCCAACATCCATGCCCCTTCTACAGCATCACCTCATCTTCCGCGTGGACTGCGGGGGGTGGGGAGTGCATGGGATCAGCGCTTTCAGGGATAAGGGTACAGAGACCTTCCATGATCAGAACTTGCAATATCTAAGCTTTACTCTGTGCCTTGCCCTTCTTTGAGAGGAGTAGCCACAGGAAAAACGAGGCTACAGCTGGGGTCCAGTGGGTTTGAATAGGAAAGTCAAGATTAACATGCAAGAGAAGCATCCTTCTCAGAAGGGCAGGGCACTGCAGTGTTGCCAGGAATGATGGATGATGAGAGCGAAGCTCCAGAGGCCCCAGTTTGGGTACAGTTTAAGGACAATACAACTTCTGGGAGCATCTGCGGTAGACACGCATATAGCAGGGTTTAGGACAGAACAGATCGACTCATCTGGCTCTTAATGATAAACCCACAGAACTCCATTTCTCTGTCGGGGCTGAAAGACAAGTGTTTGCCTGTGGGCGAGGCCCAGAGATTAGGAAACTACCAGAAATGGACCCTGAATGAAGTCTAGCTGGATTTACTGTGGGCGTGGTGACCATTATTGGGTGTATTTTCCAGAACTGTCAAGATTTCAAATTATCTGCCTGTTGAACTCATAAATTATCAAAAGTCCCAGAAATCCCAGTAGGTGTTTGAGCCTCACATCTCAGGCTTCAGGCAGCGGAAAGATATTTGTTTTCTTGATCACGTGTCTTGAGCTTTGGTCCCAGATGCTGCCACATAAGAGCTGGTGCTAGTTTTCATTTACAGAGGAAAAGATGGGGTGCAGAGCGGGGATGGGAATTTGTTGTATTATTTTTACCCTAAAATATATATGGCTCATCGTTGTTGTTTTTCTGTGTGGGGTTTTTTGGTCTTGTTTGCTAGCTTGCTTTCAATTTTATCCTTCAAGGTGGTTTAGTGGGAGCAGGGGAATGTCTTTTTTTTAATGGGATCGTTCACTGCTATTTAGAAACCACCACTAATTCTCAAGGCAGAGGGCAAGAGTCACATCTCTGCACAGGGTCCCTGGGATCAAAGAGCAAGTTCAGCTACCAGAATGGACTTGGCTGAAAAAGAAGCACTGGTCAGAGATGGTCCGAATATAGGGAGGGAACATCAAGGTCTTTTCACTTGATGCCACTTCAGTCCATATAATCCTCCCAGCAACCAGCCAAGGAAGCCACCGTCGTCCCTACTTCAGAGGGGAGACACCTAGAGCTCAGAGGGCCGTGGATGTTCCGCCCCGTCCCAAGTCGATGGGACGTGGCTGCACCGGGAGTTGGACCCACTGATCCAGTTTTTTTCTTGACGCGAGAGAGCGGGTGGTACTCTGCCCGATGCTGCCATGGGGTTGAGACAGTACTGTGTCCTGATGCGTGTGCTGTGTTTTGACCCTCAGATGTTCATCGTGAAGAAACCTGACATCCAGCAGATAGATGAACCCTCCCAAATTCTACCAAGCCAGTGACGTGTCGGACATGACCTTCCTGAACGAGGCCAGCTTCCTGGACTATCTGCGTCAATGCTACGTCAACACGAGGATCTGTGTAAGTGTCAGGGCCAGGGGGTACGGAGGGGGTGGCTGCAGTTTGGCCCCTCTCCTCCCCAACAACCCATGCGTGTTATGTCTGGGACAAAGGCAGAGGGACCGTGCTTTTGACGGATCAGAACTTCCACCTCGAGGCTTTGGCATCTCAGTGATGGTACGATCTCTGTGCGCAGCTGACACACCCTGTGCTGAGGCTGTCATCCAGAAGTGCTCCTCCTGACCCCATCCCAGCAAACCCTCCAATCAAATCATTTCCCCCAGTGACGTCATACGGCTTCATTAAATGTCTTTCCCTGTCCGCCCATCCATCCTCCATCCATCCATTCACCTCTCCTTTCCCACCATTCTTCCATCTTTCATTTCTCCCTTCCTTCTATCCATCCATCCAACCATTCATTCATTCAACAAGTACTTTGCTAGGATCAGCACAGTGAGTTACCATCGGTCCCTTAACCGTCTTAGAAATCCTAAGACTCCCCAAAGGTGCTAGAGGGTAAACTCAAAATTGGGATATAAGGAAGTTTATGTGTCTGCCTCTCTAGATGTCTTTACTAGAAAGGAAAGAGGCAATCTGGTAGGACTGGGTGAGCTGGGGCCCCACTTCAAGGTCAGGGGACTCCCCTTCCCTGGTTTTGGCGACAGTCAAGAGAGGTGCCGCTTGCTTCTTCCCCTTGCCCTATTTCAATACTGTTTCAGTTCCAGATTCAGAACTTCGGCAGCACCAGAGCTACAGGTGGTGCTGGAGGATCTCTGGAAAGCTCTTGGGGTCATTCACTGGGGCCACAGGCTGGTGGGGCATCACTGGATTTCACTCTGGGAAGAGCCACATCTGCAGCCTGGCTGAGCCTTGAGCTTGGGGGGCGGGGGGAAATGTCTGTGTGGGTTCAAGGCCAAGCTCAGGGCCTGGGCTTGCTCAGAGCCCCCCTGAAGCTGAGCCCTTGCTCCCAAGGGTGGCCACACCACGACTCTGAGCTAAGGGACTTCAGGCTCTGTGGAGAGTGGCCTGAGGGACCAGGGCAGGAGTCTCCTCTTAAATCCAAACACCTCGGTTGAACCACTGAAAACCTGGGGTAGGCAGGGCAGCTGCCCTCTCGTGTCCCTCCTGCAAGGGTGGTGGGGGACCTCTCCTTTTCATTCTGGCCCAAATAGGGACAGAACTCGCTTCTGGTCTGCTCTCTCTGCCCCACCCCAACCCCCAAGACAGGGCTGGAGGGAAAGAGCGTCTCAGTGGCTGGATCCTGGATGAGACACAGTGTGTCATCCTCTTGCATCTTTATGTGGGTTCTCTGCCTCTTCTCTGCGCTCCTCTTTCTTTGGGTTGCTTTCTATTTAATAAGGTTCCTTTTTAAAATGCAATATAATGCAGCTCTGCTAAGGAGAAGCTGGGGGTGTGTATCCCCACTTGGACCAAAATGGAAACTTTTTGAGTTGACATGAAAAGAGGCAGAGAGTGGAGGCACAAGAGGTCAGTGTGAATGTCCACCGGGAGAAGCTTGGGACCCATGGATTTGGCCATTTTCTGCCCTCAAATAATTTCTTTCACTACTTCATTGGTTTTTCTGATTTCTTTTTTTTAAATGGGATGATTTCCTGAAAAAATTGCCATAGCGTAAAAGAGTATGTTCTTAAGAGTAGACCAGTCCCTGTTGCCCACCAGCTGGTGGATTGTGTCCACGAAGTAAGAACTCCATGAACTGTCATGGAAAACCTCCCCCATAAAGTAAATCCAAAAATCAAGATATAAAAGAGTATCATGTATCATTTCTATGCGAAATCTAAAATACGACAGAAATGAACATGTCTACAAAACAGAAAGCAACTCATAGACATAGAGAACAGACTTGTAGTTGCCAAAGGGGATGGGTACGGGGTGGGACAGGGAAGGAGCAGGACTTGAGGATTAGCACATGCAAGCTATTATCTATGGGATGGGTGAACAACACGTTTCTACTGGAAGGTATAGATAACTATGTTCAATATTCTGTGATAACCATAACGGAAAAGATGATGGAAAAGAATATATCTGTATAACTGAATCACTTTGCCGTACAGCAGAAATGAACACCACATTGTAAATCAACCATACTTCAAAAAAATTTTTTTCCGTTAAAAAAATAATCAGTATCGTAGAAAACAATTGTTTGCTTTAACAACAAGGTGAGGGGACAAGAACGTCTCTCTGGGTTTGTTTGTATACTATGAGAAAGGGATATTAGAAACCAACACAGTGCTTCCTTCTGGGAGGAAGAGGCGGGCGCTGAGCAGCTGGGGGACTTTTTGCTGCATATTTGTCCACAGAAATGATTATGTTATCAAGTCAGATACTGGGGTTGGCCAAAAAGATCGTTCTGGTTTTTCCATAGAATGTTACCAAAAAACCCTAATGAAATTTCGGCCAACCCAATAATTAAACCAAAAGAAAATGAAACAGATACATATTAAAGAGAAGCCTGGTTTTACCTACTGGATAAAGACTCAGACATAGATTCTGGCCTCAGAGAGAGCATCACAGAATCCTTCCAGGCTGGCAGGATGCTCCAGCCAGGATACTCGGTGACGGGCTAGGGTCCAGAGGAAGAGGGTGTCGGGAGAAGGGCCAGCTAATCCTCTTCCTTTCCTCCCACCAGACCTACTCGGGCTTGTTCCGCATGACACTCGGCCCCTACCGGTGGCTGCCCATCCACGGGGCCCGCGTGGCCAACATGTACAAAGGCAAGAAGTGTGCATGGAGATGTCACCCCACCTCTTCTCCATCTCAGACAGCACCCACCACAACAGGCTCATGGGTGCATGTGGGGTTGGAGGTGGGAGGGGGCGCCGGCAGAGTCATGGCAGGGCTAGAAAAAGCCCTTTGCCGCCGGGGCTCCAAATGCATAAGACCCCCGTGCTACCCAGTCCCAGCCTTGATCCCTCGTCACCCACTGAAAATTTTTTTTTTTAATATTGCTCGGTGAGTGCACTTGCTAAGTACCAACCCTACCTCACATCCCGTCTCATTTAAGCATCACAAAAACATGGGATAACAAGCTAAATAGTGTCCAGAGCTCAAGTCAACCCTTAACCATTCCCTACGCCATCTTCGCCGTACAGTACAAAGTGATTTTTACTAATGTTACTCTTTATCTTTATGTTGCTTATAACTAGGCAGTTTTCTGGGATGGGGCTGGTAAATTCTTGGGCCCTTCGGCAAGGATGTGGGCTGCAGCAGCAGACATGTAGCCTCAGACCTGACAGGATCGTAGCTCTTCTTCGTCTGCGGGCCACTGCAACAACGCTGCAAGCCGGGCAGAATGCAGGGAGATGCAGGCGGCATGGCTAGGGTGACGCTGAATGTTGAGTTTCTAAGTGTTTTCTAATTACATCTTCCTGTTGACAGGTCCCTCCCTACAGAGCGTGAAAATCAGTCTATGCTAATCACAAAAGTGTCCCTCCTGCCTCTCAGTCTATAGACATGTAATTAGGTCTGTGCCTTACACATGTAATTAAGCCTTCTTATAATTAATTGGGGGGACTTTGTATGGAAATCTGCAGGCTGTGAACGAGTGGGCTTAGCAGGGTAAGGCTGCGTCTGCTGAACTGAGTCAGGGTGAGGGGTTTCGGGGCCCAAGTCCCCTCCTGCCCCACCCTGTCTTCCCCGATGGCTGGGATGTGAAGATGCCCGGCCTGGACCTCTCATCACTTCGCCTCTCTGCAGACACTCCCCTCTCTGCCTTTCACTTATCTGCTCCCGCTCCCCTCCTGCAGTGGAGAATCTGGTGCCGGCAAGACCGAGAACACGAAGAAAGTCATCCAGCACTTTGGCGACATCGGAGGAACTGACAAGCAGTCCTCGGATTGGAAGGTAGGGCCGTAGGGGACACTTGGGGCCTCTGGGTCCACACAGCAGAGCCCTGTGACCCTCACAGCTGCTCTCTAGGTTAGGGCCACTTTACAGATGAGGAGATGGTAGCTGAGAGATAAGCGACTTGGGCAGAGTCCCATAGAGAGAAGGTGGCTGCAGACCCGGATCTGACCCATTGGACGGACTCTGATACCCCAAGCCACGTCTGCCCTTAGAAGTGCTGTGCCAGAGCCCCTTGCGCTTGGCAGGGGAGAGAGGGGACCGCCAGATCCTGGTTAAGCTGCTTCTGCAGGCCCTGGCAGCCCCATGGCTCAGGGAGCACTAGCTGGGCCAGTGACAACTGTAAAAAGCCAACAGAGGGGAAAGGAAGACTTTGGAGGAGCACCAGGGGTGCCCAGGGAAGGGTTTCAAGGTTCACATAGGAGTCTCTCCACCAAGAGCAAAGGAAAGAAAGAGCAGCTAAGAATCAAAGCCTGTCATCTGGCAGGGGGGCTCCGGCAGGGGCTGCAGGGGGACAGTCCTCAGTGGCCCTCCTCCCAGGTCCCCTCCAGTCCCACTCTCCCCGCCTCCCCAAGGCCGTGCCCCTCCTGGGTTCCTGGCACATACACCACTGTCATTTGAAAGCCCTGGCTTCCCAGGCAGCAGCCGACAGGCCAGCCCACCTTGTGTTTCTCTCTGGGCCAGGGGTCCCCGGAGGATCCAATCATCCAGGCAACCCTGTGCTGGAGGCACCAGAAACAATAGCTCCTCCTGCTTTGTCAGTGTGACGGCGGCAGGGGTGGCCCCAGGGTGGCGGGACAGGCTTTACCACCTCTCCCCAAGCGAGGAGATCAGGGCTGACTAACCCTCACCAATGGGATGACCCAAGTCCCAGCATCTCCTTCCCAGAGATTGTATCCATCAGGAACTTCCCTGGCGGTCCAGAGGTTAAGATGCCACACTGCCAATGCAGGGGACATAGGATCACTCTCTGGTCGGGGAGCTAAGAAGCCCCACAAGTCATGTGGCATGGCCCCCAAATATTAATAAATAAAATGGTTCATAATAAATAATGCTTTAAAAAACAAACAAAAATAGTCCAGTTCAGTATTTAAATCCAGGGGCTTGAGCGCAGAGAAGTGGGCACACAGTGATGGAAGGATCAAGAAGACAAAACAGGAACCCAGAGATCACAGTGGCTGGAGGCTGAACCCCCAATCCACCCAGGGGCCCCAGCGCTGGCGGGATGCGAGAAAGGCGCTGTCCCCAGGGCCCTGGTGGCCCTGAAGCCTTTCTGGTGGGAGCTGGGTCATGGATGGAGCTCAGTAGATCTGCTGCGCCTTTCCCTGCTGACCCCGTATCTCCTGCTGGAGCCTCTCACTGCCTGGGGAAGAGAGCTGGGCAGGGAGGCGGTGAGGATAAAAGGTGGTGGAGATACCGAGACTCCTGTTCCAGGAGAGTTTGTCCTTGACTGATCCGACGTCTCTCCATAAGGAGACATGGTACAGCGCCCTCTATGTGTCAGTCAGCTCAGTTGCTCAGTTGTATCTGACTCTGTGACCCCATGGACTGCAGCACGTCAGGCCTCCCTGTCCATTGCCAACCCCTGGAGCTTACTCCAACTCGTGCCCATTGAGTCGGTGATGCCAACCAACCATCTCATCCTCTGTCGTCCCCTTTCTCCTCCTGCCTTCAATCTTACCCAGTGTCAGAGTCTTTTCTAATGGGTCAGTTCTTCGCATCAGGTGGCCAAAGTGTTAGAGTTTCAGCTCAGCATCAGTCCTTTCAGTGAATATTCAGGACTGACAACTCCCACCACGTCTGCCTAGGGTGGAATTCCAGAGAGTTCTAGCCTCTCCTGCAGGGCAGCCCTCTGCTCCATTAGATGCCCCAAAATTGCAGGCTACCCCCAGACCCTAGGTTTAGCTCCAAGACCTGTCCACTTCCTTCCCTGCCTGTCCAAGTGGGAAATCCACAACTCCGCATACACCACCTCTGGCCCGGCCACCTTCCTGCAGTGCCCTTATAATTCGGAATGGGGCAGGGCGGGAAGGGCAGGGAGGGTCAATGAGTGACTGCAGCCAGTGAGTGACCGGGTGGCAAGCTTGGTCTGGAGTGCCATACATGCTCCCACATGACCCTCCCCGCCCAGGGCAAGTTCATCCAGATCCACTTTGGAACTACGGGCAAGCTGGCAGGAGCTGACGTCGAGAGCTGTGAGTCAGGCTTTTTTCAGAGGGTTCTTGGGGGCAGGACCAGCTACCATTATGGGGTGCAGCGCACAGTGAAAGCAAGGGCCCCTTGTTCCAAAAGTCCTGAGAATTTCTAAACAGCAGCTGAGGGACTCAAGCGCGGGCCCCTGCTGAGCACAGCCTGGATCACAGGCAGGAGGTCAGCCCTACTCCCAGGCCCCCCCACCTCAGGAGCCAGCCCCCTGCCCTTCCCATGGGTCTAGGGGAGAGGGAAGAGGACCCATGCCTGGACATGGCACTGGGCTTTATGGGGAGGGGAGCCCTGCCCGCCACGGAGAATGGGCTGAACTCATGGGCACATTGGCTTCTTCTTTTCCAGAGCTCTTGGGGAAATCTCGTATCATCTCACAGCAAGCAGACGAGAGGAGCTACCAGATTTTCTACCACATTCTAACAGGAAGCCCGAGCTTGTCGGTAAAGATCTTCACGTCTCTCTCATTGTCTCTTAACTGCTTTTCCACTGTTTCCAACAATGAAAGAATTTCCTGTGCGTGGAGGGGTTCTGTGGTTCTACACAAATCTGTTTAGTTGAGAATTATGTGAAGAGGTTACAGGGAAGTTTCTCAAAGTTCTACTCACACCCACCTTCACAATAGCCTAAGAGGCTTCACACCATTGCTGGCCCATTTCACAGATGGGGCTTTGAGATGCCATGGTTGAGATACAGACCTAGGGTCTAGGATTTTAGATCCACCTGCCTTCTCCCCTGATTCCTTGTCTGGGTTTCCCAAGTGACTCAGTGGTAAAGAATCTGCCTGCCAATTCAGGAGACACAGAAAACGCAAGTTCAATCCCTGGGTTGGGAAGACTCCCTGAAAAAGCAAATGGCCAGCCCACAGTCTTTTTGCCTGGAAAATCCCATGGACAGAGGAGCCTGACAGGCTACAGTCGATGGGGTCGCAAAGAGTCAAACACGATTGAGCAACTGAGCACGCATGCACGCCGTCCATATCTTGGTCAGACAGCAGCAGAGAGGTCAGCCCGGGACCACTGCGTATGGACATAGTCCTGTGCACAGTTCAGCAAGCAGACTGCATTCACGCCTTCAGTTGGATGCCCTTGTGCAGGCAACAACCTACTCAACTGTCCATGGCAGACCTGCTCAGAATCTAAGGTCCAGAGAGAGATGAAGACTCAGTCTTCCACATACACACCTCTTTTCCCAGCCAGAGACAAGGGCATTGAATACCACCCCTACCCACATACATGGGTTTTATTTGTGTTGGAAACAGTGTACTTTTTAATTAATATATGCCATTTTGAAATTGGAAGGTGTCACATAAAAACCGAACTTCTGGTTTCTCTGGAATAGCAGGACATCCAGTAGGCATGGCCTTCCCTGGCACGTGGCACGAGTCAGGGAAGTTAAGTGGTGGTGGGCCCTGCGGATGGAGCGCAAGCTCTCCTGTTTACCACACTCCCCACCAAGCCCTACTGCCTTCCTGACCCTGGCGCAGAGTGGCAGGCACCGCTCACCTTCCTTCTCGGGCGGTAGTTTTTCTCAACAGTAGAGAGAAAAAGAAAGGACAGTATGTCTTGCACCCATGTCTGTTCCAAAAGTGAAAAAAAAAACAGAACAAGACGGGCACACATTTGAAGAAAAATAGAAGCGAGTGCATTTCTTCGTAAAAGTGACAACATCCCAGGCACACTATATGTAAGTGATTATCACTGCCTGCTGCAGTCTTTGGGTTACCTTCTGCCTTTGAGCATGACCTGCTCTTTACAGGAGAGAGAATGGAGAAAGATATGCATTCATTTATTCCAGAAAACATCTACTAGTTATCTACTAGGTGCCAGGTCTTGGACCAAATGACAAAGGGCACAACCACATTCCTGAGACCCTCCTGTCACTCCAAAGTTCCTCACGTGCCTCAGTCAAGCCCCTCGATGAGTCCAGATGACCTTAAGGGGCACGGAGCACGTTGTATTCAGCTCTGTAACCGCCACAATGACACCATCACACCTGGCACAGGGGAGGCATTTAGAGATACAGGTTAAAAATGAAAACGAAGGGACTTCTCTGGCATTCCAGTGGGTAAGACTTCGCCTCCCAGTGCAGGGGGTGTGAGTTTGATCCCTGGTCAAGGAGCTAAGATCTTGTATGCCTCAGGGTCAAAAAGCCAAACCAAACAGAAGCAATATCGTGACACATTCAACAAAGGACTGAAAACTGGTCCACATCAAAAAAATTAGAACTAAAAAGAAGGAAACCACACGTCACCAGCCCGCTAACCTGCTTTCTTGCAGAAAGCCTGCTGCTGGTCCCCAATCCGAAGGAGTACCACCGGGTGAGCTAGGGCGTCACTGTGGTGCGGAGCATGGACGATGGGCAGGAGCTGCAGACGTGAGTGGGTGGGCATAGCCAGCGAAAGACGGGGAAACTCTGGGGCCCTGCAGGCACTGCCATCTGAACTGGGTGGGGCAGGGTCAGAGGGGACACGCAGAGTTGCCAGGCAGCAGCCTGGATTCTCCCGTGGAGATTGCTGGGGTTGCAGCCGCTGTTTTCCCCAAGCCTGTCGCAGAGAGCAGCGTTTCTCTCTGCAGAGTTGAATGGTTAACTCGACAGGAACTGGCGGGGCGGTCTACTCCACGTTTCTCCTCCTCCCCAGCCCAGCGAGACGTCACCTTCTAGTCCTGCCAGTTCCCACGGCACCTCTCTCCTCCTCTGTGATGCCAAGCACCTGGGGCTTCCTTTAGAATACTGTGTAACTCTCTCTTTTTTGACAAAAGAATCAAATCCTGATGCATCTTTGCCTTCCCCTTCTCTCAGGACCCAGCAAGAAGCCTATACAGTGATAATGGTGGGGATTAATACACTATTTCCCGTTTGTTCCTATCACTCTGGTTTATCTTTATGACCACCTACAGGCCCCATTTTGCAGATGACTACACTGAGGCCAGAAGGTTAAATGAATACAAGGACTGCCTTGCACAGCATCTGGCCTGGGCTCCTTGGAGGAAAGGCTCGCCCTGGCCAGGGTCTGTCTGGCCCATTGGTGCCACCTCATGGGGGCCTCCAATCTGAGGAACAGGAAGCCAGGAGCTCCTTGGTGTTGCTCCCTGCTCCCCCCCCCCCCGGGGGCATTGCAGGAAGCCTTTGATGAGCTGGGTCTCAGGGCCGAGAAGATCGGCGTGCATAAGCTGACTGGGGGGCATCACGCACTTCGGCAAGTTCAGGCAGAAGGCCAGAGAGGAGCAGGCCGAGGTGGGCACCACAGAGGATAGGCGCAGGGCGGGGGCTGTGCAGGGAGGGGGTGGCCAGCAGCGGGGGCAGGGGAGGCTTGGGACTCTCCAGGGCTTCCTGCGCGTGTCAGAGGCCCTCGGTAAACTAAAGGATGCTCCTTTAACACCAGATGTCAAGAGCCACGAAAGGCAGGACAGAGTCAGAGGCATAATTTTGGTTTCTCTATCATTTTGCTGCTTGACCTTGAGCGAGCGAGTGTGGAAACTGTTATCAGACTTCTGTTTTCTTTCTTTCCCCGATATTCCTAAAGTTTTTAAATCAAAATACAGGTGATGTACAGTATTATATAAGTGCACACTATAGCGATTCACAATTTTTACACATCATACTCCGTTTATAGTTATTCTGAAATATTGCCTATGTTTTTTCTGTGCTGTACAGTAGATCCTTGTAGCTTATTTTATACCTAACAGTTTGTTCCTCTTACTCCGCTACTCCCTCTTGCCCCTACCCCCTTCTCTCTCCACACTGGTCGCCACTAGTTTCTTCTCTGGATCTGCGAGTCTGCTTCTTTTAGGTTATACTCACTAGTTTGATATATTAGATTTCACATACAAGTGGTCTTTAGCTGTCTGACTTATTTCACAGACCATAATGACCTTCCAGTCTTCCCACACGGCTGCAGATGGCAAATTTTCGTTCTTTTTCATGGCTGCATAGTATTCCATTGTGTATCTCTGGCGCAGCTTCAGACCCCAGTTTTCTCGATGGCAGCGTGGGCAGTCTCCCCCTCTCTCCCCATAACCCCTTCTCTAAACACAATAGACAGGGGCTGGGGTTCTCCAGGGCAGGGCACCATCTTTCACTCCCCTGCTTTTTCTTTCCCTGCTCAGTGGCCAACAAAGTTGCCCACCTCATGGGTCTCAACTTCAGGGAGCTCCGGAAGGGCATCACCAGGCTGCAGGTCAAAGTAAGTGACGAGTTTGTGCAGAAGGGCCAGAACATGGACCAATGCCAGAACTCCATCGGGGCCCTGGGCAAGACCATGTACAACAAGATGTTCAAATGGCTGGTGGTCAGGATCAACAAGACCTCGGATGCCAAGATGCAGAGGGAGTTCTTCAGTGGGATGCTAGATGCTGCCGGCTTCGAGATCTTTGAGGGGTATCTGGCCTCACTCTGCCATAGCCACCCTCCTTTGATAAGAGCCTTTTCACCAAGCTTCTTTCGCTTCTCACCTTCGACCTAGGGCCAGCCAGTCTCGGTCTGCTCCTGGTTCTCCGGCTTCTGGCTTCCAGAAGTTTCCATCTTCATGTATTGGCGCCAAGTCACAACAGGTAGAATGAGTGGTGTGCTGGCTGGAGCTGGCCTGTCCCAGCTCACCAGAGCTGACTGGGGGAATTTTCAGGAATTCTGAGAGCTGGTCGACACCCTGTTGATAACATGTCCATGGTGCATTTACATGGCCAATACTACAAACCAGGAGCTGTTTTTTGAGAGAGAGAGCTGATTTATCAGCACAGCACTGGTGGTCCCTGTTTCTTGCCCAGACAAATGAGACTCAGGTCTCATCACAAGATGAGTGTTGTGGATGAGGAAAATTTTGCCTTCATGATTATGAGTCAGGAGACCCGGTTCTGTGCTCGGGTTGGCCACCAACCAGCTATGTGGCCTTTGGACAGTGGCTACCCCTCTCTGAGCCTCAGCTGTCTCAACTCTAAAATGAGCCAGCCAGAGGTGATGACCTCTAAGGTTCACTCCAGCTCTGCTTTCCTATTATTCCAGGACTTCTGTTAGCCACAGCTGGGGTTTTAAAAAATAATTTAGCCCCATTTCTATCGGGCTTCCCTAGTGGCTCAGCTGGTAAAGAATTCACTGGTGATGCAGGAGACGCCCAGGAAATGCTCTTCCTGGGTCAGGAAGAGCACCTGGGAAGGGATAGGCTACCCACTCCAGGATTCTTGGGCTTCCTGGTGGCTCAGCTGGTAAAGAATCTGCCTGCAATGTGGAAGACGTGGGTTCGATCCCTGGGTTGGGAAGATCCCCTGGAGAAGGGAAAGGCTACCCACTCCAGTATTCTGGCCTGGAGAATTCCACGGTCTGTATAGTCCTTGGGGTTGCAAAGAGTCAGATGCAACCCAGTGACTTTCACTTTCACTTTCACTTTCTCTCGGGATCTAGAAGGCTAATTTGGCTGCTGTCTACAATAGAATCATTTAATTCCATAGGTGGAAAGGGCCTTAGACAGAGTCTCAAACTGTGTTGCCTGGAGTCCTGGGCAGCTGCCAATGGCCAGCCGGGTGGGGCTGGAAAGGGAGGAAAGCGCCTGCACCAACAGCGGGGTGTGTGCAGTAGACAAACCGGGCTGGACTCCCAGCTCCGCCACTTCCGGGTCCCCATCTTTAATGGGGTCACCGATCATTCTTGCAGATACAGCTTAGCCAGCGTCTGACACACGCACATGCTCAATGCAGGTGACTCTGTAATCACAACGGCCCCTCTCCTCTGACCCATTTTTCATAAGAGCCTTCCATGTGGGCTTTCATTCAGAGCAAGCAGTCTCTGGTTTAAAAAATAAATGAATAAAAAGGCTTGCAAATCCCTCAGTTATCATCAAGGAAGCCAGGGGACTTCAATGGGAGGCTCTCCTCCCTGGAAAAGTCACCAAAAACAGGCTGTGGGGACTTCCCTGTGGTCCAGTACGCTCTGTGAGATGGTCTAGTTAAGACTCTGTATTCTGTCACAGAACCCAAAAGGCCCTCATGCTTGAGCTTTGGGAACAAGCATTGCCCTCTTCTAGGAGTCTGCTTCAGAAATCCAGACCTTCCATGGGAGAGGGATATTAAGTTACTAAGGGGATTTGTGAGCTCCTTTTTCTGGTGGGAAGAAACCTAGAACCACAAGAGGCCCCGGGTTGCCAGGAGTGTCCCTGAGAAGGAGGAGCAGATAAAAGAGAATTAAACGTGGGGAAGACAGGTGTCATTGATGTCACCGTTTTTCTGAGAGTCAAGTCTGCCTGGCACCTGGGATTGGCATTTGGGGAGCGACGTGGCCCCCTAGAGCTGTCAGTCTTGCCTTCTCTTGGACCCGAGGAATTCTAGCCTCATTCAGGTCTCATTGGCCATGGCATTCAAAGATCATGGGGAACCAGACTGTGCCCAGAGGTGCTACCCAGTTCTGCATCCTGGCTGGCCACCTCGGGTGCGGGGCACCCCTCCCACCAACCCCAGGCCAGCGCCAGTCAGCTCGCTGGCCTCCTCTAATGCCATCCACTCCCCTTTCCTTCCAGCCCATGGGCATCTTCTCCATCTTCCCCAAGGCCACGAATGCCACATTCAAGGCAGCCCTGTACAACAACCACCTGGGTAAGTCCAGCAACTTCCTAAGCCCAAGGGGCGCAAGAGCGAGGGGCCCAAGGCCCACTTCGAGCTTGTCCACCGTGCAGGCGCCGTGAGTGCCTCCCCCGGGGGGGCCACCTGCCCAGGACCTCCACCTCCCGCACATGGAAGTCCATCCTGCCACGCCCTCCCTAAGGCTTCCTGCCTTCTGCTGACATGGCTATCATCTAGCGGGGTGACCAGCTGATTGACATGGCCTCCCACTCCTACTTCCTCCTCACTTCTCTCTCTGGGAGTTCCAAAGCAACGTAGCCAAGAACGCCCTCAGGCCTGCCAGGGCCATGCCACTGTCTACGGCCCTCCGCTTGATCTTGGTCAGAAATGGTAACACTTGCAGGGGATTAGGACTCTGCCCTTCCAATAAATTGTGGAAAATTCTGAAAGAGATGGGAATACCAGACCACCTGATCTGCCTCTTGAGAAACCTGTATGCAGGTCAGGAAGCAACAGTTAGAACTGGACATGGAACAACAGACTGGTTCCAAATAGGAAAAAGGAATACGTCAAGGCTGTATATTGTCACCCTGCCATTTAATTTATATGTACAGTACATCATGAGAAACACCAGGCTGGATGAAGCACAAGCTGGAGTCAAGATTGCGGGGAGAAATATCAATAACCTCAGATATGCAGATGACACCACCCTTATGGCAGAAAGTGAAGAAGAACTAAAGAACCTCTTGATGAAAGTGAAAGAGGAGAGTGAAAAAGTTGGCATTCAGAAAACTAAGATCATGGCACCTGGTCCCATTACTTCATGGCAAATAGATGGGAAAACAGTGGCACACTTTATTTTGGGGGACTCCAAAATCACTGCAGATGGTGACTGCAGCCATGAAATTAAAAGACGCCTACTCCTTGGAAGAAAAGTTATGACCAATCTAGACAGCATATTAAAAAGCAGAGACATTACTTTGCCAACAAAAGTCTATCTAGTCAAGGCTATGGGTTTTCCAGTAGTCGTGTATGGATGTGAGAGTTGGACTATAAAGAAAGCTGAGCACCGAAGAATTGATGCTTTTGGACTTTGGTGTTGGAGAAGACTCTTGAGAGTTCCTTGGACTGCAAGGAGATCCAATCAGTCCACCCTAAAGGAAATCAGTCCTGAATATTCATTGGAAGGACTGATGTTGAAGCTGAAACTCCAATACTTTGGCCACCTGATGCGAAGAACTGACTCTTGAAAAGACCCTGATGCTGGGAAAGATTGAAGGTAGGAGGAGAAGGGGACAACAGAGGATGAGATGGTTGGATAGCATCACCGACTCAATGGACATGAGTTTGAGTATGCTCTGGGAGATGGTGATGGACAGGGAGGCCTGGCGTGCTACAGTCCTTGGAGTCGCAGAGTCTGACAAGACTGAGCGACTGAACTGAACTTCCATTGCAGGGGGCATCGGTTCAATCCCTGGTTGAGGAACTAAGGTCCCACATGCCTCGCAGCATAATCAAAAAAAAAAAAAAGAAAAAGAAACAACACTTGCAAAAAGAAGAAAAAAATTCCATCAGCCCAATCAATTATTCCCATTGATTGACTCATCCCTCTGACAGATCATGGCCTCTGAACTAGGAAAGCGACATCGATAGAGTGGCTTTTGCACTCATGACAAACCTGGTCCTTGGGGAAGAGGGAAATTAAGTGCAGCCAGGACTCAGGTATGTCTGGATAATTGACAGGGGAGGCGGGCAGTGTTGCAGTCAATGCCAGTGCCTCCAGTTGCCACAGCATTGGTTGATCCTCTGTGAATTTAGCTTCGGGGAAATGGCAGGCTTAGGACCGAGCTGTCAGGAAAGCTGCTGTTTGACTGCGCATCACAGCCAAGCTTTTATGATCTCCACAACCATGACGATGCCCGTTACTGGCCAAAGGGACTGTGCTGCTGCCCAGAGCAGGCTTGGGGCCGAATTGCGGTGCTGCACCTCACCCCCTAAGATGAAATGAAGAGGGCTCCATGTTTGTAGCAATGGGACATCCCAAGTCAATGGGGCCTGTGCACTTCGAAGAAGGCTCTAAGGTGGGGCCTGGAGGTGACGAATGTCATACACCATGTAGCAGAAGGAGAGCCCAAAGGTGCTGGCTTCTCATCTGCATCCCTAGGTTCTCCATGCTCAGGGGAAGGAGCTGAAAGGTGCCTTCCTCTTTGCCTCTCCAGCTGGGGCCACCTGGCAAAATGGGAACCAGACATCAGTGTATGTCCAATGACTTTGGCCCTTGGCGCTGGATGGATGGAGCCCCGCTCCCACCAGGCAATGTGGCAGGGAGTGGGGGCTGGAGGGGAGCTGTGCTTCTTAGCTTCTCAGCAAGGAGCGAACAGATGCCTTTGTAGGGAGTTCTTCACGTGGCTCAGGATTCCACGGGTCAAGGCCAATAGCTGAGCCTGAAGTAAGATAAGCCATCCTGGGTAGAAGGAGACCCAGGGATCGGGGAGGCTCAGGGTGACCAGCAAAGCCAGACATGCAAGAGAAGGTCATACCTGGCAGAGAGTAACTGGGGAACCCTGGTGTGTGGGCACAGCTCAGAGATGGGTGCCCTACACAGGCAAACTGCAAATGCCCAAGATGTGGGGCTTCTGGGACATCCTAGGACTCCAGGCAAATCATCAGGACAAAAACTGAAGCCCCGGGAGATGCTGCCGAGGATCTGGCTGTGAGGTCTGAAAGGTGGCCCTGGGACTGAAATGTAACCACTGGTATCTGCCCTCCTCCAGGTGGGTTACAACATCACGGGCTGGATAGAGAAGAACAAAGAAAGACCCCCTGAATGAGTCAACGGTGGGCTCGTTCTAAAAGTCGAGCCTGGGGATCCCAGCTCAGGCTCAGGATCAAAGAAGAGGAGTCTCCAGGCATGGCTGCCCCCTCGTGTGTCTAGTCTCTCTGTGCTGATGCCCTTTAGTGACCAGGAAAAGAAGAAAGAAGAAAACCAAACTCTCGTGTTCAATTATTGTTGATTAATGAACAAATAGTGAATGAATGAATAACAAGTTGCTTGAGACTGTCTATGGATGTCAGTGCAATGAAGAGACGCAGAAGCATCCTGGGAGCTTCCATCAGCCGACTCGATCTCGGGGCCCACACCACCTCTAAGGGGAGCAATATTGCTTCGGAGAAGCGGACACCCAGATGCACTGTGCTTATTACCTGCTTCCCGCTCTCCTGTCTGAGCCAAATGTCAAGCCCAGCCCTGCCTCCTACCCTGCTGAGGTCCTGTGGCCCCAAGGGAACACTCAACAGGGCCACTACTCAGAGGGACAAGAACTGCAAATATTCTTGGGCTCAGAGGTGTGCTCGCCACCAACATGCAATTCCTCTGGATGGTCTGTGGGCTCCTCTCCCCAGGCAGTGGCAGCAGCAAGCCCCACATCTTGGGCGTTTGCAGTTTGCCTGTATAGGGCACCCCATCGCACACAGGGCCACAGACCCTCCAGGGCGCACAATACTCTCTGTGAGTTATGCCACGTCAGCCCGTTCACCCTCTCCCTGGTAGATCTCATTTACCTGGTGTAGGGGGTCCCCCTCAGCTAGTCCCCAGACAAGTCTTTTCGAAACCAGGGAACACACATCCTTGACACAGAGCCTGCCCCTCTGCTGGCCACTGACATGAAGCAAGCTTCTCTCTCTTCCTTAGCTGGAAGCAAGAAGCAGAAGTGAGGGTCCTCCTTCATGACTGTCTCCAGCTACTACAGGGTAAGTAGGTAGGTGCTGCCCTAGAGGCCATCTTGTGGCCAGTACCCCCAACTCTCCCTTTCACTGGAGACGTGGTCTGGCTGCCAATTCGCAGCTCAGGATAGGATGAGTCTATGTCTATGCCTTCGGTTGCCTCTTTCACTCAAGGGTTCCGTTTCCTTCTGCGGAGGCCACAAAACCACAGACCACAGGTCGGGAAAATCCCTTAGAGATGGTCCAGTCCGACTGCACTGTTTTGGACTGCAAACCCAGGGGACGATGGGACTTGGCCAACATAACAGGTGGAAATATCAGTGCCTAAGGTCTTGTGCCAGTGGGTCTTCAGGGCTGGTCACAAGTCCACAAAGTTTGGGCATTACTGGAAATATGTTCCAAAGTGCAGAAAAGCAGCCAGTGGGGAGATGTTGCACATAGGATGGGTTCAGTGCCTCACAAGGATCTGGCTTTCCTAAGGCAGAATGGGCCACCCCACTGTATCCCAAGTGGAAGAGGAGGGTTCAGTAGGGAGGTTTAAAATGGGGAGGGATTTGTCCACACAGGCATTATGATTCCTTCTAGAAGCGAGATTCTACAGTGAGCCGGCACTGAATTCAGAGGATCCCTCTTCTTGTAAAACCTGTCACTCTGGGCAAGTCCGTGGACCTCTGAGAGCACTGCTGTCTAACGGAACTTTCTGCAATGGTGGAATGTTCTCTTCTGTCCAATATGGCTGCTGCCGCCCAATATACTGTCCAGTACGATAGCCACCAACCACACGTGGCTCGTGAGTACCTGAGAAGTGGCTGGTGTGACCGAAGAACTGAATTGTAATCGTAGTTAAATGAATTAAACTCTAAACAATACCCCTTCTGAGCACAAGTGTCCTGTCACACCAATACGGAGCTAACGTTTCCTTTCTCTCCACCCCCAGGAGCAGTGGAACAAGCTGATGACCACCCTGCACGGCACCTCCCCCCATTCTGTCTGCTGTATCGTCCCCCATGAGTTCAAGAAATCAGGTACCTCACAGGAACATGCCTCCTAGCTGGAAGCTTTCAGGATGTGTGAAGTTGGGGTTTGTTCCACACTAAGTCCACTTGTAATCACTGGGGTTGACTGGGGCAGAATTGGAGAGAACCTCCAGCAATGGATCATCCAAAGATCACATTCTAGCTGCTACTTAGTATAGCAGAGTGCAGCTGGTCTTGCCAGAGTCACACTCAGGAGAGCCTTTGGTCCTTGGCTGAATTGTGGGGGACCTGGGACCCCCTGGGCAGTGACAGGAGGAGATGAGGACATGGATATGCAGGTCAGTGTCCTTGAGGGACAAGGAATGGCCTCAGATACCCCAGGGCAGTAACTCCTTGTCTTGTTCCTCCCTCTTGGCAGGCACGAAGGACGCCCACCTGATCATGCACCAGCTGGCTTGCAACGGAATCTTGGAAGGCCTCCAGATTTGTAGGAAGGGCTTCCCAGACAGGCTGCAGTACGCAGAGTTCACACAGAGGTGAGCAGCGTCTTCCTGATACCTTGAGCACAGTTCTCTGTGTCCGCAGTCGGCTCCTGATAAACACAGTCCCATTGGAGCAGGCACAGCAGGCACGTGATGGACAGTGTCTTATTCTCACTACTTCTGTACACAATGACACAACTTTCAGTGGCCAGCACCTGTGTTTCTTTGCCTGGGGGCTCTCTCTGGCTGCAAAAGTTGCTTTGCTCCTGGCAGGCTGACATGATCAGCAATTAATGACCCCCACCCCGGCCCAGGAGCAGCTCTCAACCAATAGGAATAAGGACAGTTGGCATATAAATGCTTCAGCTCCCCAGCCCTGGTGATGGGCTAACTCTGAGGCATCTTCTATACTGGCTGTCAGACAGCTGCGTGTTGGTAAATGTTTAACAACAGGGCTCCAAGTTAAAATTTAAAATAAAAAAAAATGAAGCCCTGATTTTTGGTATCTACTGATTTCTATGGTATAAATACTCCCACCATGTGGTAATTTCAAGCTACTAATGTGACATCACTGTATGCAGGGTTGGTAAGAGACGCACAGAGGCTCTTGTGAGCTAGGGGGAGCTGGCCCCGCACACCAGGGTCCCCCAGCAGCATGAAGCCCCAGACGCCTGTGGTGATAACTCACTTGATAGCATGGTCTTCGCTGGCTTCCCTGCCCCACTACCCAGCTCTGCCACCTCTCAGATAAACTACTTGTGCTTGAAACTTGGTCTCAAGTTCTGTTTCTGGGGGAGCCCAAACTGAGACCTCCACCTTAGGGGTTCTTTTACTTCCTAACTGCTAGAACAGGTCACAGGTGATGGAGCGGGAAGGGTCTCTAGAGGTCATCCTGTCCAAGCCCTCTGAAGCCCCTAACGGAACGACTAAAGGGGGCTGCTGGCAGCTCAGGAAAAGGAGTGGTTCCGCCACGTCTGGAAGAGAAGACCAGGAAGGAAAGGTTTTGGTGTCTTCCAGCAAGCCCCATCCCTCTGCTTGCCATGGGCCTCTGCAACCAAGCGTAACACCTGACTCAAAGGCCATCTCACAGATGGACGGTGACCACGCGGCCAGACTTCCTGGGCTGCCAGCTTGGGGAGGATGGGGACTGTCATCGTCTCTCCCAACAGGTACCAAGTGCTGAACCCCAGTGTGATTCCTCAGGGGTTTGGCCTCGGAGCTGCTCCTGGGGTCCATCAACCTGGATGTCAATGAATACAAGATCGGACACACCAAGTAGGGTCTTCCCCCTCAGCCTTGTCCCAGGAAGGTCGGTGTAGACATGTGAATTCCAGCTCAGCTGTGGACCAGTTGGGTCAAACTGCTGAGAGCTTCTGTTTCCTCTTCCGAAAAATTGGGGCTGCTAAAGCCAATCTCACAGGATTGAGAGTAGCGCGTGTGAGAACTCAGCTCAGACAGAGCGGTGTTCAGTGAACAGGAGAACTTTTCTTAGGACTGCATGGGCCCCAGATTTCTAAGAATAAAAGGAGCCAACCTGAATCAAGGTCCTGGATTGGACCAGGGCACCATGGTACGTGTACGGGCGAGGTCCGGGGGTGAAGCGCCCAAGCCCAGCCCACCCATACCGCGAGCTCTGGTCCTGAGCTGGCAGGTGAGTTGGGGTTGACTCAGACTGAGCGAATGCCCGACCCTGACTCATGCGGCCTGCGTCTGCTACACTTCCTGGCCCTGCAGAATCCTGTCGGGATTAGAAGGGCAAGGCTGAGGGTGGGAGGTGTCCATCGACAGCTGCCCAACCAGCCTGCACCCTGATGTGGGACAGCCAGGGCGATGTGGGAAGGGCACTGGCTTTGCATCAGGCTCAGTGAGGGCCGCCAAGCAGCCCTGAGTGGGTCGCCTGCCCATCCAGGTCTCATGGGGGGTGCAGGCAGATGCAGCTCCTCCGCTGGCCTGGTGTGGCTGCAAGTCCAGGGAAGTTCCAGGTTGCATGCGCGTCCAACACACACAGAGCACCTCCTGTGTGCCAGGCGTAGTTGCAGGCTTAGGGATATGCAGGTGGACAGAACAGAGAGCCCCTAATATCCTGCAGCTTGCTCTGTAGCCAGCGGCGTTAGCGGGATTGTAACACCGCTCTCAGATCTGCCAGCACCGTTAGCTTTGGCCTCCTGCACCCTTGAGCTAAACTGACTTATGGGAACTTGGTCACAGAACTGAATACCTGAGCCAGAAAGAACCTTGGAATCTAGCTCCTTCCCCTACCCCACCTTTGATGGGTGGGAAACTTAGGAAAGCCTGGAGAAGGTGTGGAGGTCACATGCCCAATTTCACAGAACTAGGGGGGCCAGGGCAGGCCTCGGGCCCCCAGCTGCAGGTCCTGTGGTCAGGCAGGCCGGGGCTGGCATCACCTCTGTCTGGCACAGCCGTCTCTGGGCAGGCAGACTGCACCTTGCTTAGTCCAAGGGTTGCATTGGGCACCTCGGGTCCAGGTAAAGGCCTGGCGCTGCTGGGGACATCTCTGCTCCCTGGGGCCAGGCCGGCTCTGGCTGCAGGGACAGAACAAGGGACAGAGTGACTCTGCCTGTATCAGTGTCCCCGCCTGTGACTTTGGCTCATGTGGGCTCTGCCCCGCCAGCCACATGCTCACCTCACTGCTCCTCAGAAACCTAACCTCAACCACAAGTAACTTGGAAATATCAAGCCCAATGTCTCTACCCCATGATGGCTACTGTCTGGGGTTTTGGTGGAAAGAGGGCAGGGGGAAGAAGCATCCTTTTCCACCTTTTTCCTCTCAGTATCCAAGCAACCACATAGAGGATTCATCTGAGGGGGCTCCAACCCCATATCCGAGCGACCATGACTGTCCCAAGCCTGCTTTGTGAGGTAGTAAAGAAGAATGGATGCTTTCGAATTGTGGGGCTGGAGAAGACTCTTGAGAGTCCCTTGTACAGCAAGGAGATCAAACCAGTCCATCCTAAAGGAAATTAGTCCTGAATATTCATTGGAAGGATTGATGCTAAAGCTCCAATACTTTGGCCACCTGATGCTAAGAGCCAACTCATTGGAAAAGACCCTGATGCTGGGAAGACTGAAGGCAGGAGGAGAAGGGGATGACAGAGGATGGGATGGTTGGATGGCATCATTGACTCGATGGACATGAGTCTGAGCAAGCTCCGGGAGTCGGTGATGGACAGGGAGGCCTGGCGTGCTGCAGTCCATGGGGTCACAAAGAATCGGACCCGACTGAGCGAGTGAACAGCAAAGAAGGAAGGCATCTTGGTGTCCTACTGCCGAGCAGTCGCCTACAGCAGCGAGGATCCTAACGGTCTGTCACATTGTACTCAGAGCTTCACAGTCTGCAGAAGCGCTTCCCTCCTGTTATTCCATTTGTATAGGAACCCTCTAGGGGAGAGATCAATACCCCCACTTCCCAGGTGAGGCACTGAGGCCCCGAGATGTGAGGAGACGTGTCCGAGGTGACCCAGTTAGCAAGGGCCAGGCCAGGCTGGAGCCCATAGGAAGGTCCACGAGGAGCAAAAGGAAACAGACACGGGGGCTGGGCAGGTTTCCAGGCCGACGCCAGCTGTTTCCCAAGGGCCTCAGACGTCGGCACCAGGGTCTCCAAACGCTGAAGGACCCTTCTGAAATATCCTTCTTTGCTCTTGAACTGCCACCCGACCCCCGCCCCCCAAGCCTCTGCCATTGGTGAGCTGGGCTATTCTCAGATCACTGTGTCTCTCCCCTAGGTGTTCTTCCGAGCGGGCATCCCGGCCAGGCTCGAGGACATGTGGGACGAATGCCCCACCAAGATCATGACCACTTTGCAGCGTCGGCTCCGCGGTTTCCTCATGAGGGTTGAATTCAAGAAGATGCTGGAATGAAGGTAGCACCAAGGGGGTGGGCCCACTGAAGCCTCAGCAGTCACATGGAGCAGCTGGGACCCCCTTCCACACACGTGGTCAGTGGCACTGGGCAGCGCGGAGAGAGGCTGACAGTGTCTCTCCTGGCCCGAAGAACCCTCAGCAGAAACTTGTCTTCCCACAGTTCCGGAGCTCAGGGGCCTGAAATGAAGGTCTTGGCAGGCAGGCTCCTCCAAGGCCTGCAGAGGAGCCTCTCCTGCCTCTTGCAGTCCTGGGGGCCCAGGCCCCCCTTGGCCCATGGCTGCTGCACTCCAGTCTCTGCCTCTGCCCTCACAGGGCCTATCCTCACATGTCTCCTTTCTTTCTATAAGGACGTCAGTCCTCTGAGTCTAGCCGCCCCCCACTCTAGGATGGGGGCGCCAGTGGTGAAGAACCCGCCGGTCAAAGCCAGAGATGTAAGAGACACAGGTCCGATCCCTGGGTCAGGAAGATCCCCTGGAGGAGGAAATGGCAACCCACTCCAGTATTCTTGCCTGGAGAATCCCATGGACTGAGGAGCCTGGAGGGCTGCAGTCCACGGGGTTGCACAGAGTCGGACGCGACTGAAACGACGCGCACACACACATGCACTCCAGCCTGACCTCATCTTAACCTCAGTCATTCCATCCGCAAAGACTCTATTTCTGAATACGGTCACAGTCGCAGGTTCTGGGAGGCAGGACTCCAGTGTATCTTTTAGGAGGGGACACAGTTCAACCCCTGACAGGGACCACCTAATACAAACCCTTCTCTTTACAATTGACAAGTCACTCTCACAGCCTTCTCCTTACTTGATCCAGATGATGACACTGAGAGAGGGCTGTGGCAGCACCAGCAACCCCATTTTACAGATGTGGAAACTGAGATCAGAGGGTGGTTAAGGTACTGGGCCAGAGAGAGTCACAATCAGAACCCAAAAGTCTTCGTTCCAAATCCCTGCCCTCAGAATCATGTTTTTCAGCCATCTCCCTAAAATGGTAATCTGAAAAAAGTTCTCGCAGCCCTGTGGTGGACTCTGGCCCTTTGTGGTCACAGTATAAGTAATAAAAACAGTAGTGAAGAGATAGTAACAGTAGCGAAGTCTGGAAAGCCATCAGCAGGCCCCCTGTGACCCAGCCAAAGGCAGGGACACAAGTCAGGGGCTAAGTGGTGGGACTCAGTGTCCAGAAGCCCCCCACTAGATGACAGTTGTAAGAAGCTGTTAGGGGCCAGGAGGGCTGATTCCAGAGACTGCAGACGAGGGGCTCTGAAGACTAAATAGATTTCTGGTGACGGAGTGGAAGGAGGGGCACTGCAGGAGGAACCGAGCTCAGCCCTAAGCTGTCTGCCAGGAGCTGGTTCCATTGGGGAGGTCGGCGCCCCATCACCTTCCTCCCCCCCTCCCCCGCATGCCTGCATTTTAACCCCTGCAACCCTAGATTCTTTTTTGCAGAATGCGCCTGAAGGTCATCTAGAGGAACACACGCAAGCTCCTGTAGCTGCGTTCCTGGGGCTGGTGGAAGCTCTACATCAAGGTGAAGGCCTCGCGCCTCGGTCCCGGGCACTGCGGCCTCTTGGGGGTGGGAGGCCTCTTAGGGAGCTGCAGGGACGGTTTGGAAATGAGGGCGCCTTGGAGGAAGAGTGCAGCCTCCTTTCAGACAGGGGTGGATTCCCCCCTGAGAAAAATAATGGTGTGTCCTCCCAACTTTCAACTTATCCCTCAAAATAAAACCCTCTGAGGACGCAGAGAGTGCCCCCCAAATGTGGGCCTGGTGCTCAGTGCTTCACCCCCTGGCATGCTGAAGCCCCTTCAACCCCTTCAGTGACGCCCTCGGTTTTAGGAAACAGTGGAATCCCATCTCTCCTTTCCCAGGCTGCTCTGAGGCAGTGAGGGTGAGTGAGTCAGCGGGGTGGTGGGGCTGCAGGTGCCCAAGCAACCAGGCCACTCTCAACCAATGCAGGAGTCCACGAGCCACCTACTACATGCGGGGCAGGTCATGTTGGGGTCTGGCATCCCGCCTAGGGCTCCCCATTATGAGGAAGCATGCCACTGGACACTGGGGACAGGGCTGCTGCCTTCAGGAGGCCAGAGGACAGGGTTGTCTTGAGGGGCGGGGTGTTCTTGGCAGCTACGTGGAAGGGTGGACAGGCCACAAGTTATCTCTGAGGGTCCTGAGCCCCCCACAGCTCATGCAGAAGCTTCTTTCTCCTCCCCGTAGGAACGGACTTTCTAACAATCGGTGCTGACCACAAGTAGAAAGGTGGGGGGAGTGGGGGGCGCGGGTGGGGCGCGGGTGGGGCGCGAATAGTAAATTCTGCATGGCCAGAGGCGGCCATGCACATGCCAGCCTGCTGGAGGGCTTGAGATTGCAGAGGGAGCTAAATAAGAATTTCTCAAATTTGGATATCATGGTACTCTCCCCGCCTGTTCTATGTCTGACCTTCTTTCCTTAAATCAACTCCTTTTTACCTTGAAATTTTTATTTGAAATTTTTACTTATTTATTTTATTTTATTCACATCCTTACCTGTCTCATCCCAAGCAGGTTGTCCATAAAAACTGAAGATTTAGGAACTTCCCTGGTGGTCCAGTGGTTAAAACTCCATGCTCCGGATGCAGGGGGCACAGGTTCAATCTCTGGTCGAGGAACTAAGATCTTCGCATGTCTTGCATGCATGGCCTAAAACAAAACAAAACCCAAAAAACCCTGTAGATTTAACAAGAAAGGAGGGTCGCCTTCCAAGAAGCCATGTCCATCCAGGCCGTGGGGAATTCCCAGTCTTACCTTTCCTTCATTGCCATGTCACCCTTGACCCAGCTACCAAAAATCTCCATCAAATTCCTGTTTGCCCACAGCAGCAGGCTGGGCACACACACATACAAGTACATGCTAGGTCTGGGGGATTATCCAGACACAGGGGGTGGTCACAAGATGGTGGGAGGAACGCCCCTGGCTCCCCTGAGGACCTTGGGAACTTGCCGTCTTTTCTCTGACTTCTTTTCCTGGCCCATCAAGCGCAAACACAGCAGGGAGAACAAATGACCTAGTTTCCGGGGGAAGCCAGACTCCCAACACGATGAGTGGGTTCACTGCTGTGACCCTGCTGGTTTACAGAGGTCCTTCTCTGATTTGACCTTCACAAGCACCTCTTGAGACACCCAGTTCTCACGTGTATCTTCAGGGTAGAAAAGTCCACTTGACTGAACTTTGGAGACTTGATCACGGTCCCGAGGCTATCAGTAGAAGACCCTTGACTGGGGGGGGCCCAGTGCCATCTCGACACTCCCCGCTGTCACAGCCGTGTCTCCTTGAGCAGCACGGTGTCAGCGCTTGCATCATCCATCCGCTTTCCCTAAGCTGTCTCTAACATTGCTTCTCCACAGCCTCTCCACAGTCCGGAGACGTTCCTCCAGCTGGGACCCTCATTCGATGTTTGGGAGGCTGAGACTGAGTGAGACCACAGGGACAAGAGGATCTTTCACTTACAGAAGCACCTTCATGATGACCCTTTCCCTTATTTTGCAAAGAACTGAGTTTCAGTAAATTTATATCACAAACTAAAAGTCATCTAGCTGGTCTGGTCTTCTACCTACATGGGCACAGACCTCATCTCAGGAAGACCCCAGGGGGCATCCCCACTTACTGCCTGTGTGACTTCTGACGACTCTACCCCCTCTGCATGTCGGTTCTCTCAACGCCTGCCTGGCTTGCTTCTCAGCATTGCTAAAAGGAGGAACTGTGGACGACGGAACCGGATTGTTAACACAAAAGTGCTAAACCAGTGCTGGGAGTTATTTGGGTGGAGAGGCCCCTCCCCGAGGGTGGATGGAAGCACAGTCACACCCGGGGTCAGAGGACCAGATGGCAGAGCCTGGACTTCTCCTAGACCACTCTCCTAACACCTTGAGGTGCATCTGATCACCTGGGATCTTGTTAAGATGCAGATTCAGATGAACAGGCGACAGGTGCGGCCTGAGATGTCCCATCCTAACCGGCTTGCTGGTGATGCTGCTGCAGCTGGTCTGGGGACTGCACTCCTGGACGACGTTTGGTCCTGCACATTGGCAAGGAGCTTGGAGATGGCCTGGCTCCCCAGCCAACCCCCAGGACACGTTTGTTTGGGGCCCAGCAGCCCCAGGCCTGTTTGCAGTCGTTGTCCCCTGCAGGTGCTGGGACCCTGCCTTTGACCAACGCTCTTTCCTCCACCAGGAGCAAGAGAACCTGCTGGTTGTGGAGGAGTGCCTGACCCCAATGATGAAGGCCAAGACAGGGCTGGAGAGCCAGATCTCCAACATGTGAGAGCGGCTGGAGGAGGAGGAGGGTCTCTCAGCCTCACTGAGCGCCAACAAGCTCAAGCTGGAGGGGTTGCTGAGAGACCTCAGGCGGGACCTGGAGGGCATGGGAGACAATGCTGGCCAAGACAGAGAAGGAGAAGCAGGTGGGGAGGCCCCAGGTCTGACTCTAGTCCTCCCAGGGCCAGGGAACCCCTAGTCGGCTCACCCTGCAGGAGCCACACCCAGAACCGCCCAGCAGTGCTGCCCTGAACCGAGCTACCAGCCAGATGCAGCTATTTAAACTTAATTCAGCACAATTTGAGGTGGCTCCTCAGTCGACCTGACTGCATTTCAAGGGCTCAGTAGCCACGCACGGCACTTGCTACAATGTCAGACAGAGCAGCTGACTCGGGGCCGAGGGCTGCTCCCCTCATGGGGACACCTGGGCCTGGCTGGGTCTCCTCGTGCCTGGGTTCCTGGGTGTCTGCCTGGCCCCCTTCCCACTCAGCCTCAGCATCCTTGGGGCCCCTCACGGAACACGCCTCTGCACCATCAACCATATCCACACCCCTCTTCCCAGAAGAAGCAACCCTGTTGTAAGGTGGAGTCACCTTTAGCTGCTCAGTTTCTGCCCAAACAAGCAGTTGCTGCCCCTGCACGCAGCTCCCCAGCTCCTGGTACTGGCTGGCTGAACTTCAGCCCCAGGCCCCCTTCTGATCTCACATGGGTGGGACCCCCCAGCCAGGGAAGGTGGACCGGGGTGTCTCCAGTGCTGAGGTGCACACGAACCACCAGGACCTCGATAAGATGCAGACTCTGGGCTGGCAGGTCTGGTGGGGCCAAGGGGCTGTGTTCCCAACAGTCCCAGGCGATGCCACGGCTGCTGTCCGAGGACCAGGCGTTGAGTAGCCAAGGCTTGACAGTGTCCTCACTGCCCCCCCACCCCGAGATCCTGACTTGGTTGGGCATTGGCATCTCCCAGGCCCCCAGGTGACCCTGGGGTGCAGCCATGCTGAGGACCCTCTCTTGGAGCATGCACCCCCTCCCCCCTGCCCCCAAAGATATTCCCAGCCTTAAAGTCCCCCACCCCACCTCCAGACCCTGGATCACAAAGTCTGTTCGCTGACTGGGGACCTCTCCCTTCAAGATGACTCCATCGCCAAGCTCTGGAAGGAGAAGAGGGAGCTGCATCAGGTAGGTATTGCCTGCCTCTCCCCTTGAAGTGGGAGTTCGGAGACAGGAGACCCCTGTCAAACCCCAGCTTTGCCACCCCTCAGCTGGGGCCCCTGGGAAGTCACCAAGTCTCCCTGAATCAAGGTGCCTTCGTCCATCAGGTGGGCGCGGTCACTGGCGGCCTCCCTTCCAGGTTTGCTGTAGTGGGGTGGTCGTGTCATTTATCACCCAAACTAGGACAGGTTCAGAGTGAAAGGGGGCAGGTGTGGCTCGGAATGGTCCAGGCACCAGGGAGGGATGCTCCCAGGATCGTAAGGGCGAAGTGCACCCATGGAAGTGTCCTGGAGTTCTAAAGCACCAGCAAACCTTGATTCACCGCAGCAACAACAGACGTGAGCTCTTGAGATCACAGGGCTCTCTGAGTGCAGAGCCAGCTCTGACCACCCATCAGTGCCAACAGTGGCACGGAACACCTCCTAGCCCAGATCAGGGCCCAAGAGCAAGCTGAAGCCCGGAACCAGATTCAGTGGACCCGCATCCCTGTGTTTGCTGACATCATGGATCTACGTATGTCCCCAGAGCGCCTCTCTCTCTGCTGCCCCCGGCAACACCTCCCCTTAGACTGTGACTCTCCATCATATCAAACCCAGAGCCCCCTTTTATAACAAACATGCTCAGTTCTCATTATTCAAGGTGATGAAGCCACTGAATTAGCAAAGCTTGAACCTCTGCTCTCGGAGAAATACAGGGTTCAGTTCAGTTCAGTTGCTCAGTCGTGTCCGACTCTTTGCGACCCCATAAACTGCAGCATGCCAGGCCTCCCTATCCATCACCAACTCCCAGAGTTCACTCAAACTCACGTCCATCAGGTCGGTGATGCCATCCAGCCATCTCATCCTCTGTCATCCCCTTCTCCTCCTGCCCCCAATCCCTCCAAGCATCAGTCTTTTCCAATGAGTCAACTCTTCGCATGAGGTGGCCAAAGTACTGGAGTTTCAGCTTTAGCATCAGTCCTTCCAAAGAACATCCAGGACTGATCTCCTTTAGGATGGACTGGTTGGATCTCCTTGCAGTCCAAGGGAGTCTCAAGAGTCTTCTCCAACACCACAGTTCAAAAGCATCAATTCTTCAGCGCTCAGCTTTCTTCACAGTCCAACTCTCACATCCATACGTGACCACTGGAAAAACCATAGCCTTGACTAGATGGCCCTTTCTTGGCAAAGTAATGTCTCTGCTTTTGAATATGCCATCTAGGTTGGTCATAACTTTCCTTCCAAGGAGTAAGCGTCTTTTAATTTCATGGCTGTAGTCACCATCTGCAGTGATTTTGGAGCCCCCCTCAAAAAAGTCTGACACTGTTTCCACTCCATCTATTTGCCATGAAGTAACGGGACCAGATGCCATGATCTTAGTTTTCTGAATGTTGCATTTTAAGCCAGCTTTTTCACTCTCCTCTTTCTCTTTCATCACGAGGCTCTTTAGTTCCTCTTCACTTTCTGCCATAAGGGTGGTGCCATCTGCATATCTGAGGTTACTGATATTTCTCCCGGCAATCTTGACTCCAGCTCGTGCTTCCTCCAGCCCAGCGTTTAGGTTCCTGCAAACCTTTGGTCACAGCGTTTTTCTCAACCCATCGATAAATCATACATGGTTTTGATTTATACATTATCTTGTTTTATGTGCGTTTATGTTGAAAAACACACGATATTTAATACATATTGTTGGTTCCTTGACATTGAACCCACGGTCAACAGTCACTGTATCTCAGGCCTGAACAAAGCCCATCCAACACACAGATTTTCTCTGCAAAGCACTTCAGAGCCTTCTTGCGTCAGCAACACCAGGCAGCGCGGTGGCACTGTGCTTGGTGGCATCGTAAGCAATGAAATCACCAATAAGAAAAGCACCAATGTAAAAAAGCCTGGCACTAAACCAGGAGAAGGACACTTGTTTGCAGTAGGAGCTGAACCGAGATGAAAGAGCATCATTTATCCAAACTCAGCTGGGAAAAAATGTACTCCTCAGGCAACTTGACATTTTCGCTGTTGTGCGTGTCCATGAATGACCACAAAAGCACCATGAGTATTGATTTGGGGATTACAAATAAACTTTAGTGAGCAGGTAAATTGGCAAATAGATAACTCACAGACAATGAGGATCAACTGTATTTTGGAAGGCCCTCTTACCATCCCGAACTGAAGACAACGATAATGTAACTAACACATTACTTCAGGAAAATCAATTGGGTGCCCTTCCATATCAATGGAGAAATGTGTGACATTAGTTCATAATAAATAATGAGGCTGTCAAACTGCAAAAGCTCAGGCGGATCTGAGAGTTCTGCCTGCCCGAGCCCATCTATGACGGCTACAGACGGGCACTGGAGGGGGTGTTGGTGACTCAGGTAGCCAAGTGTGGGTGCTGCCAGTGATGAGATTTTACAAAACAGAGGATAATTCTTAGGGAAGTTTCAATAACAAGTAAATCCTCTCTCAGTTTTCACAGTACACCATTCTTTTAAAATATAGTGTATGCTAAATGAAAAATAAATTTTTTTGAGTTAAATGTGCAGAGGTGCTGAGTTCTAGGTTCAGAAAAGCATAAATAGTTGGGTTTTTTTGTTTTGTTTTTATTTTTATTTTATTTATTTATTTTTAATAGTTGTTTACTTACATGAATGCCTGGTTGGACTGCAGAATTATTCTTCACAACCTATTGTCCAGCGCAAAACCAGACATCCAGTGTCTCTGGAAACACCCACATAGCGAGGACCCCAAATGTTGTGACAGCCAGAAGCCCCCCGCCCCGCAGGTTTCCTATGTGCCCCTTGGAGAACCAGGGCCCCCAGCTGCCCCTGCGGTCCACCTGAGGCTAACGGGAGATCGGTCTGCCCTGGGCTCACGCGTCTCTCAGGAGCAGGCGCTCCATAACGGAGTTGATGATCACTCACATCATCAACTCGGCCCGGAAGTGATGGCAGAGAACCAGCTCTGTTCAGCTGCTCCGACCAGCCTCGTGGGACACACACGTGTATCTTTCCAGGACCCCTTGACAACCTGGGCCGAGGAGGACAAGGCGAACCACCTGACCAAGACCGACAGCAAGCTCAGCAGCCAGATCCACGAGGCAGTGCCCCACCCCTGGGCCTGATTCTACACCCTGATGGCCGGGTCTGTCCATTCTGGGAACGAGAAAGCAAGGGGCTTTCTGATGCCACAGCTAAGGAACCTGACCCAGTCTGGTTCTTTACTGCATTCTGGCCTCATACACCCCTCTCCCCCGCCACACACACAACTCTACCTTCTCTTGCATTTTTTGTCTCCGCAGCTGGAGGATAACTGGAAACAGAAAAAAAAAATTTGGCTGGAAGTGGAAAAGGCTTGCTGGAAAGCTGACAGTGACCTGAAGATTCCCACCGACCATCTCAGTGAGATGGAGTGGTCCAAGCTAGATCTCCAGGAGGTGATGAAAAAGAAAAGTACGCACTCTTTCATTTCGCCTGCAGCAGTGTTAGCAACACCGAGCACTTCCTGGACAGCCTGTGCTCAGGGCTTTGTGTACTAAACGCACTTCCCCAGCACCCACTCTGCGCCAGGCACTGTGCCCGGCACGGAGGATTAGGGAGGAGCGAGTAGATGCTCCCTGTGCTCAGGGAGCTCCCAGCCTCACACAGGGCCTTGGACACTGGACAAGAGGCTGATAGTAAGCAAAGCAGCCACCCCAGAGGGAGGGAGTCTGCGCAGAAGCCTAGAAACTGAGCTGTCCGTGATCACGAGGCATGGAGGGGGTATGTTAGCAGCGTCACCCTGGGAATAACGTGGAGGACAGGTGGGGTGAGAAAAGCTGGCAGCAGGAAGACAACTGGGAAGCTGCTGCAACAGTCCAGGCATAAACCAGAACTGAGTCAGAGGCCACGGGGAAGGGAGAGAAGGAGGCAGTAAGGAGGGCCGTTGTGGGGCAGAAGCTGCACTCTGTCTTTGAAGCACATTCTGCCTAAGGCAGGTCTAAAGCGCCACTGGCTGCCCCGAGGGCGTGTGCAGCGAAATCCACCTCTCAGCACCGGGAGGCACACCAGAAGGTACAGGAGACCCTGACCCATCCTCCCCATCCATCTGCGTGGTCTCTGGCCTCTTAGTTCTCACACGTGGCTCCTGACACATGGGACTCACGCATCAGGAGGAGACAGCCTTTTGCGGCAAGTTTTGAAGGAACATTTTCCCTAAAAAAAGTCAAGTGTTTTGTGCAATTCTGGGGTCTGTAGACTGTAAGCTGCGCCAGAGCAGTGAGTTTTGTCCGTTTTGTTCACTGACGAGTCCCTGGAATCCCAGGCGATGTCTGGCACCAGGAGGGACTCAGTAAGAAACAAAATAATAAGTGCAGGAGTGAGTGAATGAATGGGCGGGTCCGTGAGAAGCCAGTGGAGCGGAGTCTAGGGCTCGGGGGGCGACTCATCTGTAGAGTGAGAAGGCCAGGTGTCGGGGAGAGGGGGTCTCAGCAGGGTCAAGGTCTCCCCCGGCTCCACTCCCATGCTGGCTCACTGGCCCAGCCTCAGAGCTTTTCCTCGGGAGGGCAAACCTCCTCCGGCAGGAGGGATATGGAAATCAACTCTGTCAACTCAAGGAGAGGACGAGCAGTCTCTGAATTCCACACTGCAGAGGAAACGGAAGGAACGCCAGGTCTATCCGGGGCGGAGGAGACCCGGCTCCCCTCCTGAAATGCACTGGCCTGGGCCTCGGCCCCTGTCTGCTGACCCGCTGCTACCACAGTCTTCGGAGACTGACTCATGTCTGCCTCACTCCAGCTTCAGTTTCAAGTCCTCACGGTGGCCGCAGGGCCCTCCACGAACTAGCCCTGCTTCCTCCCTAGCTTGTCACCCACTGTCCCCCCACCACTCTGTCCAGGCCAGTAGGCCGGCCCCCTGGCGGTGTCGTGCACACCCCAGCCTTCCTCCTGCCTTCCATCGCACACTCTCTGCACCCTGCTTCCTTCTGCTTTTGACAGTGTCCCATATAGGCTAAGCTGCCATCCCTCATTTCCATCCTACAAGGCCAATGGGTAGGTCTCTAACCTCACACCGGAGAGGGAAATTGCTCTGTTTGCTTATCTGCCTGCTAGGCGTGAATCGAGGAGCTGCCGCAAGAGCTGGAGGCTGAGAGGGCAATGAGCCGAGGTGAGTGAAACACGTCCACTCTTCCTGGAGTCAAAAGACCCAGGGAAGCCACAGTCCAACCAGGCATAGAAACTCCACTGGAAGCCAACAGAGAGGAGGACAAGGTTCCAGCTGGAAAGGCCTTGCTAGTTTCTTGAGCGCCTCCTGTGTGCCCGGCCCTGTGCTACACATGCACACCGGTGACGACGAAAGATACACAGACGCTCTCCGTGCTGCCGTCCAAGCCGAGGGGGCAGGAGTAGCCTGGGCGCCTGAAGGCAGGCCGAGGTGGGAAGGAGGTTCCAGGCAAAGGGGATCGGATAGCACCTGCATGAGCAGGCACAGAGGTGTGAAGGGGAGAGCCAGGAGTGGAGGCAGGCTTGGGGGGAGGGATCCTACAGGGAGATGAATCCAAACACACACTCCAGCTTCAGCCCAATGTGGCAGGGGGCAGGATGGGCACTAAGGCCCCCCAGACAGCTCCCTTTGCTGAGGGTGGGGGGGCGGAGGACAGGCCCCCTGCAAGCGCAGGCCCCTGACCCCATAGATGCCACTCGGTCATCCCAGTCTTTACTAAAGGAAACGGGGGCTCTTGAACAGTCAGGGTCAGCGTCATTCACCTCCCTCGGGGGGAGAAACAACACAGCAACCTGTCCCGAGACCTGGAAGGCTTAAGTGACGGGCTGGAAGAGGCTGGGGGAGCCACATCTGCTTAGGTGCCATCCTCGGGGGGGCCAGGATCCCCAAATCCTGCCCGCCTACTGGACAATGAGCAAGGGGATAAAGACCAGTTAGTTCTTGCTGAATTCCCAGGGCTACCTAGGGGAGAAAACAATTAATAATAGAGGACAGGCAAGAGGGGGCTGGTTCCATCCACTTTGCTCTGGGTTGCTCAGTTCAGTGGGTACAAGCGGGACTGAGACTGAACGCCTCAGGGGGGCCGGTGCTGGCCCGCCCAGGAGCCCTGCCTCTGCTCCGCCCCGGATCGAGCAGAACCGCAAGTGGGAGGCCAAGCTGCTACAGCTGCGGCGGGAGCCGGAGGGGGTGGCCCTGCAGAGTGCAGCACGCAGGAAGCACACGGACTCCATGGCCGAGCTAACCGAGCACGTGGAGAACCTGCAGAGGGTGAAGTCCAAGCTGGAGATGGACAAGCAGGGCGTGAAGGCCGAGATGGACGCCACCGTGGAGACAATGCAGAAGTCCAAGGTGAGGGGGACCCCTGCAGAGCCTTCTTGAATAATATCCCCCGAGGAGCCCCCTGACAGGCCTGAGGCGCGATCTAGATGCTGTGAAGGGAATCAAGATGGACCCATCACAGACCCCACACGCCGGGGATATAACCTTGGCCAAGGTGCACCACCCAAGTGTGCCTCGGCTTCCCCATCCATAAAACAGGGGTACAGCCCGCCTCACAGTGCTCGTTAGGGCTACAACAGTCCCTGGCACATAAGGAAAATCTCCATAAATGTGAGCTACTAGGATCTCCATGACATTAGGAGGACTGTATCCTTGAGGAGCTAGAGACGTAGGAGGAGAGACAAGTGCAGTCACAGCCACGCTGAAAAAGCGATCCATGGGAGGAAAGAAAATGAAGTCAGTCACTCAACATGCGTTTATCCAGCACCTGCCACAGGAAGAGTCTTCGTGTGACATGAGGGAAGTGAGGGGCTCCAGGGAAGTGGGGGGGCTCCAGAGGTGAGCCGGGATGAGGCTTCAGGGGCCCAGGTCCCAGCCAACAGGTATCTCCAAACTGCAGACACTCCAGAGAGACCACTGTAGCGCCTGTTTTATCTGAGACTCCTGCTCTAATGCGGCATTTTCTTAGTGGGTGAGGTCAGCCGGGGCCCACAAGTGAGGGGCTATGTGCCAACCCAAAGGCTCTGGGTTTATGTTGATAGAAAATGGTGAGCTGCTGAGATATGAGTGTTCTAAAAGGATGAGGCAGGTGGCCAGGGAGGCTGCAAGAGGGCAGCCCAGCTGGGAAGCAGGGTGGGGCTGGCCTGGGCCTGCTCATTCCCCTACTGGGTCCATTCTCGCTGAGCAGATGAACACTGAGGCCCACATCTGAAAGCTGGAGGACAGCTGGCAGAGGCCGACGCGAAAGTGGCGCAGCTGGAGCAGAACCAGGTGGAAATCAACGCCATCAGGACCCACCTCCAGGGTGAGCTTGCCCTCCCCGCAGCTTCCTGAGGACGGAATGGGGATCCTCAAGGAACCTGAAAGAGGACACGAGTCCCCTCCTGGAGCCTCCCTGACCTTGGAAAACCCACATCCCCTGTGATGAGACATGGAGATTTTCTTCTGCCTGCTGAGTGCTTGCTCCAAGTAACATCTTCACAGCGTAAAAGGAAACAGGGAACTCTACTCACAACATTTTCATGTTGGTTCTCTCAGTCTCTCTGTGGGATCAACAGGAGGAGCACTACTACTGATATAACACAATTTTCCAGCATTTTAAAACATGATCTGCCTACAAACATAAAGCAAACACGGGTCACTAATGAGGGAACTGGAAAGATGGTACAGCCACCTTTGAAAAGCATCTGAGGGGCCAAGGTTTACACAGCCAGTTGGGAAAGGAACGCTTCAGTAACTCTGACAAGTTAGATGCAAAACTGGTTCCTGTCCAACCAGGCAGTACTACTGCAACCGGAATTCTTTACATCTCTAGGTCAAAAATGATTTGCGACTCATGCATATGCAAGTTAACATCTAACTTCCCAGTCTGGGCCCTAGACAGGGGCAACAGTTGGGTCAAGCAAAAGTGTAGTTCCTTGGAGAGCTTAACACTCCTTAGGTGTGCCAGTTAGACACAGCTCTCGAGCACTGACACCAGAGAACCTGGGGCATCATTTGGCCTTACTGCCCGCATCCTCAATACTTTTAAAAATCAATTTCCCCACTGGATGGATAAGAAGAGTGAAACGGTGAGGTTGGGGGTGAATCGATCACAAAACTGAAGACTTACAGGGCAGAGCTGGAAACCCTTGGCATCCTCTGGCTCCAGAAATCAGTCCTCAGATGACAGGAGGGGGTTCAGGGGCTATGACAAATGGATTTTTCAAAGTAAACATTCTTGGCCTCACTGTTGTCTCCAAACTTGTGTGTCCCCTGCCAGGGGCTTGGCGCCTCGTTATCTGCAGCCACTTGTCCCACGCACATCACCTGGACAGTGGGGACCCTTGGGCACTTGCGCCCCTCCTGGGCCCACTTGATTTGGGCAGCGGAGGTGGGGGTCACCGCGCTCCCCATCCCAGCCCCTCCAGCCAAGCTGCCATATTGATGGGTTCTCCAAGAGCCAGGCTTGGCACCTGGCTCCACATTTCTGTCCCCTTCTCGCTCAGCTGAAAACGGTGAGCTGACCTGGGAGTACAAAGAATCCCAGAGCCCGCTCAACCAGATGCTGTGGATAAAGACATCCCTGACATTGCAGGGGATGACTACAAGCGGTAGCTGGATGAAGAGCCCAAGGTTGGCTTGGGGGTGAGGTCGGGGTCAACAGTGCTGCCTCCTTGAAGAAAGTCGTATGTTATGAAGACGCAGAAGGAATGTGAAAATTATCTGATTCCACAGCGAGTAAAAAGGTTAACTACAAAGCCAGAGCATGTGTGTGGGCCCACGAGGCTAATTAAATGAAAGAAATTATGTATCCTCATGGACGGTAATGGGGAGAAATCAAGGAAAATTAAACCTCGGTGGTTTGGGTTACAGACTGCTATGTCTTTTCACCTCTTGCTGCACTGTTGGTCAACATCACATATCTTTAAGTGATGGTCCTAGGTGCCACAGAGACCAGGGGGGCTCTGCCAGGCCGGACTGGCCCCCACAGGCCTGCAGCATGGCCGAGGTGAGTCTCACCAACACCAAGCACGACCTGGACCTGTTTGACCCTACTGTCATTCGCTGCCAGCTCTGGGCCCACCACACTGACTCCGTCAGTCACCCAGGCACCCGCCACCCTTCCCAAAAGCCTGGCTAAAGGTCAGGCTTACAGGAAATACGATTCTAACTAAAACGACACTATGGCCCCACTGGGAAGACGAGGGGGTGGGAAATGAGGGACAGAGGCCAGAGAAAGCTCCAAAACCACACCTTCCACAGCAGGGCACCAAGAGCTAACGCCTAAAACCACACAGAGCACACTTCATTTATAAACAGGGACATCAGAGCCCAAAACCAACTGCTAAGAGTGCTGCAGGTGGGCACCCGTGATGGCCTGGGGCGCGCCCCTGACCCAGGGCCGCTGTGTCTCCCAACGAGCCTTACAGAATGACTGAACTCAGGATGTCTGGGCAGAAGCAGAAACAATGCACATTTAACCAGATCGAGCCAGCTTTACGCCCCGTTTTCCACCGTGCATTGGTCACAGTAGGAGCAGGCCAACCAGATGCTGGCCCGCTACAGAAGACGGCGCACGAGCTGGGTGATGCTGAGGAGCGGGCGGGCACGGCGGAGACCGCCCTCAGCAAGCTGCGCTCCAGACATCTCGCGGCCGGCAAGGGCATCACCTCCTGGAGATCATCCAGGTGTCGGGGCTCCTCCAAGACGCCGTCTGAGGAGTGAGGGCCCACAGCCCCAGCCCATAGCCGGTAGGTGTGGACTCCATGCTCTGCGGAGGAAGCGATGGCACCCCACTCTATTACTCTTGCCCACAGAATCCCATGGATGGAGGAGCCTGCTGGGCTGCAGTCTATGGGGTCACTAAGAGTCGGACACAATTGAGTGATTTCACTTTTACTTTCCTGCATTGGAGAAGGAAATGGCAACCCACTCCAGTGTTCTCGCCTGGAGAACCCCAGGGCCAGGGGAGCCTGGTGGGCTGCTGTCTGTGGGGTCGCGCAGAGTCGACCAAGACTGAAGCGACTTAGCAGCGGCAGCAGCCGTGCTCCAAGCTCACCTGCTCTGCTTTGCTCTTTCCAACTTCTCTTGGATTCAGGCTAAGTTTTTTCTTACCGTTTACTTAGGGAGGGAATAAAAAAATAGGACGAAGAATCTTTTTCTTAATTCTGACTCTTAAATACTGGTTCTCTCAGAAAGTTAAGGAAACCAGTGGCTTGCCTCTGGATGAGTCCAACGATTAACATGTAACCTCCTTTCAGGGCAAAAATCTCAACGGGGTCCCTTCTGTTGAGCTCCCCTCTCTTGGTGGGGTTACTCCTGAGGCTCCGCGCACCACCCAGACTTGGGAGGCATTGCAGCCTCTCCTACCTAGGTCTAGCTTCCAGGATCAGGCACCATGCGCACTGGCTTGGTGACTGGTTGTGCCTGGGGTCTGCTGGCCCTGGTCCAGTTGCCGTGTCTTCATGTCACCATCCTGTGTCACCATGGTGCAGTCCTGCCAACAGCATCCAGAGGTGATGAGGTGGAGCCCCTGGGGTCTGCTCTGTGTCCTGGTTCATTGGGTCTTTAACCCCATATCCCAGGCCTATCCAGGCATGCCAGGACCAAAGAACGTGTCCCTAAAGCCTTATAACCTAGCAGAGGATGAACCAGGTAGGACCCGGTGATGCCCATTACAAGGAAGAAAAAGCAGCCCATGCGCCTGAGGGCGCTGTCTTTCTAGCAGGAAGGTGATAAAGATATTAGAACTCCCAGCACTGGCCCACAAGGATCTTCTCACCCTCTCTCTCTTTTTCCTGCCAGCATGATACATATCTCAACAGCAGACCACTGAGAGGAAAAAATATGTGAAAAATGGAAAACTGGGCCTATCCCGAGACTATGCAAAGGAAAGTGCAAGCCAGAAAGAGACAGGTGCAAAAGAATAAAGATAGCTGTGGGGGCGAGAGGCTTGGGGATGTAAATACCTGGCCATTAGAGGCAGTAAAATTAGCATGGCTCCTCTGAGAGACGGCACCAAGCTCAAGCACTTGGATAACAGTAACTGCGGGTCTGATTTAGCCAAGATCCTACATGCTCATGTCAAGGATGGAATGTGTAACGTCTCTGGGACCTGGCTGTTCTCTAGAAGTAATTTCTCAGGTGGACAATTTTAATACCGTGTCCCCATGAATCTTAAATAGAAGAAACATGAAAAACAGACTGACTGAAGATTGTTTTTAAGTGAAGAATTTTTTCCTGAGACTTCCAAACCCAAAGGCAATTTTTACAGTATACCAGGGTCCTGTGGTGACCCTGCGTCCTCATTCACAGGCTTGTGTATCAGGGATATGAAGACAGAGAGCTGAGATAGTTACAGGATGCCCTGAAGGAATGGTAAGATCCATCCAGGCTGATGACCCAAAGGCCCCCCAACACACACCCTGCCTCACCTGTCTCCCCGGATGCTCAGACACAGGCAGGTCAGCTCTGTGAGGGCAGATGGTTTTGGGTACTGTATTTCACTGCCGTTAATCAGCAATGAGAAAGTGCCAGACCCGAAGGGGCAACAGAGTAAATATGGTAAACACAGGTGGAGTGAATGCCTCCCAGAGAAATGCAGTGCTTTCTGACATTGCACAGAGCACTTCCTAAAATCAGGCTGGGGACTTCCCTGATGGTCCAGGGGTTAAGAATCTGCCTTGCACTGCAGGGGATGTGGGTTCAGTTCCTGGATGGGGAACTAAGATCCCACATGTACTAAGGCCCCGTGCTGCAACGACTCAGCCTATGGGATGACCTGAGGCAGCCAAATAAATAAATAAATGAACATCTTTAAAATAAAAGAAAATCAGGTCCCTACCCACTGGCGGAATCCACTTGCCATCCCTGGTGCTGATACCCAGGACCCTGCAGAACCACCTGAATGGAAGAGAGGTCTCACGGTCTCTCCGAGTCACTCTTCCGTTCCCGGGTCCTTCAGTCTTCCCAAGTGTGACCGGATTTCCTTGTCATCTTCCGGCACTTCTCAACCCCATTCCTCTCCTTCTGTCCTAGTCTTTGGGGTGCAGGGGCAGAGGCCTCGGAAAGACCCCCGCCCCAGCCCTCTGGAGAAGGGGGCTTCCCTTTGAATCTCACCACCCGACCTCTCTCCAGTGCACTGGCAGACAGAAGTCACTGTTCGGGCTGCTGGAGGAAGGGACAGTAATATTCTGTTCTGGGTGCCCACATCATCCTTGTGATGTTTCTAAACTTGGCACTCTAGACACAAATACGCCAATGTGAAAACACTGCCCTCTGGTGGTGGGGTCTCCAAATGCTGGGTGTGACTAACCAGGGAGACCCCAAATCACACAATCTAAGAATGATTATATATTAGAATTTTACGGACTTCCTTGGTGGTCAAGTGGCTCAGACTCCATGCTCCCAGTGCAGGGGGCCTGGGTTTGATCCCTGGTCAGGAAACTAGAGCTCACACGCCACAACTAAGTTTCCACAGGACACAAAATCCCATGTGCCGCAACGGAAGACCTTTAGTGCTGCAACAGACTGAAGATCCAGAGTGCTCCAACTAAGACCCAGCACAGCCAAATAAGGAAATAAATACTTGGGGGGGAGGGATTTTAGAACTGGAAGGCACATTTAGAGGGTATCGAGTCCAGCCTTTGGCTAATTTGGGATTCCCTTTCATAGCATCCCTGAAAAGTAAATGGTAATCCAACTTGAACTCTTCCAGTGGAAAAAGGCAGTCCATTGCAGTTCTGGCTGACAGTCATGGTTCAAAAGTCCCACTCAGTACTGAATCGTAATATGTCTCCCCTAGTTTGACCTTATTTTGATCTAGTCTTCACCTCTGTAATTACACAAAATAAGTCTAATTCTTATGCATTGAAGTCAGACAGATATGGTTTCCACTTCCCTACTAGTATGACCTTGGGCAACTTAACCTATCTTACCTCCTGCTTTCTTGACTATTAAACGAGGAATAATAACAGCATCTGCCTTGTAGGAATGTGAAGTTTAAACAAGATAACTTGGCACAGTGCCCATTATGCTAACACTGAAGCATTTGCCAAGTTCCTTCAAGCATTCCACATGACTTCCGCAGCTGACCCTCCCCGGGAGGCTCTCCTAGGCTGTTAGTCTGGTAGCTGACGGCAGCGAGCCTCTTGCTGGAGAGATGCAAGGGGCATCCATGAGGTTTAGACCTGGAGGACAGCCCACACGTGGAGCAGCTCCTCACTCTGCTGGGGAGAGTGGGGGCCCAGACAGAGGCAGGCTCAGTGACTTGCCCAAGACCATTCAGTTAAGGTAGAGAGAGAAATAATTCTTCGTGGCAGGGGATGAGATGAAGTTTCTGACCCAGTATTTATATTAAAAACATACACACAACAGACTTCAGTTAGCCACATTTGCTGTTTCTGTCTGAAAGTGTTAGTCGCTCAGTTATGTCCAACTCTTTGGAACCCCATGGACTGTAGCCCACCAGGCCCCTCTGTCCATGGGGATTCTCCAGGCAAGAATGCTGGAGCGGGTTTCCATTCCTTCCTCCAGGAGACCTTCCAGACCCAGGGATCGAACCGGGGTCTCCTGCATTGCAGGCGGATTCTTTACCAGCTGAGCCACCAGGGAAGCCCACTGTTTTTGCCTAAGGATATGCAATTTCAGAATGAGTTAAAGATCTAAGAGGGTATAATCTATGCAGTCTTGCAAAATAATATTATTAATTCTTATCCATGATGACTGAAACCAGGGCATTGGCACCATGTTCTGTAGAGTAAGTGGAGCAAATGTTTATTTAGATGGTTTTGCTAAATGTTTTGGGATAGTTTTTAAGATTGCTAAGTTTTGTATCACGGGCTATATTAAGTATATATGTTTTATTTCCTATATTCTTGAAGCTCTGGCACCTGGGGCCTCCCTGGCTGGGGAGACGCTGCCTCTCCCAGGGCTGCCGATTCTGAGGGACAGCAAATGGCTCTCCTGCACAGGCTCAGCAACCCAGAGCCCATGCTCTGAACCACCTCCTCTGCCCTGTTCACGTAACTTGGGAGGCAGTACTTCCCTCCCTAATCATCCCAGCACCAGGACCAGACGAGGGACCGCCCCTCTGCCCCACAGCCCACTGAAGTTACCCCACCAGCCAATCCTAACCCTGCTCACCCAGCCGCCCCCTTTCCTTCCTGTGGGAACCATAATGAAAGCTCATGCGCCCGCTTTCCCCTTGCTCCTCTGGCTCCTGACCAACCCTGGGGCTTCCCCACAAGGCCCTGTGTGGCATGTCATGCTGTACCTTCTGCTTCCAGGGACAGGTCTCTGAGTGAATAAACTTCCTTCTTCATGACAATCATTTCCACATCTGTGTATCTTCCCATACCTGATTGAAGCAAATCCCAGGGACATTTGAAGGTACATATACCAATTAGCTTCCCCGTCCTCCTTTCACATGCAAACCAATCCTGGGTCCTTGCAGGGAACCCAGCAGGTTCTGGGTCAACCCCCACGGAGCACGACTTTGGGTGTTTCCAGAAATCACAAAGACTGCTGCCCTTCCACCCACACGCTACCAGGAACTGAGGTTGGAAATTTGCTGTGAAAAGGCCAACCTTGAGGTATGGCAAATCCGCAAGACTGGAAGGCTATTGCTGGCTATTATAAGGGACTGTTCTCTCTTCTGAACCCTGAAACCTGGCTTAGGCTAATGAAAAATGTATCCTGAGGTTTTGGAGCAGTGATCCCGTAATACTTTTTTTCTACATTTTAATTTTTTTTATTTTTTATTTTTTCTACATTTTTAAAACACCAACTTTTAGGAGCTTCCCTGGCAGCTCAGTGGTAAGGAATCCACCTACCAGTGCAGGAGACATGGGTTCGATCCTGGTCCAGGGAGATCCCAAATGGGCCAGAGCAACTAAGCCCGGGCGCCACAACTACTGAGCCTGCGCTCCTCAGCCTGGGGGCCGCAACTACTGCAGCCCGCGTGCCTAGAGCCCACGGTCCGCAACAAGAGGCCACTGCAACAAGCCCGGGCACCACAGCTAGAGAGCAGTCTCTGCTCTCCATAGCTGGAGGAAAACCCCATGCAGCAGTGAAGACCCAGCACAGCCAAAAATAAAATAAATACAATTTTTTTAAAAAGATATCACTAAAAACCTTCTAAACACCTATAAAACAATTCTTTAAACATCACTGATTATGTAATTATTTAACGCTTACTGACTCCATAGTGATTACATTTGTTGAGCAGTACATGACATGTACTATATTTGATGAGAATTAAATATTACCTTTAATAGACACGTACCATAAAGCAAATAAACAATGTAAATGTGTAAAAGACACATCATTAATGCAATAGGATTTAGCAAAATAAATATGACCAATCAGGTAATTTTTTTTAATGGTTACTGGGACCTCCCTGATGGTCCAGTGGTTAAAACTCTGCACTTTCACTGGCAGAGGAAACTAAGATCCCATATGCCACATGGGGAATCCACATGCCACTTGGGGAACTAAGATCCCACATGCCACATGGGGTGGCCAAAATTTAAAAAAAAAATGAATCCAAGAGAAGACCTGAGAACTATTATCCTTATTTGACGGAAACTTACAGAAGTTGACTGACTTGACCAAAGTTACATACGTACTGTAGCTGGTAAACTGCAGAGTCAGAGTTTGAACCCAGTTCTACTTATCTCCAAAGTTAATGAACTCTTTTAAGCTATCATACTATCTTTTTTTATATATAATAGATTGCATAAAAAACATTTTAAAAATGTGTTAGAAACAAAATGTGTAAAAAGTGGCCCTTCAGGAGATTTACAGGCTGGTGACTACAGATTTCACTTAACAAATTAGGAAAATTATACTTTGTATTCATAAGCATGCTTATATACTTGCTCTTCTAAGTATGGTATTTGTGACAGTATGCTATTTACATACATCTGAGACTATCTTACATCCCTAGACACCCCGTAAACTGGTCCCATCCCTGCGCTGCGGAAATGAACTGGACGATCAGCCTTTGAACCACTTTGCTGAACACCTGAAACTAACATAACATTGTAAATCAGCTATGTGTTAGTCGCTCAGTCATGTCTGACTCCATGGACTGTAGCCGGCTCCTCTCTCCATGGGATTCTCCAGGCAAGACTACTGGAGTGGGTAGCCATTTCCTTCTCCAGGGGATCTTCCCGACCCACGGACTGAACCTGGGTCTCCTACATTGTAGGCAGATTCTTTACGGTTTGAGCCACCAGGGAAGCCATCTGAGACTATCTTACTTTCCTAGACACCCCATAAACTGGTCCCACCCCTTTGCTACAGAAATGAACTAGATGATCAGCCTAGAGTGGAAAAATCTGCATGCAATTTTCAATCCCTCTGCACTGAGTTGTATAAGACCTTTTCTCCAGGAAATTTTCCCTCCTTAGGACCATATCCAGCACTTGGGACAATATCTAAATCATAAGGATTAATAACACAGAGTATGCATGCATTTATGGTTTTGTCCTTTTGTTAACTTTTTTTTTTTTTAACTTTTTGGCCACATCACATGACATGTGGGATCTTAGTTCAGGACCAGGGATCAAATGCACACCTCCTGGAGTGGAATCACAGAGTCTTAACCAATGGGCCACCAGAGAAGTCCCTATTAATTTGTAAGTTTTATAGGCATTGATTCAATAATATTTTCAAGAGTCTTGTGGGGAATAGGCGGCTAGCATTAACCCATGCAAGAGACAGAAGTGGAGGCAGACTGGCAGTAAGTGCTCACGGTCATTCAGCTGGTGGCACAAACAAGAGCCAATCTTCTTACTCTCCAAATCTACATTCCAGATTCTATATCAAAGGTTTCCTGAACAGAATGAAATTCTTAGATCTTTGCAAACACATAATCTCTCCAACGTATGATTGGTTATGTTCTTGATGTTCCTATCTGTACAAACCCCCTTTCCCATTCACAACTGGGAGTGACCAATTGAAATCTCAAGACTGTTTCCTTTATTCATCGTTTCATTCAACAGACATTAACTAGGCACTTCCAGGTTCGAGATACTATGCATCTCCTTCTACTTAAGACATCTGTGAACTGGTTTCACCCTAGTCTCTAAGTTCCTTGAGGACAGTGGAATTTCACCCAACTCTTCTGTACACTGCACAAAATGCCTGGCCATACTTGGCACTTGGTGAATACCCGCTGGTTGATGACTTGAAGCTGATCAAAACTCCAATCTAGTCCTATTCCAATTCCAACTGAGGGGATGGGACAAGACGGCAGAGTAGTAGGACCTTGAGTTCACTGCCTCTAAAGAGCTCATCAAAATTACAGCTAATTGCTAAACAGCCTTCGATAAAGAAGACTGGAACCTACCAAAAAAGAGATCCTACATCCAGACATAAAGAAGAAAGCACAATGAGACAGGAGAGGCGCGCTCTTGACAAAATCAATTCCAAATGAATCAATAATGCAAATGAAATCACCCATAGCAGTGTCCAACCGCTCCCTTCCTCCTGTTTCCCATTTCTAAGTACCAACTTCCCTGGAATTGATTTTTTAAAGGGCACAGTCCTCATATTGGATACTAGATTAGGGTCATCACAGCAGTCTAAAAACTACACACTAAGAATAACTTGTGAAGTGAAGTCGCTTAGTCGTGTCCGACTCTTTGCGACCCCATGGATTGTAGCCTACCAGGCTCCTCTGTCCGTGGGATTTTCCAGGCAATAGTACTGGAGTGGATTGCCATTTCCTTCTCCAGGGGATCTTCCCAACCCAGGAATTGAACCCTTGTCTCCTGCATTGTAGACAGACACTTTACCATCTGAGCCATTCCAAGGTTCTTACACCAGACCATGATGCGATTAGGGGGCGATGTTCTGGACTAGGAATTATGTCAGCATTGCCACTGATTTCCATCAAAATCTTCCCGGAGTCTCAAAAACCTCTGGCCCTGTTTCCTCAGTTATAGAACATGATGGTTTCACTTAAGAGCCCCTGAAGAACTAAGAGTCTACCATCCAGAATGGCTCATAAAATATGAAAGAAAATGCATCAAATGGTAAGCTTTGTTTAGGCTGAAATGCAAAATATTAACTCAAAAGATAGAATCAGTGATTAACATTAAAATGTCTCATTGTTACTCTTCTGGGGCTAAATTATTTCTTACCTTGTCATTTATCATAAAGAGTCTGGTATTACTGATTTGTATGTATCCCTCTCATTTACCCAGCCTATAAACCCCTTCAAAGAAGGAACTGTCCTTTGTAAAGAGGTGGGATCTAACTAAAACACTGATGGCATTTTGACCCTGGGTAACAACTCTACATCCGGATTCGTTCATCTGACTTGGAGACATAAGAGGAATCCTCGCTTCCACGTGCGGTCCTTCCCCTGCCAGGATGCTGTCTCCAGGAGAGAATAATTAACTGAAAATGATCTTTCCACTCTCAATGTGCCCTAGAACGCCCTAGGACCAAAGATAACTATTTATTCCAGGGCATTAGCGCTGAATAAACAGCCCCAGAGAAGACAGTACGTGTGGCTGTTAAGTCGGGAATCTGACAAGTTCACTGTGGTGAACATCACCTGACAAGTTTCCGGGTCAATCACCCCAGGGACAGGAGAGCTGGTCCATAATTTCTGACTTCAAGGGCAGCCAGTCTGGTGGAAAGAGGGGTTCAGGTCACTGTCTTCCTGAGTTTGGGGGACGGCTGAACTCCCCCAACTCCTGGGTCCTGTGGCGCCAGCTCGGGAGCAGGGAACGATTCTGACCCAAGAAGGGTAGAGAACGTTCCTTGGAGAGACCTCCACAGAGGGAGGGCGGGCTCTGAAGAGGCCTCCTCACAGAGGGAGGAAAAAAAAGTAGGGATTTGTCCGTTCGTTTGGCTCAAAAGGTCCCAATTCTCAGGAATTCATTCCGTGACCAAAGCACTTGAGAAAGCGCCAAGGCTCCGCGCTTCGGTCCTCGAGTCTCAGGACATTTTGCGAGGAAAGCACCAAGAGGTCTACGCTGCCCCGCCACCAGCTCCCAGCGGTCTCTGGACGCAAACTCCTTAGAAGCCGCCCGACCCTTCCCCGCAGCGCGCGCGCCCCGGGGCGCGCGTGCGCCGACAGCCCGCGCCGCCGCGCCGCGCAGGCGCCGTGGCCACTTCCGGGAACTGTCAGCCGCTCCCTCTGGGCCTCGGTCCTCCGCCCGCGCCCGCCGGAGCCTGTTCGCGTCGACTGACCAGAGTCCGCGAATTCAACGCTCCGAGCCCGTCCGGACGGCCCCGATCCCAGGTAAGGGGCAGCGGGGGCGAGGTTCGGGCCCTGCTGGCCTCCCCTGGCCCGGGCCTCGCTCCCGATCTGTACCTGCGGGGGCAGCAAGGCGGGGGCTTAGGCCGCGGGGCCCGGAGGCGGAGGGGAGGGGCGGGCCGGGGGAGGGGGCGGGGAGGCGGTGTTCTCTGAGGGGCCTGCCGAGCCCTGGGGTCCCCGCACGCCCAGATCCATCTCTCAGCGATTTCCAAGTTCCGATGCTCCTCCAATGCCAGAATGAAAGATCGCTTCTCCTGCGCTTCCATTGTGGGCGTTTATCACAGGCGCTAAAATTGTAGTGAATGGGATCACCACCCCCACCCTATCGCGCGTCGCGAGGCACGGTTCATTCCTTTAGCTTCAGCGTCTAGAATAGGGTCCCTGAGCGCAGTAAGCGCCCCTGGAGTGTCTGTTCCTGTCTAGGGCAGCCCTGCATCCTTCAGCTATAGGGGGAACCTTTCCGAACCGGCGAAGAAGCCTCCCCCGAGTTCTTTAAGAATCTCCCCGCTTGAGTGCCTCTTTCCCCTAAGTCGCGGTCGACCCCCGGCGCTCCTAGTCCTCCGTGCAACCTTTAGCACCTTTTCTCATTTCTAATCCTCGAGTCGGACTGCCCAGCCTCCCTCCCATCCCGGCACCACGACTGCTTGGATGACCCTGGGAAGATTGCTGGTCTGAATCCCCGTTTTCTCATCTACATTTATAAGATCCTTAAGGGGTTTCTGAGGCTCCAGTGAGCTTATTTGCATACATTGCTTAGGATAGCCCCTGTCCCTTAGTATGTGCTCAATTAAGTTTTATTCGTGCTTCTTATATTGTCTGTGTGTCTTCCCTTCCTCTTCTACCCTTCTCCCCCCAGATTTGTGGACCAGAGAAGTGTCAGATTTATTTATGTTTCTGGTCCCAACCTGGTATTGCTCCACTGCTGGGAATATGGTAGGCCCTTTAATACACTGTGGGCTTCCCTGGTAGCTCAGATGGTAAAGCATATTTATCTCCTCCCTGCAATGCAGGAGACCTGAGTTCGATCCCTGGGTTGGGAAGATCCCCTGGAGAAGGAAATGACAACCCACTCCAGTATTCTTGCCTGGAAAATCCCGTGGTTAGAGGAGCCTGATAGATTATAGTCCATGGGGTCGCAAAGAGCTGGACACGACTAAGCAACTTCACTTTCTTTAATACATTGTAGTTTAGAATCTTTTATTATAAAGCCATCTGTTCTCATACTGGGGCTTTGGAACCAGAAGGCAGTGCTAACCTACTTTTATCTAATTCAACTCCTTGCCGAAATTACCTAAATTATCCTAGTTCTGCCCTCTTTCTTTAATCAGTTTCTAAATCTAGCCTTTTAGTATCCAATAGACCCTGGGTGTTTCAAGTATCTATTAAAAAAAAAAAAGGAGAGAGTATCATTCAGGAGGATATTTTTGCCACGTGAGGGAGTAGGTGTAAGTGGCTGCTTCTACCTCAAAGTATTTGGAGACCTTCCAAGGTTAATTCATCTGCTTATCACAGTTAAAGGAGGGGATCATCTTGGAAAAATAAATCTCCTGCTAGGAGGGAGAGGATCAGTAATTCCATCTAGTTAACTAATCCTATGCCGAAACAGGTTCTGCCTAATGAGGTTTAGTCTGCTGGTTGAGGCTGGAATTGGAACCTGTCCCTGAACACTGTAGAGGGTGTGGTGACCTTGTCAGAGTACCTGGTAGTGCTGGGTTGGGTGATGAGAGCAATTAAAAACTGGATGAATCACAGTCTAGAGCACTGACCTTAAGTAGGGAACTGACATCCCTACTGTACAATTACTTTAAAGCTCCAGGGCCAGGAAGGTGTTCCCAATTCAGAGGGTACTCCCTGGAGTGTATTTCTGGGGCTGGGTCAGAGGGAGAAAGGGAACTCATTTATTGAGTATCTCTTTGGGGGTAGGCTTTGAACCACATGTGTTCATGTGCTTTCTCATTTAATCCTCCCACCACTGGCCTTGCGATGTCAGTTCTATGTCCATTTCACAGATGAAGAAAAATGAGTTTGGGAGATAGCAAGTGACCTGCCCAGGATTTCCTGGCTAGTGTGTATTAAAGCCAGGATTCAAACCCAGGTCCCCTTGACTCCACCGCCCATGGCTCAAGTGATAGGTAGAGACTCAAGTGATAGGTAGAGAAAGGAACTGAGGGATGGAGGGGTCCCCTGGAGTCATATCGTGCTACAAAGAAGTCATTCTCTCCCTTTCCATGCTGGCCATTAAAAGGTCATCAGTAGAAGTTTGTTAATATCATCACCTTTTTTTGTCTGTCCCTTTTTCTTCTCTCTATCTTCAATAAGATAAGCTTTTTTTTCACTTAAGTAGAAATCACAGTTTAGAAATGATAATTATCACCCTAGGACAGGTTTCTTTTTCTTGGTGGAAAAAAAAAAAAACCCCAAGCTGTCATTATTCTACTTTCACTGAGTTTCGTGAACACATGCTGTGTTCACTGGTGGTGTCTTATGAATTGGACGAACATGAATGTTGTCTTGGTCTACAGACTTAAAATAGCCACATGATTATAGAAGTACAGGTCCTGAGTGTAGGTCCAAATATGGAACCTGAATGATATAACAAAATTAGAAGTGCAGTTTTAGAAGTTAATTATGCCATTGAGTAAATGTTTACCTCTTTTGAAGGCTTTGCTCCATTGCTTATAATCCTGAGTTTTAGAATGAGAAAGCCTTTTTCTGCACCTTTTCTAACTGTACACGAAATGTGTGCTTTTATTACATGTAGAGATTTACATTAAATTATTAATTTGCAGGTCATATTTTTTTTTCAGTTTACAAATGAGCCTACAAAATGTGCCATATAAGCTAAATTGCTTTTAGTTAAGGATATATTTGTTACATATCTTTATATAATGTTATTTTGAGTAACTGAGTAAAGCCTTTTGTAATGGGTAAGCATCAGAGAAAAAGAAATACGCACTGAGCATCTGGAAATTTATTTTTCAGAAGAAATTTAGGCGGTCTCACTTGAATTCATTAAAAAAAATATAATTTTCAGTTAGAGACTTCATCTGTGAGTTGCAACTTGCAGAACATGGACAAGGGAAAAAAAAATTAATGATCTTGAACTTCCCCCGTGGTCCAGTGGTTAAGAATCTGCCTGCCAGTGCAGGGGGCATGGGTTTGATCCCTGGTCCACGAAGCCACTAAGCCCATGCACCACAACTACTGAGCCTGCTTGCCGAGGTGCCTGCAGCCTGTGCGCCCTAGAGCCTGCACCCTGCAATGACCCGCTCCCCTCAACTAGAGAAAGCCCCCTGCAGCAGTGAAGACCCAGCGAAGTCAGAAATAAATAAATAAATAAATAATGTTTATTAATTACCTAAATATCGTCATTCTTAGAATAGAATGGAAAACACTGATGTTTCTCAGCCAGTTCAAGATATCAGATGTTTTATTTAAGGGTATATTTATCTCTTTTTGACCCTTGGACTCCTTGACAACAATTAGCAGAGGCATTTCCTTTGCTTTCCACTGAGATTGATTTCTGCTTTGTCTGCTGAATTCTTATTGTTCACCTCATAACCTTCTGGTGGCCTTCCCATTCATTTCCTGCTTGCATCAGAATTCCTGTCTCACATTTCTGTCTCCACCCTAAGTTGACTTGACTTGCACTTAAAGCATAGAATCTTTAGTGCTGTGAGACTGCCTTTTAGAAATGATTTTAAGGGGACGGTGGGGGGCGGGGAGGGGGCCTGGCTGCTTTGAAAAAAATTCTCCTATTTTAGGTAAAGGTTGCTTCATCAGTCTATCTAGATTCGGATGCCTGTAAAATAGAGAATTTGATACGATTTTTTATTTAATGGCCTTTCACAAACTCTGCTTTTCATTTATTTAGTTACAATAACAAGTTTAAAGGATAAATAACAAACACCTGCCTAATCTTCACCAGTTGTTAACATGTTGCCACATTAGCTTTTATACATCTACTTTGTTGTCCTGAAGGAATGAAAATAAATTACGGAGGACTTCATCGCTAAAGGCTTCATCTCTGTCTCCTAAGAGTCAGAACATTCTCCTACCTATGGTCAACCATTATCAGAGTTGGGCTTCCCAGGCGGCGCAGTGGTGAAGAATCTGCTTGCCGATGCAGGAGACTCGGATTCCATCCCTGGGCCAGGAAGGTCCCCTGGAGAAGGGAATGGCTGCCTTCTCCAGTATTCTTGCCTGGAGAATCCCATGGACAGAAGAGTCTGGCGAGCTACCTTCCATGGGGTCTCAAAGAGTCGAACATGACTGAGCGACTAACACACACCATCATAGTTAAGAAGTGGAAAATAATTCCATGTTATGTGACACTGCTGCTGCTGCTAAGTTGCTTCAGTCGTGGCCGACTCTGTGCGACCCCATAGACGGCAGCCCACCAGGCTCCCCCATCCCTGGGATTCTCCTGACAAGAACACTGGAGTGGGTTGCCATTTCCTTCTCCAGTGCGTGAGAGTGAAAAGTGAAAGTGAAGTCGCTCAGTCGTGTCCGACTCCCAGCGACCCCATGGACTGCAGCCCTCCAGGCTCCTCCGTCCATGGGATTCTCCAGGCAAGAGTACTGGTAGTCTAAATCAAATTTTTCCTATTTTACAAAATATATTTTTGATGGCTATTTTAAAAATGTAGATTTACAGTCGTTTCATTTATCAAATTTGGTTTTTATAGCTCTTTTAATCTAGAACAGCCACCCCCAGGGACTTCTTTGGTGGTCCAGTGGTTAAAACTCCGAGCTTTCAACAGAAGCAGCAGGAGTTCAGTCCCTGGTTGGGGAACTAAGATCCCACATGCTGTGCAGCGTGGCCAAAGAATTTAAAAACTAAGTGTACAATTCAATGACGTTTTTTTAAAAAAGAAAGAATTGTAAAACAGCTACCCAACCCTGACTCCCACCTTTTTTGAATAGTCCAGGTCGGTTCTTTTATAGGATGGCACACATTTCTGGTTTTAACTGTTTCTGCTTTATGTTATTTAAGTCCACTCTCCTTTATTTCCTATAAACTGGAAATTAGGTCTAGATCTTGAATGGATTTAGCATAAATGTTTGGCATAAATATTTCATAGGTAGGTTCACCATCTCTTTTATTACCAAGCTTCTTCATGGTAGCCCTGTGTCCTGTTTTCATGGCACAGTTATTAACAGGGCCCGTTTTGCTCTCTTGGAAGTATTAAGTGGTCACTACTTATAAGCGATGATGTGCACTTCAAACTGCCTCCCTTCAGGAAGCCCATCAGATTATATTGTTCTACTACTTAATTATATTAAGATAGATTACTTGGCTAAGGTGGTGACTGACAGATTTTTTTTTACTGTAAAGGCATGTTTGTTTGTTTGTTTGCAGTTAGTAAATAATCTGTGGGATGGTCTTTTGAGACTGTGAATTTCTCATACCCCAACAGTCCTTAACTCATGGTTTTAGAGTCCTTTGATGACCTTTGACAGAATAAATTCCACAGTGGTGGTTACAGTGCTAACTGTATTTAAATGATTAAGACTTTGAAGTTGAGATTGATTCTCTTTTAATGAGAAAATAATGTTTTATTTATCCCCCAAACATTTCAGGATCCCCAGATAAATATGGGTTGCCTACTATTTTAAGTGCTTTTTTCTGTTTCTTGCTGCAGCTTTCTATCCTTTGAAAACACTAAGAATAATGTCCCTGCATCAGTTTTTACTGGAGCCAATCACCTGTCATGCCTGGAACAGGGATCGTACCCGTAAGTATGCCATCGACTTGGCTCCTTTATCTCGGTACCGCTGATTCTCTTAGATGTTGGTATTTTTAAGAATCACATATTTCAGTGTCATATGTAAACGGGGACATAGATTCAGAGAACTAGGTCAGTCAGCTGGGATTTTGATAAGGATTATTTTGAATCTGTAGCTTCACTATCTCTTTTAAAGCAATTCAGACTTGGTTTACTTTTTTTTTTTAATGAATTTACTTATTTGGCTGGGCATGTGGGATCTTTAGTTGCCACATGTGGGATCTAATTCCTTGATCAGGCATCAAAACGGGGTGACCTGCACTGAGAGCACAGTCTTCGCTGCTGGACCACCAGGGAAGTCCCAGTTTGCTCTTATTTTAAAATAAATCTTTGGCACATAAACAGTATACTTCAGGTTGTTGTTGAATAAAGTGAAAACCTAGATATGGGCCTCTATATGGATATTTTGGAGAAGGCGATGGCACCCAACTCCAGTGCTCTTGCGTGGAAAATCCCATGGATAGAGGAGCCTGGTAGGCTGCAGTCCATGGGGTTGCTAAGAGTTGGACACGGCTGAGCGACTTCACTTTCACTTTTCACTTTCATGCATTGGAGAAGGAAATGGCAACCTACTCCAGTGTTCTTGCCTGGAGAATCCCAGGGATGGCGGAGCCTGGTGGGCCGCTGTCTGTGGGGTCGCACAGAGTTGGACACGACTGAGGCGACTTAGCAGCAGCAGCAGCAACATCTGGATATTTGAACCATGGCAGAACGGTGAATCTAGAGCTTCTGCTTTGTGATCACGTCTTAAAGCTTCACAGCTTAGTTTTCTATAATTCTGTCTCTACTGTCTCATCTAAAAATAGGGTTTTGGAGTATTTCCAATTATGTTTAATAGAAACATAAGTTCTAATTTTTCTCATTTAAGCTAGTCAATATACTCAGTGTCTTAAGTCAGAGTTTTTTGTTGTGCCACATTCTAATCTGAAACGTAGTTTTCAGGTTTAAATTTGGATTTGGATTTTGAAATCCCTACACACATCTTGGAGATTTAAAGAAATATGTAACTGGCTTCCAGAAAGCGCTTAAAGTCTTAGAATTCTAGAGCTAGGTATTTATTCCGTAGTTTCATCTTTAAACAGATGTGGCTTTCCTAAGGAGTGAAGAAAAGGGGATACGATAGATGAGGGAGCTGTTAAATGATTGACCTAAAGTTTGGGTCATAGACTTTAACTTTAAGAAATCAATTTTTATTTTTTAAAAAAGGATGAACTAGAAAGGAGAAAAATATCGTATAAGTTCAAAAAGTCCATTATATATGTATATTCTTAATATTTTAGATTGGTCAAAGAGATTTCTCTTAAAAACAGATTTGTATTTTGTGATTTATATTGGCTTTATTGTAAAGAAAAACTTCAATTTATTTTATCAGTAGAATCAAAGGTACTTTTCCTTAATAAATTAGTGGTTCCTGTTTCGGTTCGTGATAGCAATAATAAGAACCTACAAGCTATTTGCAGTGTTTCAGCAAGTCTACAGAAATTAAATATTTATCATTCGTAACATCGGACAGGTAAACTAAAACGTCAAATATTTTGCTGTGGACCAAAATCATATCAGTTAAGTACAGCAGCATTGTTTGTTTGTTACTGGTTAGAATCCTTAATTGACAGTTGTGTATGTTTCTAATAGAATGAAATTTTTAGTTTCTCTTTAAAACATTTTAAAATATGGGCTCCAAGTAGAGGTAAAAATAATAAAGGAATTAATTCTTCAGGGGCCAAAATTGGAAACCATTTTCTAGACCTGCCTTCCCGTTCCTTCCTTCAGTCTGTTTTTAAAATGCTCACTGTAGGAATTCCCTGGTGGTCTAGTGGTCATGCTCCAATTCAGGAGGTGCAGATTCAGTCCCTGGTTGGGGAACTAAGATCCCACATGCTGCCTGACATGCCACCCAGCGAGGCCAAAAAAAAATTTCTTTTAATAAGTAAATAGATAAATAAAATACCCACTGTGGGAATTCCCTCGTCATCTAATAGTTAGTACTCCATGCTTTCACTGCCAAGACCTGGGTTCAATCCCTGGTCAGGGAACTAAAATCCCCACGAGCCATGCAGCACAGCCTGAAGAAGAAAAAAAAAAAAAGCCCACTGTAACAGATACCTTTTTTGGTGGCAAGTTCAAATATTAACCTTTGACTTTTTTTTCCAGAGATCGCCCTTAGCCCCAATAATCACGAGGTCCACATCTATAAGAAGAACGGGGGCCAGTGGGTGAAAGCCCATGAACTCAAGGAACACAATGGACACATCACGGGTAAAGGGAGTGGGCTCAGGGCGGCATTTCCCAGCACTGCACACCCTTGTAGACAGAGAGCCTGGGAAAGTAAGTCAACCACCCTACTCAGAGTCGAGCAGCACTTCCTGAGCTGCCTTTAGAAAACTTGAGAAAATGTCCTAATAGTCACCTCGGTTTTGAAGTGTGTCTCTGAGTCCCGCTGGTACACAGAACTCTGCTAGTGTTACTGAAAACACAACCTCCAGGGACTAAACAGCTTAGATGGAGATGAGACGTGAAAGTGAAAACCAGACAGCATGTCAGCTGGGTGAAGCTGCCAGCCAGGCCGGGTTCGCAAGTCCTGAGGGAACGCCGTGTCTTCCACGACTTTCCTGTATGTTGCTTTTGGGGCGAGGAAAACATTCCACAGTATCAAAAAGTACAAAGAGGAGTGTAACAAATACCCATATTCCTGCCACCCAGAGTTAGCCGCTGTTTATCTTTTCTCCTGTGCCAGAAAATTTGGGAAACCAAAGATTGGATTATAAGAAGCGTTATTCTAGATAATGGTAACACACCCTTTCAGCCCCATCCCCATTCCTGTCCCCCAGAAGGCAGTCTGAAGTTTGGTATGACACTGTCTCCGTCTGTTTTTTATAGTTTGACTTGCATGTCTATGTGTTATCGTTCAGTCACTCAGTCGTGTCCACCTCTTTGAGACCCCATGGACTGCAGCATGCCAGGCTTCCCTGTCCTTCACTGTCTCCTGGAGGTTGCTCAGAATCATGTGTATTGAGTTGATGAAAGTGAAAGTCACTCAGTGGTGTCTGACTCTTTGCGACCCCGTGGACTAGTCCCTGGAAGTCTCCAGGCCAGAATACTGAGTGAGTAGCCATTCCTTCTCCAGGGGATCTTCCCGACCCAGGGATCGAACCCAGGTCTCCCGCATTGCAGGTGGATTCTTTACCAGCTAGGCCACCAGGGAAGAAGTATGTAGGTGGAGGCAGACCCAGCTGATTGCTTTTACCCGCTGGTTAGCATTCCATGCCTCATTTGTTTACTCATTCCTGCACTGAAAAACATTTATTTCCACTTTTTCCTTGTGACATTGAAGTGCTAAATTGAGCGTGCCTAGGAAGATCTCCTGGAGAAGGCAGTGGCACCCCACTCCAGTACTCTTGCCTGGAAAATCCCATGGACGAAGGAGCCTGGTGGGCTGCAGTCCATGGAGTCGCTAAGAGTCGGACACGACTGAGAGACTGCACTTTCACTTTTCACTTTCATGCACTGGAGAAGCAAATGGCAATCCACTCCAGTGTTCTTGCCTGGAGAATCGCAGGGATGGGGGAGCCTGGTGGGCCGCTGTCTGTGGGGTCGCACAGAGTCGGACACGACTGAAGTGACTTAGCAGTGGCAGCAGCAGGAAGATCTCCGTCCAGGAGTGAATGTTTGTCTCTGGGAGACTTGCTGCACCCCAGGGCTATGCAGATCTTAGCCTTGCCAGGTGTCGTCAGCTTGCCTTCACCCCACCTGCCCTGACAGGAGAGCTGCTCTCCCAGGCTTGGCAGAGTCGGACTGGCCAATGAGTGAGCGGTGGGCTCTGTCTGAGTTGCATTTCCCTGGTTCATAGAAAGGCTGCTGCTGCTGCTGCTAAGTCGCTTCGGTCGTGTCCGACTCTGTGCAACCCCCTAGACAGCAGCCCACCAGGCTCCGCCATCCCTGGGATTCTCCAGGCAAGAACACTGGAGTGGGCTGCCATTGCCTTCTCCACATGGAAAGATTGCGCGGCTGTTTATTAGCCACCCAGGTTTTCTTTTTCATGTTGTCACTGTTCATAACTCCTAACCACTCTTCCACTGAATTTTTGTGTCCTTTTTTCTTGTCAATTTGTAACAGACTGGATCTTAATGGGTTGGTTCTGAAGCAGATTCCTAAGTGTGCAGTAATGTTCATCTTTGACAAAAACTTTCAGTGAATAGCTGGGGAAAGGTAACATCAGAGCAGTGTTAAGAAAGCATCAAGTAAAGGAGAGAGAAAAATGGAGCATTTTTACAAAGGTTTTCAGAACTTGGTGAACCGTTTCTTGATGCCAGATTTCAAGAGAATGTATTACTGTGCTGGGAAATCCTATCTGACGGCTTTTTTTTTAAAAAAAAACACATACTTATTGCTGTGTTCGGGAAGAACTCTTTATTCTTTGACCCTTAACTACTGTAGTTTCTTTTTTATCCTGTTTTCTGGCTGAGTGATTCAGCCTCTTTTCTTTCTCAACAGTTTGGCTAAGCACATCAAAACTTGCTCTCCATAACATTTCACTTACAAATTTCTCACGTCTGTCTTGAGTCTCCTTTCTTCTCGCAGTAATTTTTGCACTTAAGTGGGCAGCACAGGGACTGATGGTCAATGTTTCTTTTTTTTTGATTGGGACCCTTGAGTTTTGCCTCTGATTCTGATTAGCATAAAGATATCCTTCCCCCATCAGAGAAGAACAGCATATTTTGGCCTTCTGCACCCCTTAGGTTGTGTCCCCAGCAAAAACTCATGACTGTCCCTTCTGGCTTTGACCAGTGATTTGTGTGTGATGCCAGTCAGGGGCCAACTGGCTGTATTACCAAACTAGCACCAAAGACATAATTTCTATTTTGGTTGCTGTTTCTTTCCCATGGCCTTATTTCTATGAGGTTTGGCCTATTTCCATTAACTCCCTTTGCCGGTGGCCTTGCAACCTAAAAATAAGCACACTCATATTTTAAGTTGGAATTTTAGCATTAGGAAATACTGAAAAAATGAGAAAAGGCCAAGATGAAAGACCAAAGAACTAGCCAAGAAAGTGAAATAGTTATGTCCTTTCTCTCCCCTGCTTCTCCTTTGGAATCCTTTGAACTTGGGCCTGTTTTCTGTCCAGATGCTCAAATGACATTTTTCTTTTTTAGATCTGAAAAAAAAACTGTTGTTGGAAAAGTCTAAATATAACTCTGTGGCAGAAGACCAAAGATCAAACATACTTTCTCAGAGAGATAGTAACTATGGAAAAAGAAAACGCCCCTCTGAAGTTTTTTAGAAGAAAAATCTGCTCAGTAATAGAGAGGAAAAGAATACGGCATGCATCAAAGGATAGCAGAGTTCTGGTGTTTTTCTTTGAGTTTATTCTTTTTTGTTAAATATTTGATCACCATCTCTTGAAAAAAAAAGATTTTACTGTGGACAGTTTTAAACAGATGGCAATAAGAGAGTAAAGCAATGAGCCTCTATATACCCATCACTCAGGGTCAGCAATTACCAATTGGTAGCCAGTCTTGTTCTCAACTCACTTTCCTTTCTGTTCTGTTTTCAAGCACATCCCAGACATTGCCTCATCTCATATTTTCAGTTCCTGTCTCTAAAAGATAAGGATTCTTCAAACAATAACCAGTACAGTCGTCAGTTGTTTTAGTTGGCATCCTCATAAGGTACACACATGGTTGTGATTAACTGATGTCCCTCCAGTTGACGGGTTCCTTCTTTCTTTTCCTTTGCTGTGGAAACTTGAGAGATCGGGTTGTCTGTCTGCCGCGTTTCCCAGAGCGCGGCTTTTGCAGACTGCAGGCACTCGGTGCTTCATAGGTTTCTTGGTCCTCTGTTTCCGTGACTCGCTAGTTGAGGTTAGGAGATGGCAGGTTTTCATGAAGGAGGCATGTAACGTCAGGTCACCTTTCTTTCTGTGATGTTAGCGACTGTTGATGATCTTTCCCCTATCCATTAATTTAGAAGTGGCTGCGCCGTGGTAATACTCTGTAGCATTTCCTCTCTATTAAGTGGAATGCATTTATAAAGGAGATGCTTACCTTCACCTACTGTCTGGTTATCGTGGGATACCGTTTGTAAAGGAAAGATGGGACAGACGCTCGAGTCCTTTCCTTTTCTTTTGAAGTCTTCTGATGGCAGGAAAACAGGAAAAAAAAAAAAAGATGCAGCAGTAAATTAGCAAGAGATGAGAACTTGCGTTTTACTGACCGTTTGCCTTCCTTACTTTTTAACAATGTGTTTTTGCATTACATTTCTGGGAATTTATCACAGATCATTTTAACCAAAGCAAGAAGGTATGTGCCTTAATGTTCATGCTGATCTTATCTATTCTATTAATAATGTGATTGGAAAGCAAACATACAACAAAAGGATGTTTGGGGAAATTATTGTGATGAGATCAGTGTTCTAACATAACTTATACCCACTGCTAATTTACTGAAAGCAGAAGAAAATGTTTGCCATGATATTAGTGTCATTTGAGGGAGGAACATGTGTAGCTGTGAGATGGAGTAGGGCTTTTTTTACTTTCCTGTATGTCCCATTGTGATGCGTATCTTGTGATAATATGTGGGTTTGCTGTTGTAGTTAAAAATAAAAATTTAAATCTAATAAAGAGGGCTGCAAAGCTATCCTGTAATGAATGGATTTTAAATCAAAAATGCACATCACTGAGAAGACACTCCCCCATCTTTTTCCCTTTAGTGGTATGAATAATTGAGCTGACTACTCCGGTAGGTGAATGAATATAAACTCCTCACACTCCTAAAGTCACTGCGATTTATGACTAATGGAGACTTTGATTCCTATTTTTTTCATATAACTGTTAAGAATGTTGATTATTTTTAAGGAAATACCTAAAATAAAAATTTATTAGTGGTATTTCTATAACTTTAATATTAAATTATGTTTATAGAAAATATTTCATCAGTAAGTATAAAATGGCTGAGTCATAGCAGATTTTACTCTTGGTGTATAACAAACTGACCTTGACTTTGGGATCCTTCACAGAGGCTTCCCAGGTGGTGCTAGGGTTCCACTAGTGGTAAAGAACCCGCCTGCCAATGCAGGAGACTTAAGAGAGGGGGGTTTGATCCCTGGGTCGGGAAGATCCCCTGGAGGAGGGCATGACAACCCACTCCAGTATTCTTGCCTGGAGAATCCGTGGAAAGGGAGCCTGGCGGGCTGCAGGCCATGGGGTCGCAAAGAGTCAGACATGCCTGACTGAGTGTGAGCAGTCCTGACTGTTTAGGTCTCTTCCTAGTTTGGATACAAAGACGCTCAAAGACTCTCACAGAACCTGTATCACATAGGAAAGGTGTCTTGGTTAGTTTAAATAGCAGCTACCTTCAGAAGAATCCCAATTGATATTTTCCCCTCTCTATACTGAAGGTCGCTCACCCTGTACATTGCTTTATTTGGATGTCATATTGTAGACTTTCAGTTAATAACCGAGGTTTGTTACTGAGTAAGTAAAGGTACTTTCAGACCAAAAGGAAAAACCAATCTGGTGATGAGGGACGACAAAGGTCTTCAGATCAGAGTTCTAAAGCCATGGGAGTAGGTGGTAAGAATGCCCCTGCTTGGTTTGGAAGCTCCACAGTTATAGAGCTCTGTTCTGCGTGGCCTCCAGAGGATCCTGAGTCACAGAACTTTGCAGAGGAGCATCCTTGCCTTGGTGATCAGGACCATCGGTGGGGAAGGACAGGCTGGGGAGGAAGGTCCCAGGCCCACCTGCCAGTGCCCCGTCTGTTGTTGCTGGCCAGGCGGAGCAGATGCCCACCACATCTCACTTGCAGGTATCGACTGGGCTCCCAAGAGTGACCGCATCGTCACTTGCGGGGCCGACCGCAACGCTTACGTGTGGAGTCAGAAGGATGGTGTCTGGAAGCCAACCCTGGTGATCCTGAGAATTAACCGGGCGGCCACTTTCGTCAAGTGGTCCCCGCTAGAGAACAAGTTTGCTGTGGGCAGTGGAGCACGACTCATCTCTGTCTGTTACTTCGAGTCTGAAAATGACTGGTGAGCACCATCCAAGTATTTTTATTTCTGTCTGTGGGATTGTACGTTTGGACCGCTGTGTCCTCAGTGACTTCCTGAGGCACTGAGTACAGGCTTAACTATAACTTCAGCTCTTCCACATCCAGAGATGTTTTTTTCCTTTGAAATTCTCCATTCTCTCTGAGCATTTTTCCTTCTTCTGAGTACAAGTCCAGTCTCACATCTTCCTCACGTTCATATCAAGCTGTAGTTCCCACGTTCTGATCTCCTAACTTGTTTTCTTTAAGATGCTACAATTCTTCTCACTCTGCACCGTCTACGTTGCTATTTTCTTCCGCTGATGTTTATATATCATAAACTTGAAAGAGTCCTCATGCCCTAAGGAATAGTTTTTTTTCCCCTATCTCTATTAACTTTAAAATATCTAGAATTCCTACAGAGAGTAGTATTCTCCTGTCTTTAAAGTTTGCTAACGAAATCTGTGTCCTGGTATAACATTTTACTTATCTAAACTGTTGAAGTAAAAATTGACCAAAATCTCAGAAATAAATCAGCCTGTTGTGCATTCTTTATACTGTAAACCACTCATAGCTGATCCCATCCAAATACCCAGGTTTATTTTATGGCTGAGTAACTGATTTTAACTACTCCTTCCTGCTCACTTTGATAAGGAAACCACTCTGCTCTACCCAGCACGGCACGTGTTCAGAAAGGGTGGTAAATAGCCTCCAACATGGAATTGTCATTTAGTGTGAAACTGGCAGTTTGTGTTTGTACTAAAAATAGCCGAGTACACAGTATTCTTCCTGTGTCCCTGTCTGAGACAAGGAAAGGAAGGGATGGTCATGTTACATTTTGTAGTTTAGTAAAACCTCAGAAATTTTGATCGTCTGTGAATCTGCAACAAGACTGAATTATGAATTAAAGACTGGCGGCCTTTCTTTCAAGCCCCTGTTAACATAAGGATAACAAAATGCTACCTGCGAGAAATTGTTCAGAAGGTTCACTGTAACAGAGGAGAAGCAGCATTTGGCATTTTTATTCACTGAAAACCAGTTTCAGTGCAGATAAATTGGGCTCAACTGTAGGACACAGTAGTGTCCCTTGAACAAGACGCGTGTTCGGTGGAATGTCTCAGCTGTGGCACGATGTTTCACTGGAGGGATGCAAGTACTCTTAAAAAAACCTCTAAAGGCCTTTAATGTAAAATAACTGGCACAAAGCACGTCAGAATGCTGTCTGTTTTCCAGAAAGGCCCCTATGAGAAAGATTCTCTAGAAAAGTAACCTAGCATTCAGCTCAAGAGTGAGTCTCCCAGCTCCTGAGTAATAGAACGGGATTGGTTTTTAAGCAGCAGTTTAAGGATAGAAATTGAATTAGGCCAGAATAATGACTGATCTTAGATATAAATAAACTATTTGGGGTTTGTTTTTTTTGTTTTTTTTTAGAATCTTTTTTGGCATGTGGAATCTTAGTTTCCTGACCAGGGGTTGAACTCATGCCCCCTGCATTGGCAAGGAGGAGTCTCAATCACTGGAATACCAGGGAAGTCCATACATGTTTTGAGTGGAGCTTGAGAATTAGGCTTCCCAGGTGGCTCAGTGGTAAAGAATTCACCTGCAATGCAGGAGTTTCAGGAGACCCAGGTTCAATCCCTGGATCGGGAGGAGCCCCTGCAGAAGGGCATGGCAACCCACTCCAATATTCTTGCTGGGAGAATTCCATGAACAGAGGAGCCTGGTGGGCTACAGTCCATGGGGTCGCAAGAGTCAGACACGACTGAAGCAACTTAGCACGCATGCACAGAGAATTAGCCAGAGGCTCATATTCAGCAAGAGGTTCTACTCATTTCTTGACTTTTCTGTGAAAAAATAAATCTGCAGCTTCACAGAGACTTAGAAAGGGAATTAAATTGTTTTACAACCAACCCAAACTTAACCCAAAACGAAGGAACAAATCACTGATTTATTTGTAATAAAAATTTAAGTGATGTCAAGCCTCCATTTTTATTCCTAAGGTTAGAGTCACATGTAATCTGAAAGTCCATGGTGGGGGGCAGTGGTACCAGAATTAATCTACAAATGCACTCCCTGACGAGGGTCCCCTGATAGCCGGGAAGGTTCAGAACTGGACGTTCCGGTGAGAATGTCAAAGGGTGAAGAGGAGCCGAAGGGCCGCTGAGGGTCCCCCTTCCTCGATTCCTTTATAAACACACCTCCTCTCCAGCAGGAGCCCGGCGGCCCTGTGAGAGCCCTGTGGAGCTGGTTTCACCTGGCGCACGTCTGTGGGTCATCTGGGGATGGTTGCTTGATGCATGGGTAAACTGAAATGGGTTTTCTCCTTTTGTAGGTGGGTGAGCAAGCACATTAAAAAACCCATCCGCTCCACGGTCCTCAGCTTGGATTGGCATCCCAACAACGTCTTGCTGGCCGCAGGATCCTGCGACTTCAAATGCAGGTGGGAGCAGGCGAGGGTTGGCAGCAGCCTTCAGCTTCTCGTTCTCCATCCTTCAGCAAGTGTTCGTGTGGTTCCTTTCCTTTGTAAGGGACTGTGCCAGGCCCCATGAGGCACTCAAGAGATGAAAGGAGCTTGTGATCTAGAAAAGGAGCGCCAGCAAGCGTGGAATCAGGAGGCAGAAAGAAGAGGGCGAGGAGGGGCAGGTGGAGGGGCTGCAGGGGCCAAACCAGGAAGTGTCCTCTGGCAGAGCATCCCCGGGCGGCAGGTGGGGGGCGCAGGTGCAGGCCCCCCACCCCCACAGGTTGTTTCCCATCTCACAGCCCTGGCAGCGGACTCGGCGCGTTCCAGAGTGAAGCTGAGATGAGCATCAGGGCTGAACAGGGCGCGCTGGGTTCCTCCTCAGTTGACGCTCTTTATTTCTCATGAACATGGGGCTGGAAGAAACAGGGCCACTTTGCTGAGAGCTTTAAGGAACATACAATGTAATTGCTTTTTAAAGCTGTTCTTTATCAGAAGGCTTTTTTTTTTCCTTTAGCCAAAAGAAAAGCAAATATATGTTGCTTCGTTATTCGCTGGTTTGTGGGTTGGGAGATGGGGGTGCAGCTTTCTTTAGTAAGCTGTGTGGAGACATTCCAGAAAACCTGTCTAGTGATTTATGTCCAAGAATATCCAAGTTCTTTTGGTTTGTTTTGTTAAGGATGTGTGTAAGAATTCGGCTGTGGGATGAGAGGGCGGTAGCATCAGGTGCTTTGGGGAAAATGCTGACCCTCCTACTTGAGAAGCAGTGTAGCAGTTAGGGTTCAGAAGTTTTCCAAGAGAAGATGTACAAGGAAATGGCACTGGAGAGCGAAGGGACTAGAAGGACCGACTGTCTCCAGCCCTTCTGCTTCCCACGTCTGGGTCAGAACAGCCTCCCACACAGAATTAATTCTTGGAATTAGAGGAGACCGATGACCCAAGGCTGTAAAAGACCCTCCTTCATGCCAGACAAGCCCTGCCACCAAGGCTGGATGATGAGACTAGGGAGAGCCTGCTCCCTCAGCCTCCCTGGCCGCCCTTGGCTTTCTCTTGGGATGTCCCTTTCTTTCTTCAAATGAGTTAGTACCGGTGGTCTCCTGCAGGGCTGCAGATCGTTTCCTGTCTCCTGCCGTTTGTCCGTGTGGGCTTCCTGGACCGCTGTTGTTGAGAATGATGACGGTAGCCTCGTTTAGCAGAGTCCACCGTGGGCCAGGGAGGGGCAGGCAGGACAGCACGGTCCTCCCCCAGACGCCCTCCAGGAGGGAAGGGGAAGGGCTTCTGTGTCCTGCGGATGCTGTACCTGAAGAGCGGTGCCTCACGGGCCGTAGGCCACACTTGAACTGGTGTGGAGGCAGCCAGCCGAACCTTCTCCTTCTCGAGAGCTGCGTGGGAACTCGCCCGTTGTCAGGGTTTGGGTTTTGCTGAGTCGGCACCTTTGCGTCTTGGGGTGCCTGCCAGCAGCTGCCTGCGGCCTGTTTCTAGTAGTACATACAGATGTTTTAATCCCCTTTTTCCTTCTCTCCCTGCCCTTAAACCACAGAGTGTTTTCTGCTTACATTAAAGAAGTGGATGAGAAGCCAGCCAGCACGCCCTGGGGCAGCAAGATGCCTTTCGGTCAGCTGATGTCCGAGTTTGGGGGCAGCGGCACCGGCGGCTGGGTGCATGGGGTCAGCTTCTCGGCCAGCGGCAGCCGACTGGCCTGGGTCAGCCATGACAGCACCGTGTCCGTTGCCGACGCCTCAAAAAGCGTTCAGTGAGTGTTAGCCTTTGTCTGGACTTACAGAGGAGTGGCGTGGGTCTCTCCACAGCTGGCCTGAGGCCACTCGGCCCCGGTGGAAGTGCAGGACATGAGCATAAAAGCCCTAGCAGGGCTGCACAGCAGCCTTTAAAGTCACCTTCATACGTTTAGATGGTCCATCTGGGGAGATTTTGAAGATTCAGGTCTCCCTTCCAGAAACACTTCTTAATGGAAATGCCCGTCATGAATCCTCCGAAGGAGCCTCCTGGTTTGCTCCTGGTCCCAGAGTTCCTTCGGGTGGCAGTTAATCCATCCCTGAGAATGCCTCAGCATGTGAGTGTCATCCCACAGCCTTAGATGAAGTGGGGGACGTGTTCTTACTCTCTCTGGTTGGTGAGCATAGCTCCATTCACCCGGGGCCTTGGTGACAGCCGACCCCTGGGAGCCAGCCCACCCAGGGTGTGCGCTGGAATGGCCAGGGTCGCAGTGACTCGGGTGAGGAGGCCCCAGCTCAGCCCTGAGGAGGGTGGAGGGTGTCCTTCAGAGCTCGCACCTGCTGCTCGTGCCTGGAGGGCAGAGGGGGGACCGCAGTCCTTGCTGCTTATGAATCTCCGTTTGTTCCTGGCGCATCTCCTTCCATTGGCAGCTAGAGGGAGCCCACCCATCAGGGTCTCCTGACCTGGCACCCTGTTCCGGGAAGCCGTCACATCTGACTCCCCCTGCCCCATGGCAGCAACAAAGTGACATTTCAAAGAGAATGTCTTTTTCACTACTTGGATTGAACTGGTTGGTTTTTGTTTGGTTTTTAAATTTTCTTTAAACATCCCCCCTGCATCCTAAATTACATCATCTTCAAGACGATTTTTCTGCACATGTATAGACACACATCTTTTCATTTTCAGCGCCAGTGGGATTGTGCTCTGCACCCTGTACAGCAGTTTGCTCCTCGTCCTTCAGTCACGTCCTGATGTCGTGGCTGCTTGCTTTCTGTAGTTTATTGTGACACATAATGAGCTCTGAGCAAATGCTCACAAGCCCCTGTCTACGTCCTACTGACTTATTTGCCTTTTCCGGTGCTGCAAGTCAGATCACATCCTCCACCCTTCTCCATCTCAGACACAAGTGTTTCCTGTAGTAAGAGCGAGGTGCGCTGCAGGAAAGCCTCGGATGAGGCGTTAGGGCTTTAATCCAATGCCAGTCATGCTGGCGGAGGAGGCGGTTGCAGGGGTGACTTTCACATGGAGCCATGTGACCCTTCCCTGTGGCTCAATGGTGAAGAATCCGCCTGCCAGTGCAGGAGATGCAGGTTTGATCCCTGGGTCGGGAAGAGCCCCTGGAGAAGGAAGTGGAAACCCATTCCCATTCCATGGGAAAATCCCATGACCAGAGAGCCTGGCGGCCTGGACCCTACAGTCCATAGGGTCACAAAGACTGACATGACTGAGCCCAACCGCAACGCATTTCTGGGGCATCTGATCCTCCATCAGTCAGCATGTTTGCTGCTGTATCTGTATCATTTCTTGGCAGATGGCCACGAAGCATACATGTGCCCACACACATGGCCCATTCATTGGCCAGCACTGTTTTGTTCGTCAGTGGCCATAGCTACAGCCCCGGTGTCTGACGGGCACAGACTAGACTTCCATGAATGTCTGTGGTCCCGGCCCACTCGGAGCCCCTGTGAGCACAGACGAGGATGGCGTCAGAGAAGGGCCTTCGGTCGTGAGTGACGGTGACAGTCAGCTCTAGGAGGCCAGAGAGAGGGGAGCCCTGCAGGCTGCAGTGGTGCAGGAAGGCTGCTTGTGGGGGTGATGAGACCCAGGCCGAGTTTCAGAACTCAGGGTGGACTCAGGTGGGCAGGAGGAGGGCATGTGGGTAGCAGGGAACCAAGGCCAGGGTGACAGAACCGGGAGGGGTGGGCACAGCCAGAGGGGCAGAGGCCCCTGCTGCTACAGGTCACCTCGGGGCTCGCCCGTGCTGGAGATTGCTGGAGGTCACAGGGCTTCTCTTAAAAAAAAAGATTTATTCACTTTAATTATTTGGCCACGCAGGGGCTCAGCTGCCACATGTGGGATCTTTTGTTGTAGCGTGTGGGATCTAGTTCCCTGCAGGGGATCTCATCCGGGACCCCCTTCATTGGGAGCACGGTCTTAGCCACTGGACCCCCAGGGAAGTCCCCACAGGGCTCCTCTTACGAAGCGTCCGTCCTTCACGCTGTGACGCCCCTTGAGAACATGTGCCCTGTCACCCCCTGTGTCTGACGAGGCTGCGTGGCCCCTTCCAGCGTGTGTTAACCGGTGTTCTCGTGCTCAGGGTCTCAACTCTGAAGACAGAGTTCCTGCCCCTCCTGAGTGTGTCGTTCGTCTCAGAGAACAGCGTCGTGGCTGCTGTAAGTATTTCTCTTATTTTCCCTCACGTGCCCTGCGTTTCATTCTTGAGACCAGGAACAGACCGTGCGCTGAGGCTGTGTGCCCTGAGGCTGAGGCACAGGGAACAGCAGCCTCGTGGAAGGAAGGGATCCAGAGGCCTCTGCGGTGGGACCGTTCTGCTGGGGGAGCTGGTGGGCGCCCCCGCAACCCAGCCTGACCGCTCCCCCGTTTCAGGGCCACGATTGCTGCCCCATGCTCTTTAACTACGACGACCGCGGCTGCTTGACCTTCGTCTCCAAGCTGGACATCCCCAAACAGAGCATCCAGCGCAACATGTCGGCCATGGAGCGCTTCCGCAACATGGACAAGCGGGCCACGACCGAGGACCGCAACACGGCCCTGGAGACGCTGCACCAGAACAGCATTACGTAGGTGCTGCCCGCCCGGCCCGCCAGGGGGGTGCCGCTCCCCTCTGCTTCCTGACGGGTCCCGTGACAGTCTGTGCCCCCCGGCCCGGGCGACCCTTCAGGAACGGGGTGACAGGAGGCTGTAGCTTCCCGACTGCGGGCCCTTGTTTCCCGCTTGCCGCAGAGAGCCCGCTCTACCCCTACCCCGTAGTCAGCCTGTCCTCCACACGCAGAGCACGGGCCCTGCCCTCAGGCAGCCTCTTCTGAGTCTCGCTTTCTCAGAAACGTGACAGGAGACCATCCTGAACGTCGTGTTCCTCTCGTAGGGAGCACCCCCGGCAGGAAGGTCAGTCAGACTCTGTCTGAAAAGTGACTGTACTTGTCATTTCAGTCCTGGGTTGCAAGTAATGTGTACAAGTAAGATCATTCCATTAGATTTCTCAGCAGCATCACGGTGGACCTGAGGAGCCAGGTGGATTTCAGTCATGCTTCACGAGGCGTCTAGTTTGTTCAGAAAGCCTGTCCCGACTGTGGCCGTGCCCGGCCGCTGCCCCCCCGGGGGCATGCACTGTGTGGCCCGGATCGCCCTGCTTCTCTACATCCCTGAGGTTAATGCCCATCCTTAACTTTTCCCTGTTGGCAGTCTCTCTCTTTTCTGGATAGCTGGTAATAAAACTCATCTGAGCATTTTCTGAGTCAGGTTGCCACAGACTAATAGCCACAGACACCTTAAAGGAACTGGGGGACACTGCTTCCTGGAGACGCCGGTGCGCGCCGAGGAGGGCTGGAGTTCGCGTCCACCGCGCCCCTCACAGTCTCTCGCTTGTGCTTCCTTTCAGTCAAGTGTCTATTTACGAGGTGGACAAGCAAGATTGTCGCAAGTTCTGCACGACCGGCATCGATGGGGCCATGACCATTTGGGACTTCAAGGTATTGTCAGTGCCTCTCAGAGCACATCTCATTGGTGCCTAAACTCTTGTGAGAAGACTGTTCCCCATGCCTTTAACCCAGTTGTCTCCTGCAGCGCAGGGCAGGAGTGTGGTGCGCTGGGCTGCCCCCAGGGGCTGTTAGCTGGAGAAAGCCACTCTGTGTGACAGAGGTGTCCACACAGTCCCCGACGGGGAGGCGAGCGCTGCTTTTGTGGCAGGCCCAGGGTTGGGCCCAGCCTGGTCGAACTCTCTAGCTCTGTTTTTATGATCCACACCAACTCCTCTGACCAGCACTCGCTGCCGGCCTTCAGGTGCGGGACCCAGGGGCTGGCCCTGAGGATTGGCCATGAAAGGCCCTGGAAGGGCTCGTCTGGCTGGAGAGACAGGAGGACGGAGTTGGGGAGCTGGGTGGGGAGGAGTCAGCACCTGTTTTCCCGCTGGGGAGTGCGGGGTAGGGGGGTGCTGCACAGACTACCTGAGCTGCCTCTTCAGGTGGGGTGGGTTTCAGGTAGCAAGTGGTCTGGGCTGCGGGGGGCACCATAGGCCGGGCAGGGGCCCCTGGAGGAGCCTGGCATGTCTGCGGGCAGCAGGGGCGGCTCTGGAACCCATTTGGAGAGGCGCCGCCTATGATGTGTGGGCGGCCTGGGCTCTGGGTCTAGTGAACAAGCGACAAGGACGTGCCTCCCGCTATGGTGGGGGTTGGCCAGAGGATCTGGACCAGTGAGACTTAGGGGGCTGGATGGAGGGATGTTGTGAGTGAGGGACAAACCCCAGAGGCTTCTGTAGCCTCCAGGTTCAGGGTTGGGCGGGTGGCGGGGGAGGTGCGGAGCCGGGGGAGGTGCGGAGCCGGGGGAGGTGCGGAGCCGGGGGAGGTGCGGAGCCGGGGGAGGTGCGGAGCCGGGGAGGAGAGGCGGACCAAACCTCCAGAAGTGAACTGTTCACAGAACTCTGCCGCTGCCTGTTGGCCTTCCGCGACGATTGATGTTTCTGCCCCTACAAGTCTCTCCCCCTTGTTACCTTCGCCGCTTTGGGGCGGCCGCACCTGTGTAATTAGCTCCACCTGGGCAGGTAGCGCCCTCCTTTGATCCCTGTGGCCAACCTGCCTCTCTTGTGCTCACGCGAGCGCGTCCTCCTCTGTGATCCGTCCCCCTGTGAGCCCACGCTCGGTGTTGTATACCCGACTGGCTGCGTGGGGATTACAGACGTGGGAGTGCCTGCCATCGGGGCACTAGAGTGCGGGGCCAGCGACACAGATAATAAGCACATACGAGCCTTCCCTCCCCCGGGTGTGCCCGGAGCCTGTCCCCAGGCCTGGGGACGAGGCAGCGCACGGCCTGGAAGGACCAGCAGGGGGCGCCCTGCTCTGGCGAGTCCGGGTCTCCGAGGCAGGTGGGTAGAGGGTGAAACGTTGGGCTGGCCAGTCCCCAGTGATGATCCGTGTTCTCCCCGCTGCTCCCCAGACCTTAGAGTCTTCCATCCAGGGTCTTCGGATAATGTGAAGCTGAGCGAGCCTCCAGACCCAGCATGAGGACGGACCGGCTGCGCCGGGGCAGCGCTGCCATGTCACGGGGAGGGGAGCCCGCCGCCAGGAAACACTGAAGACGCACATGGCGCAAACCTCTTTGTGTGTTTTGTTTGAATATAATTGGTGAAAGTGTTGGTTTTTTTTAAAGCAGCAGTGATTTGGGTTTTGTTTGGGGGGTTGTTTTGTTTTGTTTTGCAATTTCATTCCATTCTTGACCAAAGCTTCTCTTTAAGTAGTTTATTATGGAACGTTGTCAACACTAACTTAAAGGAAGGGGTGGGGAGGTATGTAAATTGTCTGCTAAAAAAAAAAATTTAAATAAAAACACTGAATATGTTTCTGGTTTTGTTTTCCCTATACTGTTTGCATTTTTAGTAGGGAAATGTGGGTGAATTCTTTGTCAGACTAGTGAGTTTGGGGGGTAGAATCTTAGACTTAGTTTCCTGAATCAAGCCATCTGGTAAACCCTTCAACCAAAAGAACCATTTCTTGAGTGCAGTCCTTTAGCCCGGCAGGACTTGGGCAGAGGAGGCACCCTGTTCCCAGCTCCTTTAGAGATGGCAGACAGACAGACAGACAGACAGACTAACCTCCCTCTGCCAAGCCGCCTCTTCCCTGTGGGTGTGGTGGGGGCAAGGTGTGCAGTGGGAGAGAAAAAGCACATGTTGTCATTCTGGTTTAGAGATTATTATACCCAAACTCAGTTATCTTCATCATAAGGAGAGGCCAAGTTTGACATTTCAAGGCTAAGACTCCTGAGAGGCACAACAAAGAAAAAGTGACTGGCGGGGAAAATGAATACAGCGCGGCCTTGAGTGTGGCCTGGCCGCGGGCCCAGAAGTGGAGCAGTGGTTCCCACATGACGCTAGTACTATTAACGTGGGTAACTGCGTTCTCAAAGGACGTCGTGATGTTCTGAAAAGAGCATGTTTTGCCCTGCTGCTGACCCACAGGAAGCACCACTTCCCTCCCGGAGGGAATCCCGGCCCCTGGGCACCTGCCTCTGTCCGTCTGCTGGAGGAGCTGGAGAAGGAGCCTGGTTCTCCCCTGGAGCCTCCAGAAACCTCCAGTACCCGTTCAGCCACCGAGGTGGGCTGTGGGCCTCTGACCTCCGGCGCTGAAAGAGAAGGCACCTGCATGGTCTCAAGGACCGCCCCCCTGCCTCCCCATCTGTGTGAGTTGTTCTAGCAGCAACAGAGAAGGAGTCCACAAGGTCCATTCAGGAAAGGGGAGGAGGGAGTTCCCTGGGAGTCCGGTGGTTAAGACTCCACACTTGCATTGCCGGGGGCACGGGTTCGGTCCCTGATCAGGGAGCTAAGATCCAGCAAGCTGGGTGGCGCAGCATAGAAAGAAAGGGAAGAAATAGGATTGGGAGCAGTTTTTCAAACAGGGTCAGAGCCCATCCGGATGTTGTAGGAGAAAGCATTCCGCACCACGTGGAGTCAGTTCTGTTTCAGACACACAGGGGAGTGGGGAAAAGGCCACAGCGTGTACCCATGGGGGTCGTGACCACAGTACAGTTCGAAAGCCACTAAGGTAGAGTCACTCGCGTGAGTGGGGCTTGATGAAGAACCAACACTGCTGGTTCTTGCTCGGTCCAACACGGCCAGGTGTGCCTCGCACCAAGGTCCCCGTGCCAACACCAAGGGGAACGATCAACAGGCACGCACTCCTCACAGCGGGCTTGAAACTGGGACTGCCACATTATAGAGATGAAAAAACTCCAGTCCAGAGAGCCAGTAAGAGCTGGTACCTCCAGAGCCCTGGGGGCAACCGTCAAGCATGCTCCCTGCTGGGCTGGGGCAGGGAGGGGAGCTGCCTGGCCACCCAGCCCCGTTCTGTCACCACATTTGGGAGATGGGTGCTGTCACTGAAACCAGGAGGGGATCTCCGCCCCCCGACGCCCCACCCCTGGCAATACCTGTGGGGTCTCCTGGTAGACCTAGGTTTCTCATTGAGCCATGTTGATTGATGGGGACAGAATAAAGAGACACAGTAGGTGATTATTTAAATAGTTAACCCCATGAGGAGACTGTAAGTAGAAAAAAATATGGGACGTGAATCTGAGTGAATTCCAGGAGTTGGTGATGGACAGGGAGGCCTGGCATGCTGCGATTCATGGGGTCGCAAAGAGTCGGACACGACTGAGTGACTGAACTGAACTGAAGTCGGAAAAAAATACAGCTAGCTGCTGTAAGCTAACGAGCAGGTTTGCTTAACCACAGAACCAAGCAGGTTTGCTTGGCAACAACACCATGCGACAGACGCACGGGTCTAGCCCCCAAAACAATGAGACAATGGTGGCATGAGCCCCACATCCTGCCCAGTGAGCTCAGAAAGGTGCGGATCCCTCGGACATGCTCTCTGCTCACAGGAAAAACAGTCATTGCTGGCCGTGTCGGGACAAGCAACTCCCCTGCCCAGCCTGGAGGGGGAGCTGATGATGGAAGAAACAGGTGTTCTCCCCCTCCCCACTTTTCCTTTCATTATAAACCTGTAGCCCATCAAGTTCTCTGGCTGCAGCAGCCCTTCACCCGCCCGCTTGTAAGCCTCACAAGCCCCCTAATAAATTACTTATTATCTATTACTTTGTGGAATTCTTTCTGCACTGAGACATAAAGGGGTGGTATCAGAGCTCTTCAGAGCCCCCAGATGACACCACATGGGTTCAGCGTGGCTTGGGCTGTGAGCAGGCCCAGGTTGGGGCGCACTTGGCGTGTGTACCCGGCCTCCGTGCGGCGTACCTTGGCCGTCCCAGGCTTACCTTGGAAGAAGGCTTAGGGTCTCTCCTCTTTCTTCCTCCCCACAGGGTACTGGGTGGCACCCTTTGATCTCAGGGAGAGACCCAGGGTGCCCATCCAGGGGTGGGCACGGGCTGAGACTGAAGGAGAAGGAGGTGGGCGCTGCTGGAAAGACTTGCCCCCTGGCCTCCCACTGCCTGGGCCGGCCCACCACTGCCTGAGCCCAGAAGCCCAGAGCGAGGCTGCCCTCTTGTGATCGGGAGGCAATAAGGCCAGTGCAGTGAGGAGGAAGGAGCAGAGAGCCGGGGAGGAAGGAGCTGGTGAGCCCGAGACCCTGCGCCAGCCCCGGGCCCACAGCCCTCCCTGAGTGGGCCGGCCCTGAGGAGTCGGCAGGGCCGCAGGGCTGTCTTCCTGGGAACCCTGAGAAGGCAGAAAAGGGAGTGTATCGCATTTTCATCCCAGGGAACCGGGGGAGGCAGATTCCAGGAAGACACACATCTCTGAGTTCTTGAAACTCCAGGTTCTCCCCACCCAAGGACTTGCTCCACTGGAGGCTTAGAGCACTGTCCCCCAATGGAGCCATTTCAAATAACGCACACACACACACACACACACACACATACACACACCCCCACCCCCACACCCCCACTCCCCGTCGCTTCCCAGCTTGAGGTGTGTTCCCTATCTCTCGGGTCTTCCCACAAGGACTGCAAGGCCTGTGAGGTAGGTGAGCAGGGCTTGTTAGGGCTCAGCCTCACTTCACAAATGCGGAAACCCAGGCACTGCAAGAAGAGCAGCCTGAAGCCACACTCCAGGTCAAGCGGCTGAGTCAGAGCTGGGTTCAAACTTCTGGCCCCACGGGTTCCTTCATTCATTGATTCATTCGGCAAATGCCTACCGAGTGCCTCCTGAACGAATAACACAAACACGCTTTCTGCTCGCACTCAGCTAGCATTGGCTCATCAGATCAGCTCAGTTTCACAATGAGGGAAAGGGAGGCCTTGGGTGTGCATATTTGTTAGAACGCTGCTGGGGATGAGTAACAGAGAAACAACTCAGAAGTGGATTCCCCGGCTCACGTATCTGAAACCCCTGGAGTCAGGCTGAGCTCAGGCTGCTGTCGGAGGTTGACCAGGGAGGGCTGCTGTAATTTCCTGGGACTTTCTGCATCTCGATCCCCTCCACCCTCGCTGCCCCACTCCCCGTGTCATCAGGCTTCCCAAATTCCAGAAGGTACTGCTTTCTCCTCTTCATCCGAATAGGATGAAGGATGACTGCTTTTCTCCAGTCTTCACCCGAAGTCCTGGGCTTTGCTTTGACCAACTCTTAGGTCACAAGTCCAGGACTAGGGTGAGAGCACTGCAGGGGGAGGAGGCCGCCATCGGAGGTGGGGCTCAGTCCCACCTGGAGGTGTTCCCTGGGCATCTGCGAAGCTGGGGAGAGGCAAGTGGAATCCAAGGATGCAGGTGTCACCGCAGCATTGAAGTGCCCTTGTCCTTACGGGAGGGGGAGTAGCCGGTACAGATCACTTGAAACTTTTTTCTGACTGAAGCCATCACTTATATTTGCCACTGCTGGATGTGGTGGTGTGGAGTTGGGGGCGGGGGTCCTGCTAATAGCCCCTCAGTGTCTGCCCAGAGCCAGGAAGGAGCTAGAGTTTACCAAGCACCCTGTGTGCTCATCTCAAAATGCTCCTCACCTTTGGGCGCATTTCCTCCTCCCGGCCACCCGCAGGTTGGGATTGTGTAATGGGAGCTGGGACCGGTGAGCCCAGGACCCTGTTGAGGGGGTCAGGGACAAAGTGACCTAAGAGACACTGACCCCTGTCCTGCAACATAAAGGTAAGTGGGCCAGGTGTGGACAGGGCGTGTCAATGTTCCAGGCAGAAAGAAGAGCAAGGGTCAAAGCCGGGAGACATGTGGGTGCCCGGGACCTCCTGAGACCCCACACCATCCGCCCATGCCACTTAGTGTCTGGCTGAGCGGAACGCTGGGGGAAGCGCCACCTGCCGGTCATCCCCATTGATGAGGCAGGGGGCAGGGATGGAGAGACCCCTCTGGACCACCTGGCCCAAGACCCACCACATTCAGGCGGCTGCGAGTCCGCTGTGACTTAAGGACGGGAAGCGGTCTGCGGTGGAAAGAGCGTCAGGAAGTGGGCCCTGGGAAGGGGCTGGACCAGCCGAGGGCTCCCCCGTTTTGACGTGAGGACCCCGGCAGCAGGCCGGCGGCCCGGACTGCCCGATTGCCCAACACGCCCCGCACATGCGGAGGTCTGGTCCCCGCTGGGAGGGGCCCGAGGCCGACAGAGAGTTGCGCCCCTCGCCGAACCTCAGTCTCCCCGCCCAACACGCGGAGAGGAGAGCAAGCCTTCCGGGCGGCCCGGGTGGGCGCGGCCCCAGGCGGGGAGGGAGGGAGGGCGGGCCCGGGGCTCCCCGCCCGCCGCCCGGCCCCGCCCCGGCCCCGCGGGGCTGAGCCCGGAGGCCCCGCCCCCCGCCCACGAGGAAGTGGCCGCGCGGCGCGGCGCCCAGAGCCGGTTCGGCGCGTCGACTGCCCAGAGTCCGCGGCCGCGGCGCCCCGAGGTGAGGGGGCGCGGGGGCGGCCCGGGATGCCGGGGTCGAGGGGAGCGCGAGGAGGGGGCGCGTGCAGGTGGGGAGGGCGTTGCGGGGGTCGCCAGGAGATGGGGGGCCGTGGGGAGCTCAGGGACGAGCAGGGGGCACTGAGGGCCCCCCTGGACGTGAGCGGGCGCGCGGGGCGCGGGGTGCGGGCGGGCGGGCGGGCGGGCGACCTCCTCCGGTCGAGGGCGCCGCAGCGCTCGCCGCACTCCGTGCCTTCGGGGCGCGCGAGCCCGCGCGTCCACCTCCGCGCCCGGCCCTCTCGGCCTCCCCTCTCTCCCGTCCCCCGAGCCCCGACTCTGCCCGGCCGTCGGTGTCCCCCGTTATTTCGAGCCGGAGGGCCCCCACGCCCAGTCACTTCCCCTCCATCCTTCAGCCTTCCGGGTTCCTCCAGCGGGGAAATGAGCTGGCGCCCCCGCCCGCCTCGCCCCTCCTCCCTCCCTCCTTCTCTCCCGGCCCCCAGCCCTCCGCCGACCCCGGGGCCAGGTCGAAGGGGTCCGATCCAGGGGGGATTGCTGGGGTCCGGGAGGCGGACCTCCTGAGCTCGCGGGCGCTGGACCGGCGCGTTCCGAGCAGCCCCTGTCTCGCCGGCGGCCCAGGGACCGCGGCCAGGACTGGGGCAGGGCCGGGACCTCGGGGCAGCGACGGTGACACAGAGGTTTGCTGGCATGAAGCAGCCTTAGCGGGCCCGGTACAGACGCGGAGCTGGAGGGCTCTCCGTTTCATCTGGGCTGTCCCGGGAACCCTCCACCCCCCCCACCCCCACCCCCAGCCTGGCGGGCACTGCTACCCGGTGGTTAAGAGCACCCTGGGCTGGCAAGGTCTTCCAGACCAGAAGCTGCTAAGAGCGCCAGCGTCTTCCTTCACTGGCCACTGACCTTAGCAAGCCGCCTAACCTCCCTGGGCCTCAACTTTGCTTACCTGCAAAATGAGGAACTTTCAAGCTGGGAGGTTTACATGTGATCATGTGTGTAAGACACTTGGCAGTGTGCCAGGCACACACACGGACTAAATGTGCACTGTTATTGTCCTTGCTTTTATTATAAGGCCTGCCTATACACTTATCACCTCTGAGATTTAGAGTCAGAACCCCACACTGTGCCGTTGTAGGAGCTGGTGACCGCGCACACTTTGGTTTTTGTCTGCATCTGTTTCTTACTCGTTAAAACAAACACTAGAAGAGTTCTGGGGCTTCTCTTAGGGCGTAAAAGAGAATGTATGTCAAAGTCCTGGGTAAATTCTGGGCATTTAAAGAAGCCAAGTAAATTAGTTAATTATGTATGTGTATATAATCCACACGTCTTAAATCAACGTGTTTGCTGTTTCTCTTTATGTTTGTAGTCATCTGCATTTTTCTATCCTGTCACCATTATAAAGAGAGTTACTATGAACATGTTTGCTTTAAAAAAAAAAAAAAAGGCAGTGGCCGTGTTTTTTAGCATTGAAATGAATTTATGCCACAAAAAAATGTTAACAATTTTAAAGTTCCTGTTAATGGTATTTTGTTCCGTTTGTTTCCACCTGGTTGGTTGGAATTGTATGTTACCACACTGCCCTTCAGAGAGACTTAACAAATTAGCAACAAATGAGAATTTCTCCACAGTCTTGCCAGCATCAAGTTTCATGTGTTTGGGGGTTTTGTTTGTTCTGTGTTATTTTAGCTAATGCTTTATGGTGCCTTAGGATGATTTTCACTTGTCTTGCTTGACTTGACTTTGCCTGGCTTGTAAGACCTCAGCAGTGGAGTTGGGGAGGAGGGATTGGTTGGTCTTTTGGGGTGTCTAGGGTTGTTCCACACACAACAGGAAGTTGAGTAACAGCTCAGCACGAGTGCAAAATGGCTTGCTGGCAGCTCCCTCGAGTGGCTGAGCTGGGTGGGGACTTCCCTGAGTGTCTGCAGAGCAGAGTTCCTTGCTCCAGGCAGCTCCTGCCTAGTTTAGCCTCAAATGCAGCCAAACCTCTGGATGCAGAAAAGGCCGGGCTGGCAAAGCTTCTCTGAAAGCAAGAAGGAACCTACACCCAGTGCCTCGTCCAGCCCCAGCCTTTTCTGGATAGAGATGTGGGGGAAACATTGGCAGGAGCACCCAGTCAGTATCAAGAGAGTCAGAATGTGAACCCAGCGTGTAAGGAAGAGACGTGAGGTCTGAGACCCTTGGCTGAGCAGCTGGGAGCTTCACCTGGTTTGCTTTGCTTTGGAAGGGCGCTGTATTCTCCCCAAATCCTCACAGAGGACCTTTTAAATGAAAGATCTCTGAGCTTTTCGGATCATGGACCCTATCAGGAAAAAACCTTGAGCGCATACTCCCAGTAAATATTTACAAGTTGCATATATGTACCAGTGAAATAATAGGGCTGGTCTGTAAGGAATAAACTAAGATAGATGTGATTCATTTATGCAATCACAGTCAAGCAGTATTTGCTGAGCACCTACTATGCGCTGGGCACTCTTAATTGGTACTGGGGAAGCACTTATGAACAAAACGAATGCCCCTGCGCCCATGGAGTGTATGTTCCCACCCCAGTATGTGGTCCTTGGCAACCCCTGCCTGGACACCCAAAGCTCCTCCAGCCATCAGGCTGCTGTCCTTTCCCTGTACCCTCAAACCCCAGCCCTGGGTGATTCCCCCGTCCATTCGTCCTGAGCACCACCGTATGCCAGACATGGGGGAAGTGCTGCCTGGAGCACAGAAGGATCCTGGCTCCAGGTTGGTAGCGGGCAGCTTGGAGCCAGTGGGGTAGGTAGGGGTGGAGTAGGGGGAGTCTGTTGGGGTTTGGCCGTGCTCCCCCAGACTCACTGTTTCCAGGGTGATGGGGGCATGGAGCACTAGTCATGGGCTCCCAGTCGCAATGCCATCCCCAGGGCCCCCTCCTCTCTCTTTGTCCTCGACAAGCAAGTGGGTCCCCAGAGCTGGCTCAGAGGCAGGGTCACAGGGATAAGTGGGTAAATGTCCCCGGGGCCACGGCCTCATCCTGCCTTAGTCTCCACCAGAAGGCAGCACTGCAGCATCGCCTTGTCCACACCCTTGGGCAGAGCAGCCCCCAGGGCACTTTCCTCAGCCACGGTGACTGGCAGGCAGTGGCATCCACCCCCAGCCCCTTGGCAGGGTGGAGATTTCCCTGGGAATGATGAAGGCATGGTTCCTATGGCTGGGTGGCCTGGTGTGAAGGCTGATCACACGGAATGATCCCCTGATCCAGGAGCCAGGAGGCTGAGCCCCAAGGCTACAGTGGCTGGAGAAGCCACACCCCTCCCTGGGCTCCCACTTCCTCAGTTGTAGCGTGTGGGGGATGGGAGGCCCTGCTGGCTTCAACTGCTTTGCAGAAGTTATGAAAAAGGGGAAACACATCTGTCTTCCTCTCTCCCACTCCTTTCAACTGTACCCCCTCCCTGCTTTAAGGTGTGGGTTAGTAGACTAGGGAGTATTCCTATCTGAATTTATACTAAAGTGTGATTGGCTGATAGGTGTGCTCTGAACCTGCCTGTCCCACTGTGCTACCGTACCTCCCTCTCACATTGAGAAATTTTGGGTCCCAGGAAACAAATGGCCAGGGCTCCCTGAGTCCTCTCAGCTGTGTTATTTGTCCTCTGCAGACCCAACCTCTCCATCTTCATAGCCTGAAACCCTGAAATGTCACTAGACTGTTATGAGTCTGGCCCACAGGTCTGGACACTGTCACCAAGAGCCCACAAGGGCAGAGGTACCCGGCCGCACAGCAGGACTGGGACAGAACCAGGAAGTCAGGTTCTGCTCTGGCTCAGTCTAGGGTCCAGGACCCCTGGGGCTGCAGCCATGAGGCTTCTTTCCTTCTGGGCCACCTAGGGTGAAGGGATGGGGGATGGGCAGCCTCCCCTGGAGTCAGGGGCCAAGAAGAACCCGGCTGGGGTTTGGAAGTGGGCATCTGACCTTAATATCCCCCCAACGCCATCCCTTGACCTAAGGGAAAGGGGGCCAGATAAGCACAGCTTAGTGGACAGGCCTGGTGCACCCACCCTGCATCTTGGCATCTGTGGTGTAGACACGGATGACCCCCTGCCCGCCCAGCCTGGATGCAGCGGAAGCACTAGGGGAACCCCGTCTGGCCTGCTGACCTAGGCCTGTGGCTCCCAGGCGCCACTTCCTGGGCCTTTGCTTTACACAAAAGAGGCCTTATAAGGAGACAGAGGCTGGGGAGGCAGCCGCCCTGGGAGCTGCGTGCTGTGTGTGTGTGTACAAGGCTGAGCATGCATGTGTGTGTGGGAGCAGTCACGCGTGTGCAAGGCTGACCACGCACGAATGTGTGTGGCCTCAAGCCTGGCTGAGTGTCCACTTTCTTTCTTAGCAAAGGCTGCCTGAGGACCCACTGGGTCTGGGGCTGAGGGACCAGGCGGGCCCTGCCCAGTCCTGTCTGTGCACCTGTGCGTGCCTGGCCGCTGCTGCCCCGGGAAATTTGCAGGACTTCCTGCTATACATTAAAGTGGGATTTGTGGTCGCTGAGCACCAGAGTCCCCAGCAGCACAGTGGGTGACACCGCAGCTTGATGGGCCCCAGCTCAGTGCTGTTCCTCCCTCAGGGGTCTTGGCTGAGATCCCCGCTGAGGGCAGAGAGAGACCCCAGGGTTCCAGCTGCACCCTGGCAGCCAGGGACATCAGGGCTCAGGCCTGGGCTGAGAAGTGGCCTTCCCAGGGCCACAAATCTCCCAGTCAGATGGGGGAGGTGGCTGAAGGCCTGGGGACACCCAGACATGGTGGGGTGGCGGTGCTGCAGGTCTGGTTAGGTGGCCTCCCCCCCAGACCACCGCCTCCACAGCCGTCATCTGGGGCTCAAGTTGAGAATACAGGAGGGCTTAGAGCTGGTGATGCAGAGCGCTCAGGAAATGTTGCTTGGCCTTTTCTTTTTAACATTTAAAAAAAAAACTTACTCAGGCTGGACGCTAATGGCAGTAAAAAACTGTGTTCATCAAATATTTATCGAGCACTTAAACTATGTGCCAGGCATTTAGGCGCCGGGGGTAGCAATGTGAACAAGATGCTCAGAAGTATATGTCTCCATCAAGCGAGTTACATTCCAGCAGGGGGAAAAAGACACAGCAGAATAAAGGAGGACAATGTAACCTGTGTTCAGTAGGGTTATCTGAGGGGAAAACGAGGGACTTGAGAGTCCCTTGGACTGCAAGGAGATCCAACCAGTCCATCCTCAAGGGAATCAGTCCTGAATATTCATTGGAAGGGCTGATGCTGAAGCTGAAACTCCAATACTTTGACCACCTGCTGTGAAGAACTGACTCGTTCGAAAAGACCCTGATGCTGGGAAAGATTGACAGCGAGAGGATAAGGGGACAGCAGAGGATGAGATGGTTGGATGGCATCTCTGACGCGATGGACATGAGTTTGAGTAGACTCAGGAAGGCCTGGCATGCTGCAGTCCATGGGGTTGCAAAGAGTTGGACATGACGGAGCGACTGAACTGAACTGAACTGGGAGAGTCTGGGGCTGGGGCGGGTGGCAGCCTGGATCAGAAAGCAGCCTTGAACGCAGACTTGAATGCCAATGGGGAGGGCGGGAGCTGTGTAGGCATCTGGGGTAAGAGCTTTGAAGGCTGAGGGAACAGCTGATGCGAAGGCCTGAGGTGCGTGTGCCCAGGATCAGCCCCTGCCGGGAGGCCCACCCTACACGGGTGAAGCATGCCGAGGGCCAGCACATCGATTCTAGACCAAGAGCTGCCGTTTCATGCCTACTATGTGCACGCCTACTATGTGCCAGGCGCGATGTGTTATCTTATTTCACCCTCTTAAATCTCTGGGGAAGCGGGAGAGGGCAGGATTCCTATTTCCATTTTGCAGATGTGGAAACAGGTTCAGAGAGGGCGAGTGACGTGCTGGGGTCACACAGCTGGCAAGCAGTGTGGCTGGGCTCCACCCTGGGCTCCCTGTGACTCTGGGAGGCTGAGGCAGGGAGAGAACGGGTTCAAGAATGTCCACTTTGGGTCTTTCCAGATGAGTAGGAGTTTGCTGGACAGAACAGGAAGGGGGACGTTTGGCGGCATGGAGAGGGTTAGCACGTGGAACTGGCCTCCCAGGACCATCAGGCTTGACCTTCCCTGCAGAGGGAAAAGAGCACGGGCGAAGGCCAGCAGGCCTGGCACGCTCCTGGAGGGGGACGGTGCTCCACCCACGGGGAAACTGAGGCACAGGTGATGACACCTTCCCCCGAGGCCAGAAGGGGTGCTGACCTGTGTTCCCTCCCTGTCTTGGGCACAGGAGCCAAGCAGCCATGGCCTATCACAGCTTCCTGGTGGAACCCATCAGCTGCCACGCCTGGAACAAGGACCGCACCCGTGAGTCCTCGCGGCTCCCTGTGCCAGCTGCACCCGTGCTTCACCCCGACCCTGAGATCCTGGGTGTCGGGAGAGAAGGGACCCCAAGCAGGGTAGCCAGACGAGCAGGCCTTGAGGGTCGGAGGCCAGAGGGCAGCCCCGCTTGTGCTGGGCACTACTGTGGGCGCCGGGCAGGTGGCCTGTCCTCTGCTAGTGAGGGCCTGGGGGTGGGAAGTGTAGCCTGCAGGGAAATGAGCTCCGGGGGAACAAGCAGGGTAAGGGCAAACGATGGAGCCGGGGGCTGGCTTCCAAAGGATTGCCTGTGAGGCCTTTCGGGGGAGGTGACATTTGCACGGAGACCCGAAGGAAGTGGAGAAAGTCAGCGCGCAAGTGCAAAGGCCAGGGCGGGTGCAGCAACCCCAAAGTCGCAGAGCCTGGGGTCATCAGGAACAGCCCAGAAACTGTGGCTGGAGCCTGGTATCCCCAGGGAGCAGAGCTGGGGGGCGGGGGGAGGCAGGGAGAGCTCGCAAGACTGCCTTAGGGATGTTGGGGGTGGTGGACACAGGTGAGGAGTGGCCAAGCCCTGAGGAGGTGTCCCAAGGAGGGGTGGTGGGTCCAGTGAGACCCGAGGCAGAGGAGAGGCCAGTAACGAAGGACAAGGTACTTCCCAGGTGGCCCGTGAAGGGGAGCCTGAGCGCGTCCGCCCGTCTCTCCCGCAGAGATCGCCATCTGCCCCAACAATCATGAGGTGCACATCTACGAGAAGAGCGGGAACAAGTGGGTCCAGGTGCACGAACTCAAGGAGCACAATGGACAGGTGACAGGTGGGTTGGGCTTCTGGGATCACCCTCCTGAGCGAGGGCAGGGCAGAGCCAGGCCATCCACCTACTCACGGTGTTAGGTAGGAGAGTTTGGGTTGCAAGCATTGATAACAGAACCCTGATTCAGACTGGCTGAAGTTATAAAGCAGTTACATGGATGGGTTCATGTTACTGAAAAACACAGATGTTGGAAGGCTTCAGGAAAGGCTTGATCTAGCACGTCAGCATTACCAGGGACCCATTTCTATTTTTGTCTCTTGGCTTGGCCTTCCGATGTGTTTGCTGATAGCTGAGAGAGCTGTAACACCCCCAGTGAACTCTAGCAGCACCCCCTGATTCAATCCTGATTGTGACCTTGAAGCCCCTCCTCTGTGGACACTGTCGAGCCACCTCTGCTTGGATGGCTTCAGCCTAGTCCTTCCTCCCACCCCACAGGCATTGACTGGGCCCCGGAGAGTAACCGCATCGTGACCTGCGGCACAGACCGCAACGCCTATGTGTGGACGCTGAAGGGCCGCACGTGGAAGCCCACGCTTGTCATCCTGCGCATCAACCGCGCTGCTCGCTGTGTGCGCTGGGCCCCCAAGGAGAACAAGTTCGCTGTGGGCAGTGGCTCCCGTGTCATCTCCATTTGCTATTTTGAGCAGGAAAATGACTGGTGGGTGCCCGGGTGGGGTCAGTGTGGGTTTGGAGGGACCTGGGGCTGCAGACCAACAGGTGGTGGGACAGGAGGGTCCCAGAAAGCCACTGGATGGGGAGTCAGGACCCCTGTTCACAGGACCTGAGAAGGGTGTCCTTTCCAGCCCTTGGCAGTGAGGCGAGGGGCTCCCTGCACAGTGCCTGGCCTCCCCTGGCCCCCTCTAGTAATAAGGACACAAGCCACACCAGGGCCGCTTCTGCAGGCATCACACTAAGCCCTGCACACGGACGCAATGACCCCCGCAGCCCCCTGGACTGGGCGTCTGCTGCCATCCCTGGTGGAGGTGGTGGTTTAGTCGCTCAGTCGTGTCCCACTCTTGCAACCCCGTGGACTGTAGCCCGCCAGGCTCCTCTATCCATGGGATTCTCCAGGCAAGAATACTGGAGTGGGTTGCCATTTCCTTCTCCAGGGGATCTTCCCAACCCAGGAATTGAACCCGGGTCTCCCGCACTGCAGGCAGATTCTTTACCGACTGAGCTATGAGGGAAGCCCCGCTGCCATCCCCACTTTACAGCAAAGGCCCCGAGGCAAATCACCTGCCCACGGCACCAGCCGTCATGCACCAGGGCCCACTCACAAGCTCCAGCCACGTCACAACCTTCTCTCCGGGGTCGCTGAGGGCAGAGGACGGGCAGGAGCTCGGACTGGGGTCCGAGAGACTTGGGTTCAGGTCCCACCCTGACCAGTGAGCAGCCTCGTGACTTCTCCTTAACCCAGCGGCCCCAGGGTAGTTGCGAGGTTGAAAGGAGACCAGAGGTGGCGCTCCCATCCAGGGAGGGACCCAGCTGGCCCGGGCCCTTCCCTCCTGGGACCTCTGCGGTCTGCAGGGCCCAGGGGGAGCCTGGAGCCCGAGGCGCTGAGGTCTGAGGGTGCTCACCTGTCTGTCCCTCTCTCCCCCGACACCTGTGTGACCGCCGCCGTGTCCAGGTGGGTGTGCAAGCACATCAAGAAGCCCATCCGCTCCACCGTCCTCAGCCTGGACTGGCACCCCAACAACGTGCTCCTGGCCGCCGGCTCCTGCGACTTCAAATGCCGGTGAGGGCCGGGGCCCTGCCGTCAACACAGGATTCATTGGGGGTCGGAAGGTGGGGGGAGCCCTGTCCTGAGAGCCCCGCCTTCCACACCAGCTCTGCTGCCAGCGGGGTGACCTGGGGCCTCAGTCCAGCTACTGTGAGGTTTTGCTCTTTGAAGGATTGTTCCTGGGTCCTCTGTCCGGCCGGTGGGGAGTCTTAGAAGGACATACACCTTTGCCACTTAATGTCAGCAGGATCTCTTTTCTAGGCCCTCCTGTCCTCATTAGAACCTCCCACTCCTTCAGCTTCCTGATTTTCATCTGAGGGGAAAAGAGTGGGTGTTTTTATTCGCACTGAAATATAAATGACTGAGGCTGGGACAGTCTCTGCCTCGTCATCTTAAGACCTGGAACACAGAGACTCCAACTGCCTCTGGCTGTTTCTTACTTTGGGCCCAGCACCCCTGAGTCTCCCAAGGCCTCTGGCTCCCAGCTCCAGGCAAGATGGCCTGCATTTCTGAATCGCCCCTGGGCAGTGAGGCTACAGCAGGCACCAGAGGCCCCGGCATGGAGCGGACACGGTCCTGAGAGCTCCCAGGACTTGGAGCTGGGAGACCTCCTGGCCCCGCTCCATTACACAAGTGGGCACTGAGGCCCAGACTTCTCCAAGCATGAAGACTCGGGTCGTGAAAAGCCAACCCTGGTACCCGCAAACTCAGCTAGGTGCTCTGGCCTCAGCAGGCCAGTTTGGGAGAGCAGGTGGGGGCTGGGGTCCCTTCTCGGGTCCCTCCCAGATCCCATCCATCCCCTTTTCTGCCTCTCCCGGCAGGATCTTCTCAGCCTACATCAAGGAGGTGGAGGAGCGGCCAGCACCCACCCCGTGGGGCTCCAAGATGCCGTTCGGAGAGCTGATGTTTGAGTCCAGCACTAGCTGCGGCTGGGTGCACGGCGTCTGCTTCTCAGACAGCGGCAGCCGTGTGGCCTGGGTCAGCCACGACAGCACCGTGTGCCTGGCCGATGCTGACAAGAAGATGGCGTGAGTGTGGGTCACTCGAGTGGGGTTGTGCCCCAGCACCGAGAACCAGGAGCCGGCGTGGCTGACATTGTGCTCTCTCTCTCAGCGTCACCACTCTGGCCTCTGAAACGCTGCCGCTACTGGCCGTCACCTTCATCACGGAGAACAGTCTGGTGGCGGCGGTAAGGAGGGGGTCCGGGAGAGGGGCTGGTGACAGCAGGTCTCCCAGTGGCCCTAAGATGCCCAGGCAGCCCTCGATTTGTCCCCGCTCACGCGTCTCCTGCCTCCCTCCCTCCCACCCGTCCATCTCTACTCGGAAGAGGTGGGGTTACACTGGGGTAACGACAGCAACAATCCCCAGTGGCACCAGCTGCAGTGGCCTAACACGGGAAAGTGTTTGTTTCTTGCTCACTTTGTTCGGTCTGGGTACTGGGAGGGGGGCTGTCTCCCATCTGGAGACAGGGGACGTGGGGAGCTATGCCCTGGGCCAGACCTTCCTGTTTTTACATTTTATTGGCCAATGGAAATAACAGGGCCACACCGCACTCAAAGAGTGGGTGCTTGTGGTGGCCGGAGGCGGGTGGGGGTCCTACCGTGTGCCCAGAAAGGTGCCACTCTTCCTCCGTCCCTCCCGCCCAGCTCTGTCAAGTCTCTCTTCAGGCCTCAGCAAACTTACTGGGGTCCCAGGGGGATCAGGCCCACTTTGCCTAGGGAAGGGTCCAGCTGTGTCTCCCCCAGAGCACATGTGACTGTCTGGATGGGATGGGGCCGCTGGCCTCCCAGGGGAGTCCCAGACCAGCTTTCTCAACCAGATGCTGGCCTTGTGGGCAGAGGGGGCCACTCCTAGGTGCTCAGCCGCAACATCTGGCCCCTGTTACTATACCCGGGGTCCCTGAGCGGGCATCGGCTGCCTGGCACTACACCCACGCCCTGCCTCCGGCACCCCCCGGATTGGTGGCCAGGGGTGCCTTGGCCTTGCACCTCCCCCCGGGGCCTGGGGTTCCCTAGAGAAAAGTGGGGGCGCTGCGCCTGCGCTGGCCAGCGCTCCAATGGCACCCCGTCCTGCCCCTCGCCGCAGGGCCACGACTGCTTCCCGGTGCTCTTCACCTACGACAGCGCCGCGGGGAAGCTGAGCTTCGGTGGGCGGCTGGACGTGCCCAAGCAGAGCTCGCAGCGGGGCCTCACGGCCCGCGAGCGCTTCCAGAACCTCGATAAGAAGGCGAGCTCGGAAGGCAGCGCGGCGGCGGGCGCCGGCCTGGACTCGCTGCACAAGAACAGCGTCAGGTGCGGGCGGGGCCCGGGGGCGGGGCCGCTTAGGAAGGCGGGTCCGTCTCTTCCGGCGGCGGGACTAGGATCAGGCGGTGGGCGAGCGGGCAGCCTCGCTCTGCAGCCCTGGGACGTTGTGGGACCGCCGCAGGGCCGGGTGTGTGGGTCTGGCGGGTGGCCGGGCAGCGACCCACGGCCTCCTAGCGGGCGGGGCCTGAGCTGCAGCGGCTCTGGGGCTAGAACCTGGCGGGGAGGCGCGGAATGAAGAGTGTGGCAGCGGTCTCCTCGAGGAGCTAGGGTGGGATCGGAGCAAGAGACCCTGAATCCTGCCAGCCGTGGGTGTCCGCCCCGTAGCAGATGAGCGAGCACGGCCAGGCCTTGGCCCTTGTCTGTTAAGCCCTCCTGTGGCCGCCGGGTCCCGTGTCTTCAGACCAGACCGTTTTGCCGACCTTCCAAGGCTCTCTGGAACTAGCCCTGCCTCCTCCCAGCCCCACCTTTGGCTGCTTCTCCCCATCACACCGTGTTGTCACTGACTCCCTGGGTGCACGTCCCCTGCCCACGCCGCCCTGTGTCCCTTGCAGACAGGCTGCTGCTTGCTTCTAGAGCAGACTTGGGAGCCCTGTCCTCTGTGATCCTTCCCAGCTGGGCACACACACCTCACCGGAGCGGGCTCCCCCAGCAGTCAGGGGGCTCCTGGAGGGCAGGGTGGGATCTGTAAAGCCCTCCTCCTCTTTGCAGCCAGATCTCGGTGCTCAGTGGGGGAAAGGCCAAGTGCTCGCAGTTTTGCACCACCGGCATGGACGGCGGCATGAGCATCTGGGACGTGAAGGTGAGGCCTGACCTCCACCCCTGCCTCCCCCCAGGTCCCCAGGGCGGGGCCCCTACCCCCACCTTCTCCCTGGCAGCCACCCTGGACACTCCAGCCCTTCATCCCTGCAGAAGGGCCGCTCAGTGGAGTGAGGACCCCTTGGCACCCTCTGCAGTACCTTCCTTCAGGGCCAGGATTCAAACCCAGGTCACCTGACCCCAAAGGCCAGGTTCTGTGTCCGGCGCCAGGTCCCTGCAGGTGGTGGTGGGATGTCTGCAGGACAGCTGAGAACCAGCCTGTCTGCCCTGCTTGTCTCCTCCCAGAGCCTGGAGTCTGCCCTGAAGGACCTCAAGATCATGTGACCTGCGAGGAGTGTGCTGCCCTCGGCCCAGCTGCTGAAGCGGGTCGGGGAGGCTGAGGGCCGCTTTGCTGAGTTTCTGGGGTACTGGGTGGGGTCCCCACCGGGGCTGCTCCCACAGGAGGGGAGGGACGGGGAGGGACGGGAGGCTGCTGCTTGGCTCTGGAAGGAACGATTGCTTTTTTCTTGAAGAAATGCTTTAATTGTAAAAATTGTTCTCAAAGCGCTTTGGTGGTCATGAACTGCTTCAGACCGTGGAGGTAATAAAAACACAACTGTAGACACGCTGGCCTGTGTGTCTGAAGGAGGGGTCAGTCTGGGCAAGGTACTGGTAGCTTCCTGCCGTTGGCCGGCACAGCTGATCCTCACACAGAGGCGGCTCCCCCGTGGTTGCTTCCCGCAGTCCAGCCTGGGAGCTGCCAGGACCCGCCGTCTCCTGTCACTCACTGAGCAGCCAGATGACAAGACTGGTGACTGTACACTCTGGGCTGGTTCAGGGCTTTGAAGGAAATTACTGCTTCTCTATTTGATGTTTGCGGTTAGTTTCTCTAATAACTGCTCATTTTTTTAGGATAATCCCCCTCCCCTTCCTATTTTACTGGGTTTTTTTAATCACATGGGTTTTAGTCTAACTAGGTAATGTGTTACATCAGTAGATCTTCTAAGTGAACTAGGCTCACATTTACAGGAAAAATGGTATCTAAAGGTGGCTTCTCTCCCGCTCTTCTGGGGCCTCTCTGTTCTCAGGATAACCTCCGGAGTTGGAGGAGACCCACTGATTCTTTTTTAAATCAGGAAATAAAAATTCTAAGTCCCCAAGAGACAGTTCAGGCTATATGGTTCCCCATGTGCCTGTGTAATCAGCTGCATCTGACTCTCTGACCCCGTGGATGGTAACCCTGTCCATGGATGGCTCCTCTGTCCGTGGGATATTTCAGGCAAGAGGACTGGAGGGGGCTGCTATTTCCTTCTCCAGAGGCCCTTCCCCACCCAGCGATCAGACCTGCATCCTTGGCATCTCCCACCTTGGCAACCAGGTTCTTTACCACTGTGCCACCTGGGAAGCCCTCCAGCTCCCCATTATTCTTGAGCAAACCTGTGCCTGGCACCTGTTCACCTCTCAGGAGGCTGCTGTTTGGGAAGCGGCGTCCCTTCCAGAGGGCTGGCTGCATATGTGGCAGAGTCTTCAGGAGCCCACGTGACTGAGCCAAGCCTGGGTTTCCCGACCGCCACCCACCGCGAACAAGGTAATAACAGGTAAGGGCCAAGCAGTAGTGCTGGGTGTTGGGTCCCTTCCTCCCAGAACTGAAATCCTGGGGCTGGCACCACCAGGGGGCACCAGGAGGACAGGACTCAACGCTGCACGCAGGCCCCTGGCCCCTCTGGCTTAAGGTCCCTGCGTGGTTAAAGGAGAAGAGACGGGTGGTTCCTGTATACTGCGGTCCTTCTTCCTGGCTCAGATGCCCGGGGTCCAGTCCCTGTACCCAGGACTGGTGGCACCGGAACCCTGTGGGGTGGGTCTGAGAGGGACACAGGGTCCTGCTGGGTGCAAACAGCTCAGGCATGGGGGCCCCCAAGAGTGACCACAGAACCAGTATTACGATAATGTCAAGTTTAATTTGCCAAATATACAAGTTGGATTTGTGGAGCGTGTTGTGCCTGGGTGCTGCACAGTAAACAGGTTTCTCGAAGTGATCCGTGGGCAAGGTTACGAACGGGCCGGGGCCTGGCCAGAGTAGGGGGCAGGGAGTGGGGTGGGAAGGGCAGGGAAGCGTCCATAAGAGGGGACTGGCCAGGATGAGCCGTGACCCTCAGGGACCCATGAGCACGGGCTGCCAGCTCCTCTTGAGTGAGCACCCAGGGAACACAGACCAGGGGGTGGGCAGACAGGCCATTGCAAACTTGTCAGCAGCTACTGTGGCCCCAACCACCCCCTGCCTCTCAATCTACCAGACAAATGGAAGCTCCTCTTAACCTACCTCCCAAGTGCCCCCCAACAAGGGTTCTGAATTCTAAAAACAGCCAAAACATTTGAATGGTTACATATGAAATGCTGTCCTGCATCTTTCTGTCTCAAAGATAGCAGCTGCCCCTCCCCCAGCCCCCCACCCACCATCCCCCCAAACGATTTCCGTGCCAAGATGAAGAGGAGGTCCCAGGCCGTGGGGGGCTCCTCGCCACGAGGGGCTGCTGCAGCGGCGCCGGGGCACAGGGCGGGTGAGACGCAGCAGAGGTCCTGGCAGCACGGCCCAGTTCCCTGGTCTCTCCTCACACAGGTTCTACTTGTTCAGGGAGAGAGACTGCATTCGTTTTCCTGACAAGGTCGCATCATCTTTTGCTGAGAAGCAGGAAGAGAGAGAGTCACATGAAACCACCCCTCCATACACACAGCCCTGCACACCCCAGAATCAGCGAAATGTTAGGTCCAGGAGGCCTCAGACAACAGTCTGCGCAACTGGCTCAGCTGGCAGATGTGGAAGAGACCCAAGAAGGGCCCTGCCTGACGCCCTCCCATGGAAGCCACCAGACCCACGTGTCCAGACATTCTTGAGTTTGGGTGGCTACCCCCCTCCACAAAGGCCCACCAACACGCAATCTCCTGGGCAAGCAGAAACTCTTCTTCGCCCGCTCCCAGGAGAACTCTGTAATTCTGACCTCTCCCTGTGACTTCTGAAGTCTGAAATAGCAACATTCAAGCAGTCACACATGAAGCCCTTTCCTGCTTGGGGTTTGCGAAACAAGCTCCTGGTGGGCAGCTGAGATCACCTGGTATCTCCAACGTGGTGATGATGCCCTGGGGTGTCTCTAGGCCTCTAGAATGCAGGACAGCAAGATGCCCAACACTCATGGCTCCCCCACAGATGGAGAAAGGAATGCACAAGGCCAGAAGGTCCTGAGACAAACGCTCCTTTAAACCAGACCAATTCCTCACAGCCAACCTGGCCTGGAAGAACCCTACCACCTTCGACCCCACTGGAAGGCAGGCATGGGGAAGAGGGACACCTGGGCCAGATTTCATCTGGGAAGCCCAGCCCACTACACCCTCCCAAGCCCCTCAGACATGCAGTGGTGATGCCAAGCAGGTGTCCTGGCTATACAAGGCACCAGACTTAGTGGAACCTTCTAGCCTCGAAAGCAGGTGCATTCTGAGGCCTCCCTCAAATGCTGTGGACATTGCTCTGCTGAGATCCAATTCTCCTGCTGCTGTACCCTTCCAGAATCCTGGGAGTGGTAGGCAGGAACACCCACCTCCATCTGACAGTGAGAAAAATACACACACACAGAGCCTCCCGAGCAACACACGCACACAGCCTCCTGAGCAATCTGGCCCAAACCCACCTCACAGCGAGACATCGAAGTACAGGGCTTCACTCTGTCCAGAGCCAGGGTCAGGCTGCCACACCAGTGGCTCAGACTTACCTTTCCTCTCTTCTTCTTTCTTCCTGGCAGCCTCTTCCCGCTGTTTTCGGATGATCGCCAGCCGGGCAAGGTCGGCCTTGGCTTGCTCTGTCTTTCCCGCTAAATGCATCTTCATGTAACGCTCTTTCGCTTTCTGCTTCTCAATTTCTTCTCTGTTTACATAAAGAGGTGTCACAGGGGACATCTTCCCCACCAGCCAGCTGAGCTGGAGGCGGGAGCCAGAATCAAGGCCAAACACTGGGGCTGGGGCCAAGTGCCCCCTCCCTGACGGACACTCACAAGCAAGTTAGTAAAGGCCGTCTGTCACTCTGCTACCTTGGGTGGCGGGGGGGGGTGGGGGTGGGGTGGGGTGGTCCTCAGTGGTGAGAAGGCAGTTGGAGGGGGAGGGTCTTGGGCAGCCTTCAGTCACACCCCAAGCTGATGGGCCTTCCCCGTGGGGTTTACAGAGACCCTACTCAGCTCTCATGGGGTCAGAACAGCAAGGTGGATTTAAATCAAAGAGCACAATCAGGAGAGAAATCAGGGTGGCTTTTCCTAGCAGCCCACAACCTCCTGTGAGGCCCTAGATATCACCAGGTAGGCAGGAAAACAGAGACGAGCCGTGTGCAGAGCACTTTAGTCCTCAGGTGCGAGCCTCACACCGCCCACAGGGAGCTCTCTGAAGCCTCATTTTCACCTGAGACGAGAGAGGACTGGGCAACTGGTGGGTCTCCCCACACTGCCCATCAGCACAGGCCCCCAACCCCAAAGCCATGACGTCAGGGACGGACGCAGGTCAGGAGGGTCCGATCAGGCTGGATAAGGGAGGTGACCTGGAGCAGAGTGTCCTGAGAGAGGGGCTGTAGCATGACTGTCCACATCCCCAGGGATTACCTCAAGTGTAACACTCAGGTCTGAACCTGCTGTTGCATTTTCCCTATGTTTCCACTAGTGAAAAACTTTTTTTTTTTTTCCCCTTTTTCGAGAAACTTCTAAAGGGCCTTTAGGGAATGAGATCACATAGAAATAAACACCGTAACTGGAGCCCCCACCCGACGACTGGAGACCTGAGGGCCCAGAAGTGAGGGCAGAGGAGCTGGGGCCTCAGCCACGAGGCTCAGAAACAGCAGTTACCTTTCTCTCCGTGACAGTTCCTTGGGCCCATCCAGGTCCAGCTGTGTGACCTTTTTGGTTGTCTGTGCCACCCGGTTGGGGTTCTCAATGTCGATGAGCCCTTCCACACCTTTGCGCTTTTGCTAAGATAGGACAAGAAGCCGGACACTGGAGAAGTTTGGTCCTGCAGTGCCCGAGGGTCACCCCCATCTCCACAGCCTGCCTGGACTAGAACAAACTGCTCCTCCCCAGGCTGTGTGACGCTGGGCTCAGCCTCACGGTGGGAACAGCACTCAGGCGTGTCTGCACCAGCCCAGGAGATGCTGCGGGAGTGTGGGTGACCGAGGCCAGCCGGTACCGTGTCTGGGCCACCAGGGACTGTCACCCTAGTTTCACAGATGGCAGAGCAGAGACACAATAAAATGCCTGACATCAACCAAGAAGTAGATGGGAGATGTGAACCTGAGCCCAATTCACAACCTCTCAGCACAGAAGTACTCCCTCAATTCGAGCTCAGCCTCCGAAAGCCGTTCCCATGGAACCTCACGCCTGGCTGCTAGCCATGCTGGGTCCCTGCAGCAGTTGCTTGTGGGGAAGTGGGACCCGGGAACGAGCTCAACGTCTGCAGGTTTGGGGAGGCGGACCTGTACCCTGCACCTCCCAGCGGCCCAGGGAAAGTGTAGAAAGTACTGAGAGCACAAGTGCTTGATGCAACAGGTTTGATCAAAGTTTCAGGCCCTGTCAACCCAGCTGTTCTCTTTAAGAGACCAGAGAGAGAGCTTCCAAACACCTGTTCATCAGAGCACTGTACAGAGCTCCAGGCACCTCTACCCAGCCGGTACGTGTATATACCTCACCTAGATACCCGACATTGCAAGTTTAACTCATCTAAAAGAGAGCTGCATACTCAGCGCGTCCCTCCCCACAAGCCCAGGCAAGGCATTCTTTCTTTCCCCTTAGCCCCACCACCCCAACCCCGGACAAATCCCAAAGAGTTCATCTCTAAAACACAGCTTGAATCTGCCCACTTTTCTCCACTGCTATTGCCACCCCCTTAAGGCAAGTTACAATTTCTCGTCTGGATACCTGCTACCAGCTCTCGGCTTCTACACTCAACACTGTACAACTCACTCTGCAGATAAAAGCAAATCTAGCCCGTATTCTTGCCTAGAGAATCCCATGGACTGAGGGGCCTGGCAGGCTGCAGTCCACAGGGTCACAAAAGAGGCAAACATGACTGAAGTGACGAAGCACGCACGCACTGGTCCTCTCTCTCGCCCACATCCCACTTTACCAGCTGCCCATTACCTACTACGATTAAACCAAACCCCTTCATAGCCGCACAGGTGCTGCCTTGCCAACCGCTCCTCCCCCATTCCTAACTCCACTTCTTACCCACCAAGTCACAGCCCCACTAGCCTGTTCCTTGGACCTGCCTAGGTTGTTCCGACGCGGACTACACTTGCTAACCTGGCTGCCTCAACGACTCAGCAAAACAATTTTCACGTGACTGGCTCCACCTTGTTTTTCATATCTGTTTAAAAGTCATCTTCTCGCCACGCACCACTCCTCAATCCTGTATCCTCAATCGTGGGCCATCTTATTCCTGATACTTCTGGCTACCTGAAATTACACTGTTCGTGGACTTCCTTATTGTCTGTATCTTATTACAGTGCAAACCCTTAAGTGTAAGGACTCTGCACGTACCACGGGGACTGGGAAACAACTGATGAACATTTGCTGAATAATGAGTCCAGGACCCAGGTCCCCATCAGACTCAGTACCTGGTAATCGTCTTCTTCATCCTCGCTCTCATCAGAATCTAGGGATTTCTTCTCTTTCTTAGGGTCACCTGCAGCCCCATCTCCACCTTCTTCTCCTTGTTCCTCTTCTTCCTGTTTCAGAAATGGGCAATCTGAGGAATCAAAAGATGCAAACCAAACTCCCAAGACCATGATCCTCCCATCCCTCCTGCCCCAGATTGTGAACCTTGAGAAGATAAGCCCCCAGAAGGCTAGGACCAAGTATGGTAAGAGTCCTACTCTGCTACACTGGCCCCCATGGGGGACCTGGGTCACAGGCAGCCTATTCACTTGGCTCCACAGCCTAGAAGCTTTCCCAGTCCAACCAACCCCTCACACAGCCATACAAGGCCCTGCTCCTCTTCTCAGCCCAGGTGCCTGGGGCCGCCTTGGTGCGCTTGTCTCCCTGAGTCCACAGGACTTGGCTGTGGGGCCGGAAACCAGTCCTGCTCGGCTTCCCTCCCGCTGTCCCTGCTTCCACATGCAGCTGCCAATTTGTACTCGTTTTCCCCGGGCAAGCCTCCTCCCGCCCCTACTTCCCACTCCCAGTCAGGAGCGGGGCAGTCACTCCAGACTGCCCACACAGGCGCCCTGCTGTGCCGCCTCCCTCTACCCTTCTTCCCTCCCTCCTAGAAACATCCCTTACAAAACCGTAAGCACTTCCACCCCCTTAGCTCTTGCCCACACACTCTCCAAGGTCCTGCTCAGCCGCAGGCTGCTCCAGCAGACCCTCCCCGACTGCGGCTTCTCCCTCACACGTCACACTTCAGTCATCCGCACTGACAGCTCCCTGTGGCCCTCATCCAAGTGAGGATCTAATGGTGTGGGAGGGTCAAGGACACCAAAGAAGGAAACATGCTGTTTCCTGACAGTGGGCTGGAAAAAGCATCGAGGGACAGAGGGACCTCCTAAGCTTAGACTGGAGGGGAAGGGCGGGAGTACCAGTGAGGGGGGCAGGCAGGAGGGGGTGCTAAGCGCGAATGGCACTCTTGTCAGTGGTGGGAGGGGGAAGGCAGGGTGTCAAGTCCCAGTGGGGCTGGCTGAGGCTGGATCACACAAGGGGGATGCGGAGCGCCTGCGCTGCAGACATGCAAGGCCGTGGCGAGGGAGAGCCCCCACAACACAGAAGCAGGGACCCACTGCTGAGGAAACAAAGCTCCAACTGGTCAACCAAAGGCCCACTGCCCGCCCCCTCCAACCACACCCCAGGTGTTGACTTCCTCCAGAGGATGGGTGGTCCTTGCCCGGCCTCTCTGAGTGCCACCCTGGGCCACTGGAGTGGCCCGAAGAGTCGCGTACTCACCCTGGCCTTCTGCTTTTCAGCCTGGAGCTGCGCATCAATCTCCTCAGGGCTCGTGTACTGCCGGGCCCGGCCTTTGTGGCCTCCCTTTCTCCCTGCACAAGGACCGGAAGTTTACAAAGGCAACAGGAAGGCAGCTCCCTTGATTGCCCTGAACTTCAGACTGTGTCCTGCTTGAGGTGCTCTCAGCAGAAGCTGCCGACCTCCCTTGCCCTCACCAAGACCGCCCGCCCACCTGTACCTCCCCCTCACCTGTTTAAAGGGACAAAAGAGGCGACACGTGATCCTGATGCAGCCCCAAACCGCGTGCCGGATGCGGCTCCCACCCCGAGGCCTGAGAGGGGATCCCGGTGGGGGGCACCACAGGGAGGGACCAGCTAAGTCCCCTGGTCCCTTCATCCACACGCAGTGGACTCAGATGCAATCAGGAGAAGGGGTAACCCTCATCCCTGCTGTCGCTACAGTGCTCTTTACTTGCAATGCTCTGTCACAGCCAGGGGCTCATTTGATCCCCAGATTAAGCCTAAGGTGTACATCATGGCTGGTCACATTTTATAGACAAGGAGACTTAAGGCTAAAGCAGAGCGGCCAAGAGCACAAATGTTGGGGTCCAATCCCTGGGTTCAAATCTCAGCTCTACCACTTAATAGTTTTGTGACTCTGGGCAGGTACTTAATCTTTGAGTCTCAGTTTCCCTACCACATAGGATTGTTGTGAAGATGGATTTGTTAACTTATGTGAAGATGTTGGAGCAGTGCTCGGCACTAGACGAGCACTACAAAATAAGTTTGCTATAACTGTTACTCTTCTAGTGTGTATATATATTGGGTTGACCAAAAAGTTCAATCAGGTTTTTTGGTAAGATACTACACACCCACCCACCTCCCAATAATACCTGGTGTTGGGGGAAAAGAAAAAACAAAGCTACTGGTCACAATGACAATTTACTACAGATGCAGGGAATATAAGCTACTTCGTAATTATTTAAGTGGTATTTATGGTAGAAAGGGAAAACTTAAAACCTATACGAGAAAACTTTCTGTGCTTAGAGTAGAAACACAATTGCCAAACAAAGGTAAAGTTGAAAATAAAACTGATTAACCTTCTAAGAGTTAAAAATGTGACTAGCAATTTAAGTTCATCACAGAGAATCAGTCAATTTTATAGCCGGACTCTCATGAACCAAGACACTAGACTGACCCCTGCCAAAGGCTTCCCAGGCGGCTCAGTGGTAAAGAATCCACCTGCCAATGCAGGAGATACAAGTTCGATCCCTGGATTATGAAAATCCCCTGGAGGAGGAAATGACAACCGGCTCCAGTATTCTTGCCTGGAAAATTCCATGGGAAGGATCCTGGCAGGCTGCAGCCCATGGGGTCGCAGAGTTGGACTTGACTGAGCACACACACACACAAAGCCAACAGCCAGCTTCACAGCAGGGCGGCACCTCCTCAGCTGGTTCTGGAGGATGCTGGGGGCTGTGGCCTGTGGCCTGGATCCATTTCACCTCTCCTGGAAGCTGCAGCCCACCTGGTTTCTCATGACTCTCCCTGAGAGCAGAGAATCTATCATGAGGCAGCCAGAGCTGCTATGAACTCCAGGGACAGTAGCAGAGATACTAGCCTCCTCTAATTTCCGAGACAGCAGCTGCAGAGCCATAATTGGGGTGCTACAGACCACACCACCCATTTTTAATGACTACCTGGGATTCCCAGGGGTGTCTCAGTCAAGGATCATCAAAGTCCTATTGTGAGAGATTGTTTGCCATCCAAAACCCCAACATCTTTTCTTGCCCTCTTAATGTTCTAAGGAATAGAAACAGCTCAAAATTGACTACTACAGACTCTGACCCTGCACGTCTGGCTGTGGGACACTGGTCTTAACTTGGTCTACAGTAACTTTTATCAGAAGCTCTCCACGCCTTTGAAAATGTTTCACAGGTTTCATGACAAAGACAAGAGTTGGTCCTTGGCTCTTAGAAAATTTTACACTTTTACATCTTCATGTTCTCTCTTTCAAGCAAATTAACACCAGCAAGAAATGTAAATGTTATCTGCCCATAAAGCTTTCACAAGCCAAAAGGCCAAGTCATTTAAACAAGTATTCCTATTTAGGATTTTCTAATTGTAACCGCCAACCTTGGCTCAAAGCACCTATTAAGTAGGACTCTTAGAATTCTGGCACCAGAAGTGAAAGTTGCTCAGTCGTGTCTGACTCTTTGCGACCCCATGTACTACACAGTCCATGGAATTCTCCAGGCCAGAACACTGGAGTGGGTAGCTTTTCCCTTCTCCAGAGACTCTTCTCAACCCAGGGATCGAACTCAGGTTGGTACCCCTAATACCCCTCCTTTTGCAGAACATAAGACTGAGAGACACAGAGGAGACAAAGCTCTTCCTACCACAGAATAAACCACTAGAAAATTATGTTTAGAGATTCAGCTCTGAAAACCCCAGCATCTCTGGGAGCAGAGTCAGGAAGTCGTTTAGGTTTGAAAAAGCTCCAAGCAGATCTTCCTGTGGGCTGAGACCCTTAACCAACATGTCACAGGAGAGACCAATATTAACTGAACACCTCTTCTGCGCCAGGAGTAGCCAGGCACGGCGAGGGCGCTATGTATTTACGACCCCGATCCCAACTCTCCAGGCTAAGGGTTATTAGCTAGGTGTTCCAGATGGGGAAAACAGGCTGGGAGAACTTGTTCAAGGCCATAAGGCTAGACAGTGACACAGCTGGGCTTCAAGTTAGGCACTCTTGACTCAGGGGTAAGAGGGTGGAGGACGGTGTACAAACGTACCGGGGAAGCCATGGATTCTTTACTTTCTTGACCAAGGAACTGGCAAAGTCTTAGGAGCAACAATAGATAATGCTTACTGGACACTTAGCGACTATCAGCACCATACAGCGCCCTCCACGTGGATCACCTACTTCAAGACTCGCCATCAGTATTATGAGGTAGATACAATCATACGCCTATACTTGCAAAAACACAGGGAGGTTATGCGGCTGGCTCAAAGGCCCACGTCTAGCCGCTCGAAAAGGGCAGTCAAAGCTAGGTCGGCCAGGCTCGAGAGCATCCAGCTAGGTCGCCAGAGGCAAGCCTAGCTCGCCCAGAGCCCGAGAAGGCCCACGTATTACGCGCGAGGCAGGCGGGCCCGGCTCTGGCGCGGGACGCGGTGACTCAGTGCCCGGCGAGCCTGAAAGGGGTAGGAAACTCCAGACCCCACCCCCCAGGCCGAGAGAAGCGCGCCCTAGACAGGCCATCCGGGTGGGCGAGGACCCGGCGCCTCCAAATCTCCTCAGACCCCCAGGGAGCGGCTCGAGGCCACCACTACGGTCCTCGGTTTCTCCAGCGGGACAATTGAGCGTCGAGGCCCAGGCCGGGCCCTCAGCCGGAGCGGACGTCCTCCCTCCGAGTCGCTCTCTGAGGCGCCCGCGGGCTGACTGGACGGCGGGAGCCGGACTCGGGCCGCTCCTCGAGGCCCGCGGGCGACACGCGCCCGCCCCTCACCTCCTTTAGGCATCGCGGCTCCGGCGGCTGCGGCGGCGGCGCCTCGAGCTGACACCGGAACCGGAAACTTCTCGGGCTCGACTTCTTCCGCCCGGCCAGTTTCCCGCCCCCCGGCCCCGCCACCCGGCCGCCTCTCAGCGCGCCGCCGCCGCCGCGAGAACCGCGGCCCTCAGGGAGGCCGGGCGGTCCCACGCGCCGCCTGAGCCCAGGCTCGCCCGCGCGCTGCTGGGCAACAGAGCCCCTCCCAACCCCGCCGTGGGAGGCGCGTGAGCCTGCCAGCCCACGCCGCCGGGCAGTGCGGACGAAAGGAGAGCGCGGCGCCGGAATTGTGCGCAGGCAGGGCTGCGGACACCTAAGGTAACGCAATCGCCGCGCTCCGTGGGGCGGGGCTCCGCGAGGACCTCATCGTGAAGAGATACTTGGGGAAGCTGAGGCGGTGGATACGGAAGGGACGTTGCACCGCGACGGAGGCCTAGTGAGTGTTTCCCTTCTCTTCTCTAGGACCTTGGTAACGGCTGGGGACCAGGGGTCGGACGTCTGCGTTGGCCCAGAAGGCGATCTGAACACCCGAACTGGGACAGGTTCGGGCCTCTGGACCCGAAGGTCGAAGTGAGTTCCCGAGACTAGGCGGCGTCTTGGTGGGTCCGCGGAGGGCATGGGAAATTTGGGGGTTCCCTTGCTTCTAGGTTTCCCCGCCCTTATTTTTCGCTCATTTCCCCCTCGCCTAGAACGTTTGTTGTCTAAATAGTGCTTTTCCTTGTCATCCCGGTTCAGATGCCGTAGTCTCCATGAGCCTTACAACCCGGGTTGTAGCCGTCTTCACTCAGCTTCTTCCGAACGCCTTTCGGCTCTCCGCCCCTCCCGAGCGCTACCACCTTTCTAACACCGCCCCACATCTCTTTCTTCCTGACCAGGTTGCTTCTTAGCTGTTACCTCCCATGGGAGGCCTCCACCAACTCCCAAGCTGGGCCAGGCCCTCAACTCTCCGTGGGTCTTAGTTAGCAGAGTGGTCATTCCGTCGTCTTTGTCCACCCAGCCCGTGCTCCTTGAGACAGGGACCAGATTCCATTCGTCTCTAGCTTCAGAGCAGGGGAGACAAGTGTAAAGACAGATTGGGGCGTCAGGAGCCCCCGATGAGTCAAACTCTGCCGGTTCCCAGCTCTGGGCGACCCTGAGTTTGATCTTCTGTAAGGTGGTTGCTGAGAATTCACTTGATGCGGCGAAGAGGGCGGGGCTTCGTAAACATATCGGGAGGGAGGAACTGAATGAACGTGGGAAAGGAGGAGTCTGCTCTGCTTAAAGATAATTAACAGGAGTTCTCTTTTAGTGTATTTTTTAAAATATTCTGAAAATATTTATTTGACTGCACCGGGTCTTCGTTGAGGCATGCAAACTCTTAATTGCGGCATGTGGGAACTAGTTCCCTGACCAGGGATGGGACCCAGGCCCCCTGCGTTGGGAGCTCAGAGTCTTAGCAACTGGACCACCAGGGAAGTCCCACCCTGAGTTCTCTTTGCTGGCTACGAAATGCCTTGCGGTTTGAAAAATGACTTGCTATGTAGATCTGGGCTGGTCTTTTCTTTGGGGTTTACATGACTTCCTTTATATAGTATGTTTGTTGGGTTTAAAAGAGACCTTGGCAATCCAGTTAATACACTGTCCTCACTTTATAGACAAGATTGAGGACCAGAAAGGGAATGTGACCTCTCCAAAGTCATAGCTGGACAAGAATCCGAGCCTGTAACTGAAGAGACCTGAGATCTTTCTGTTACTCTTGGGAAACAGGCCCTAAGGTACTTTGGTCTCACTCTTCTTCCTGTCTAAACGCTCGGCGTTGCTCTCCCAGCCAGCCTCCCTCACACTGTGTTGTGCTTCCCTTTCTACGCTGCATTTCCCTGCTGGAATATCACCTTCTCGGGGACAGTGTGTGTCTTATTCTTCGTATGATAATAGCAAAACTCTACCAAGCACACCTTAAATACCAGGCACGTTACATGTAATCAGGCCCCACATGGCTCCTTAAGTAGATTCTCCCCGTTACACAGATGAGGAAACAGACTTACAGATATGAATGTGCACCAGAGTTGTGGCTTGTGAAGTCCTCTGGGGATCCTGAGGCTCAGAAGCCAATTCATTTTAATTTTTTTTCCCCACAGATTTTTGCAGACTATCTTCTGGGAAAAAATGCCTAAAGTCAAAAGAAGCCGGAAAGCTCCCCCAGATGGTTGGGAGTTGATCGAGCCAACACTGGATGAATTAGATCAAAAAATGAGAGAAGGTGAGTTGGGGAGTTCCTGTCTCGGTGGGCTGTGTCCCAAGGATAAATGGGAGGAGACAGGCTGCACCACCGAGGCCGCCTGACACTGACATGTTCTGTTTGCTTTTTAACTGATAAGTGAAGTTGCTCTGTCGTGTCCAACTCTTGGCAACCCCATGGACTGTAGCCTACCAGGCTCCTCTGTCCGTGGGATTTTCCAGGCAATAGTACTGGAGTGGATTGCCATTTCCTTTTCCAGGGGATCTTCCCAACCCAGGGATTGAACCCAAGTCTCCTGCATTGTAGACCGACGCTTTACCGTCTGAGCCACCAGGGAATAACTGATAGGAATACCATAAATGCCAGAAAGTAAGATAATACAAATGAGAAGGTCCTCAAAAATGTTTTTGAGTATATAAGACCTTTAGGGAGTATAGGTCAAATAGTCTACTTAGAATTATTTACTGGTAGAAGTATATTTAAAATCATACGAACTATATTTACTTGGAAAATCCTGTTCTTTTTCACTCCGGATTTTCTGAAGTGTGTGTGTTTGGCCTTTGCTGTGGGTCTGTCTTCACGCGCTTTGCTCTGCGTCCTCTGCCAGTTGTCCGGAGTGCACAGTCTTCCCTTCCCCCGTGTTAGGTGGTCCTGCACTCTGTGTAGCAGTGTAGTGTGCAGTTTGGGGAAGTTTAACCTGAAGCCACAAGCATTGTTGGCCCTGTTGTTGCTCAGTCCCTAAGTAGTGTCCTACTCTTTGTGACCCCATGGACTCCAGCACGCTGGGCTTCACTAGCTCCCGGAGTTTGCTCAAATTCATGTCCCTACTTACTGAATTGCTTTTTAAAGCAATCTTTTTTTTCTTAAAGGTTTTTGGTAATTGACCCTTGTTATTCTGAAGTTATCCTTTCAGCAATAATTAGTAAGTGGATGTTAACCTTGCTCCCTTTTATTGAAGCTGAGTATATCCGGTAACTTCTATTAAATACCCAGAACTTGCAATAATCAAGGTCATTTGGGGCTGATTTTTTTCTCCAAACAGATCTTTATTCAACATAAAGGAATTTAAAGAGATTGCTGTAATAGAAGAGATACTTTGTGAGTCCTTGGAAATAAACCTCTTTTTAAGGGATGACTTCTTGAAGGGAGAGCATTTAGATAGATAAGATGTTCTTTACTGTCAAAAGTGTTCTTCTTCTTTAACCATTTCGTTCTTCTCGGCTTTCCCATTTTTGATATGCAGGTTTTAAGCCCCAGTTTTCTGTTGCTTTCACTTCCACTATAAAGAAAAAGAGTAGCTGGCAGGTGGTAGCAGAGCTGATTCAGTGTTGGGGACAGCAGCGAGCTCTGGGGTGGGCAGAAGCTGCTCCCTACCCAGGCCCTTTCTGCCATGTCAGATGCAGCCTCAGCTTTTCCAGATTTGCTGCTTTTTTTCCCCCCAAGATGAGCCAGAAATCCAGGTTTTCTATGTGAACTCTTCCAGTTTAACATTCAAACCTATAAAAAAGCATCTGTGGGGGAACCAAAGCCTGCCTCCAGGCCGGCAGGGGCTGCCAGCCTCCAGTTTGTTGCCTTCAACTCAAGTTTTGCCTCTGGGATTTGCAGCCACACTCTGAGGCCACAGAGGACCAAAGCCAGTGGCACTGCAGGCCTGTCTTTCTGATGTAAGTTGTTCCAACTCACACTTATTGAAGCAGTTGGCACTGTTATCTTAGAAAGCAAAGTTGCTGTTTTCTCTTTTAGTTTGTCCCTGGTATTTACTAGCTCAGCACAACTGCCCAGCTCTTTGTACTAGCTTACTACTTAAGTTTTTGTACAGCCACTATTACCCTAGAAGTCCCTAGACAAAAAGAGCCTGATTATAGGGACTGAGGAACAGAGAGGGGTATGGTGGGGGTTTTATGGGTGACTGAGAAATATAGGCACTATCTCTGTGGACTGTAACCAGGACTTGTAAATGACTTTGCTTTTACAAGTACTTTAAACTAGTTGAAAGTCAAGCATAATCAGTACTTGAATAATGAACATGTATTTAGACTTTTTAAGAGTGGTACTTTAAAAGAACTGTTGCTCAGGTTCTGGAGTTAATAGGCCATTTGGGGCATTAACTAAGAGGCAGAAACCTGAGTCTATCCTGAGCCACGAGGTCCCTACCCCTGGCCTCTTTTCATACCTTCCCAGGGGCAGGACTCCACATTGCCCACTGCAGGCTGCCTTCCACTGTGTGTGTGGACCTGTCCAAAATGATATCCAAAATGTTCACATGACCTTGTGAAAACAGGTCCAAAGAGAATTGCTGTGATTAAAACCTTAAGAGATGATTCCAAGCACAGGAGCTTCTCTGGTGGCTCAATGGTAAAGAATCTGCCTGCAATGCCGGAGATGTGGGTTCCACCCCTGGGTCGGGAAGATCTCTTGGAGGAGGCCATGGCAACCCACTCCAGTATTCTTGCCTGGAGAATCCCATGGACAGAGGAGCTTGGTGGGCTACAGTCCATGGAGTCGCAGAGTTTGACATGACTGAGCAACTAAACACCACCACCAAAGCGTGGGAAGGTTCTGATTCCAGGACAGCCAGGCCTGAGGCGCTCCGTGCTCCCTGCCGCCACCTTTGTCATCCCACCCGGCCACATGGCTTCCCACACTAGATTCACCGCCCCTGTCCGTTGTTTCCTTCTTCTCCGTGGCCATTACCTGCACCACCAGGGGCTGGTCTGCCTCCTCCTCCTGAGCTTGGCTCTGTGGTCTTTCTTGTTCATTACTGTACACTGGGTACCCGGAGCATGCTCTCACCCACAGCAGACACGCGGTGTTGCCGAATCCTCATACCTGCCTTTGGCTTAGATCACGGAATCCTGTTTGTTGAGCTGAGTTATAAATCCCCGGTGATATTACAATAATACTATATCCTGTGCAGACTAACCCTTGTCTCCAAAACAAAGCAAACACCCGTGTTTTCTCCGCAGCTGAGACAGAACCTCACGAAGGAAAGAGGAAAGTGGAATCTCTGTGGCCCATCTTCAGGATCCATCACCAGAAAACCCGCTACATCTTTGACCTCTTCTACAAGCGGAAAGCCATAAGCAGAGGTAACTGGCCAAATGTTCTCTTGGCCTTTCCAGCTTGAGTGGCGTCCAGTTTAAGTAATTCTTGAAACCTCAGCAAGTATCATGATGTTTCCTGTTTCCATAAAACGAAAGGGGGCCAGTGTTGACTAAACGCTTTTTCTCAACGTGGGCAGTGATGGACTGCAGGCCGGAGAGCTTTGTTACACTGTGGTCTGATGGCCTTTCCCTGTCTTTGCAGAACTGTATGAGTACTGTATTAAAGAAGGCTATGCAGATAAAAACCTGATTGCAAAATGGAAAAAGCAGGGGTACGAGAACCTGTGCTGCCTGCGGTGCATTCAGACTCGGGACACCAATTTTGGGACAAACTGCATCTGCCGGGTCCCCAAAAGCAAGCTGGAAGTGGTAAGGCCACCCCCTCTCCTGTCTGATGGTTGAGCGTGATGCTAGCATAAGCAGTTTAGCTGACCTAGCTGATCACAGCGGGTTTTATGTTCTGTCCTGTGGCTGGGTGTTCTGCTGGCCCTCCCCGTGGGAGGGAGCCCCTCTTGTCAGGGATCCGTGCCAGGCAATTACTGGTTCCTATCCTCACACAGGAAATGCGGGTGATGACCCCCACCCCAGTGTGGCTGGGAGGGCTAAGCCAGGGGAGGGTGGGCCAGGCGGCAGGGGTTCATCCCTCTTTTTTCCCCGGCCTCCTCTTGCTCCCACTGACACTTCAACTTGAGCCTCACTGCATTTTGCACCAGAACTCTGCGGGCGGCTAGGGAACGGTGCTGGGCATGCAGTGGTGAGCTCCGTGCGCAGGCGCCCCTGAAGGGGAGCGGCAGGAGGCGCAGAGGAGGGTCACTGCGCCATTAGCGGCCTGTGAGTACAGCCCCTCAGCTGCCTGCGAGTGAGGTCAGGCCAGATGCCCTCTTTCTCACGGTCCTTTCAGGCTGCAGCACTGGTTAGCTTCTGTGGAGAGCCTCGGCTCTGGCCCATGGGCTTCAGCTCAGCAGGCAGGTCTGTCCCCAAGTCCTCTGGAAACTCAGGATGGGTGTGCGGAGCAGTGGAGGGCGAGCACAGGCTGCCTTCCGAGGAGGCTCTGCAGGTCAGGGCGGGGGGATCTGGGGGGGGCAGAGCCACAGGAGCCCCATGGCGCGCTGCCCAGAACAGATTTAGTTGCGTTTCACCACTGGATCCTGTTTCCTTAGACCAGTTTTGCTTTTCCAAAAAAGAGGGAAACGGAGAATAAACCCCTTTTCTGTACTGGGCAGGCCCTCGGCCGGACACTAGACCACACACCTGGCCCAGGGTACAACTGTCCTGCCGCCATACAGATTCAAGGACACCCTGTTCTCGCCACACCCCTACTAGAAAGTTCCCCAGCCCAGAGGAGACCGTGATGCCCCTGGCACTGAACCCCGAGAGCAGCAGCCGGTTGCCTCCAGCTCACTGAAGCATGTGTCATGCTTGCTCCACAGAATAACAGGGATCACTCAGATATTTTTTTCTTTTTGGGAGCAAGTATGTACACTGAATTTGTTTAAGTTAAATCCTCATAGAGATGTAACTGTCAACAGCAGCTGTTCCCATCTTCACAAGGGAGCTGAATTTGCCCCATCCCACACCATCACGCAGGGTTCTGAGGAGGGTCCGTGGGGAGTGGCTGTCCCGTGGCCACGCCTCCTTCTAGGGGTTCCTGCATGTGGGTGCAGGGTCTTGGGTCCTCTGTCTGCAGGGTCCGTGGGGAGTGGGTGTCCGTGGCCCCGCTTACCCTGGGGGGGCACCCGTGTGTGGGTGCAGGGTCTTGGGTCCTCTGTCTGCAGGGTCCGTGGGGAGTGGGTGTCCGTGGCCCCGCTTCCCCTGGGGGGGCGCCCACGTGTGGGTGCGGGGCCTCAGGGGTTCTCTGTCTGCAGGGCCGGATCATTGAGTGCACACACTGTGGCTGCCGGGGCTGCTCCGGCTGAGCATCGGGCCCCGACCTCCACCCACCCCAGACTCTGGGCCGCACAGGACTCCGCCCGTCACACCACCCTTTCCTGGGAGCAGCTCTTCCTCAGAGCGGTCCCCAGGCCAGACGAGGGGCATGGTCTCTCCGTGGGAAGGTTTTGGTGTTCATCAGCTGTGATTTGTAGAAATTAAAAAAAACTAAAGCTTTTGGGCTTTGCGTCCGTTCTTAGAGCCGGCGATCTGGCATCCAGGGGGACAACACCAGGCCCCGGAGACTAGTCGCTCTTAGGACTCAATCCCGACTCCTCCTCATCCGTGCTGTGACCTGGAGCGAACTCACCCCCTTCGTCGTCACCCTCGGATGGGGATGGCCTGGGATGACGGACCGGGGTGGCCCACACTGCTCTGGCACTTGCCACGAACTTGTTAGGCACCTGGGCCAGCATTCGTCCTCAGACTGATGCCTAAGTTGAAACTCTGATCCTGGACTTTCCCTCGTGCTTGCAGCTGCCCCGGCACGTTCAGTGTCTTTCATGTGAAGGAGACTCTTGGGGTTCCCACAGAGCCCCATGAAGGCTGTGCACTTTGTTCCAGCTCTGCTGGGGGTCCCCTAGGACCTCCTCCTCACCTGCCCCCAGGGCCTTTGTCCATATCAGCCTCAGTGATGGTGTCCTGGTCTCCTTTTGGCTTCGTCTGGAACTTCTGCCACGGGTGGGGGGTTTCCTCCGCTGGCATCCCTTTCAGCCACTGCTTGTAATAAGCCCGGAAGCCATCAATCTTCTCCAAGTAGGTGTTTTTCCCCTTGTACTGTAATTGGAAAAGCATGGCGTTCAGACGGGCCACAATGAGACTCTCCGCCTGCTACCTACAGCGGACCCCAAACTGCAGCAGGTGGCTCAGGCCTCAGGGAAGCTGTTCTTGCTTCCAGTTGGTCAAAAGGAAAAGGGCAGAGAAGCTGCTCAACACAGAGCAGAGACTTCCTATAGTCTGTGCTGCGGAGCCCCTCTAGCCAGGGATGGAACCCCAGCCCCCCAAAGCTAGACTCGCTGGGTGATACTGCCCTGCCCCCGCTGCTGAGCACCTCCTGCTTGGCACAGACACTGCCGCCCTCCCGACTGTCACCTCTGCACTGCTGCAAGGGCCTCACGAGGTGGGACAAAGAAAAGGAAACGAGATGTGCCAGGCAGATACCAAGAGAAAGCCAACAGAGGAGCACACGGATAAAAAGACAAAGATGCGTGAAATAAGCACTGCTACCACATGGTGATAAATGAGTTGACTCAAAAGGCTGAGCAATTGTGAGCGTGTATCTGATAGAGCCTGAGAGTTTGTGCAGTAAAAATTTGACAACAGACACAAGCTCCCCATCATGAATGAGTGTGAACATATGAGTGAATACAATAAGTTTTGGGCCTGTGGTAATTGGTGACTCTTGGTTGAACCTGAGAAGACCCCTAGTGGGTCCTCCATGGAGGACTTTGCAATTTGGAAGGACTAGAAGACACTTGCAATATGGAACCAACAAAAGCCTAGCCTATAGAGTATGTAAAGAACTCTGAGGATTCAATAAAACAAACCATCAGACGGTCAAAAATGCCCAGCCCCACTTTCTGCCCGATACACTCTCCACGGCCGTCGCACTAACTCTTACTAAGCCTTTTTTTCAATGGCACTCGGCGTCCTCCCTGCACAGCCGTCCCTGACCCCAGCCCCATGGTTTGGTATGTCCTGGCTGACTTGCTCCCTACCCATCAGGCCACAGAGCCTGATGCAGTAGGCCTCAAAACCAGAACCCCAGAGCCTGACACCTTCGGAACAGCAAGGAGACAAGTGGCTGCTACAGAACATTCTGTCACCACCCTCCTGCCATCCCCATTCACTCAATGAACAACAGTCTGTGCTGGGCACCCGACGATGGAGAGCGACCCGGGACCCCGGTGAGCAAGACAGACAGTCCCTCCTCTAGGGGTGTTCACTCCTTACAGTAAGGGTCACACACGAGTACACGTGAGTACGTGTGGGTATGGGTCGTGAAACAGGATGAAGAGGAGCCGTGATGTAAGGAGGTGGCCAGCGGGGCCCTGCTGAGGAAGAGCCACCCGAGCTGGGACCAACGGGATGAGAAGGAAGCAGAAACGTGAAAAGCAGGGGAGCCTGCTGGGAAGATGAGAACCCTGAGGCATGGAAGAGGCTGGTGTTATCAAGAAGTGACCACAGGCCGGGGGCTGACAGGATGCCAAGGGGAGAGCGGCCTGATGGGAGATGAGTCACGTGGACAAGGACCGGCCAGCTATGGTCTGAGGAGTATGGGATCCTCCCCAAGGGAAGCCATGGACAGTTTAAAGTGAGAGGATGCCAATCCCAGGAAGTCAGCATGGGGGTCGGGTGGGCGTGAGGGTGATGCCGGCTAGGGAGACGATGGGCACGTCAGAGCCAGGTGCGCTCACCCGGTCAAAGCTGGGTGGGTACTGGGCTGCGAACTCCAGCTGGCGGATGACCACTTCGTTCACGGGGACTCTGTTCTGCCTCATGTCCTTCAGGATGTCGATGAGATAGGCGTAGTCCAGCTTCTTGACGGCCGCGTTGATGAGGGTGCTGTAGATGTGGGCGTTGGGGCTCATCTGGGATTTCTGGAACATTCAGCGAGAGGATGGTGGCGGTTGGGAGAGTGCGGCCCCGTGGGGCACCTCATACTTGGGGAGCCACCCTGCTGCCCGGGCCTGCTCTGCAGACCAGCCCCCAGGGGCGAGAAGAGCAGGCAGGACCTCGCAGCAGCAACATGCTGTACTCCCCACTCCACATGCTCCATCCCAAGGAGCTGGAGGCCCTGCCCTCTCAGCCCTGAAGAACTTGGAGACAGAGCAGAGGGTTGTTCTGAGATCAAGGCACTCAGGCAGTAAACCATGGGCAGGAGATGCCTCCTGGGGGTTCACCGCACACCTGTCCCCAGAAAATTCTGGCCCTCCCTGCTCCATCATGGCCTCCATGCCCCTAGAGGGTTGGGGCCAAGAGCCATCCACTCTCCTCAATCTCACCCCATGGCCACACCTCAGTGAGAGCACCCTGGGCTCAGTGTCCGTGCCTGCGGCCCCTCACCAGGGTCTCCTTTCGCCCAAACTGGACTAATGACCCTTCTCACTTGAAGCTCAAGACCTCACTCTCCCTGCCATGCTCCCCTGCTGCTTACCCTGAGGACAGAGGCCTGGGGGATTCGGGAGGCCCCCACCCCCCCCCCACCCCTGGGGCCTGCGCAGGCGGGGCCCACTCACCCTCATGTCCGAGAGCAGATGCAGGCCGTCATCTGGCCTGCGACACCCGATGGCCAGGCTGCAGAACGTCTGCAGGTTGGGGACAATGCCCCTCTTTGCCAGGACGGGCAGCAGGGCCTGTGGGAACAGAGGCAGTGTCACCGTGAACTGTAACCCACCAGCGCAGCGAGAGCCTTCTCTGGTGCAGCCCGCAGCTAGATGCTGGAGATGCCAGGGCACGGCTCTTCTCCGAGGCCTCACGGCTCCCCCTGCTGACCACCCTGGGCGCCGGCCTCAGCCCAGCGCTCGAGGCCGGGGGTCCTGCCCAGCACCTCACTGCCTGGCTCCCTGGATTCAGCTGCTCTGTGAGGACACCCTCTGCCTGCCAGTCCCCAACAGGCCATCTCTCCTCTGGATCCTCCATGTTCCTGCCCCTCCTGCTCCTCGACAAGCCACCATCCACCCTGTGCTCAGGACTTGGACGTGGATCAAGCACCAGGGGCCTCAGGGGATGGCAGTCCTGCAGTCCAGGGCCGGAAACAAAGCCGACAACAGTGTGTGCAGTGCAGGCCGAGGGAGCCCCGGGTGAGAGGAGAGGAAGAGGATGCCTGCTCAGGCCAGCTGGGTCAGGGCGGGTCCAGGGAGGGGCTCGAGAGAAAGCTGTGATTGGCACAGAGGGCCTGAAAACAGAGGCTGCTCTGTCATCTTTGATGCTCGTAAGAGCCCAGATCAGAGCTTCTGGCAAGAAGGGCAGCACACAGAAACACGTATGAATGGACAAAATCCCGTGAGGACCCTGGCGTCCTCGTGTGTGAAACGGGTGAAGCCATGGGCGGCAGAGCTTCCTGCTGTGGTCAGTGGAGACACAGATGATGCAAAACTCAGGACAGCATCAAGCAAAGTGAGCGTGACAGTGGGCGATGTCACTGAGGCTGGCAGGGGGGAGGGGTGTGGGGGCTGAAGGGTGGGGACCTCAGGAACCACCAGCCTCTCAGGCCACGTGTCCCCAAATGCTGCGTCAGTGTGAGGACTTGTTTGGGGTCTGCCCCCATCACTGGGAGCCCCCCTGGGAGAGCTGGGGGTATGGCTGGTCCACCACTCGATTCCCAGTTGTCACCCAAGCCCAGGCCTGGAACAGGGGCTCTGGGCACTCTGCCCACCTGTGGCGGGAATGACTGACACGCCTGCAGGAGAGAGTCCAGGGAGGAAGGAGGAGGGAGCCCTGTGCCTCCTCCCCCGAGCCCCTCACCTTTGCCCCCTCCAGGTCGCCCAGCTTGCTCTTCTTCCTCATCAACGTGTTGAAGAAGGTCAGGTCGGCCTCCACCCCGTGCGCGTCCAGGATGCTCAGCAGCGAGGACTCTGCGGGGCTCCCTGGCTCCACCACCTCCGCCAGCAGCGTGAAGGTTTTGATGTCAGGGCTAAGCCCGTGCTTCGCCATATTGCCGAGGAAGCCCTCCAGGCCCCCCATCAAGGCCAGTCTGTCAGCGGGGGTGCTCACGGTCCCAAAGGAGACCACAGCCAAGGGGGCCGCCCCCGGGGTCAGGAGGTTGACCTCCAGCCCCCAGGGAGGCGGCTCTGGGGCCACAGAGGTGAGGCCCACCATGCGATCGGGCTCCGCCTTGGTCTCCAACGCAGACTGGGCCTGCTCGGGGGCTCTGGCCTGAGGCCCCTCAAGTGCCTGAGAAGGTTCCAGAAACAGCTGCCTCTCCAGGGCCTCCACGTGCAGCTTGGCTGACAGGGTGCGGTCCGCCCCGACCTGGGCCCTCCTCCTGGCCTGCTGCCCCCTAGCCGGGGGCTGGAGCAGGGCTATCTCCTCCCTGGGCCTCAGGAGCACTGCTGAGGCCACTGCCGGGTCCCCCAGCCCGCAGTCCCGAGCTGCCCCCAACAGCAGGTTGTAGCCGTGCTGGCTTGGCTGGAGCCCCAGACTCAGCATCTGCCTCCACACCTGCCAAGGAGAGGCAGACTTCAGCCGCCAGCCCCCTCCGAAGAGCCTTCAGCAGAGCAGGCATCGGGGCAGCAACCAGTGGGCAAATGGGGCATGATAAAGACTCCAGGCTCTGGGCAAAGGAGGACCCAGGAACCTGGGAGCCCCAGGACCCCACACAGGCACCCTCCTCCCCTCCTACGTATGTGTTAGTCACTCAGTCGTGTCTCACTCTTTGCAACCCCATGGACTGTAGCCTGCGAGGCTCCTGTCTATGGGATGCTCCAGGCAAGAATACTGGAGTGAGTAGTCATTCCCTCCTCCAGGCGATCTTCCCAACCCAGGGATCACATCCATGTCTCCTGCGAAGGCAGGTAGATCACTAGCCCACCTCCCTTCCTGGTTCAACCCAAACTGTGTCGCATTTCCAACCCTCTGCTTCTCCCAGCCCTTCTCCCTACTCCCAGGGGAGGAACAGCCAGAGAGGCCAGGTTCTGGAAGAGTCGAGGCCAATTTAAGGGTTGGCTTCAGCTGCACTTTCTGAGTGCCTGCTGTGTACCCATCTGTAAAACTTGGGGAACAGTGTGCTCTGGGAAAGCCAAAAGATCACAAATATAAAAACACCCAGCACAGGGCAGGAGCAGGTGCTCAAGAACTGCACCCAGAATCATTTGCCCCCAGCACAGGCATGTGGAGGGGGAGCGAGCAGGGCAGCGAGTGACAGGAAGCAGAGCCGGGGGACAGACCTGCAGGGCGTACCGGAAGCCAGTCTTCTTGTCCTGGATGCAGCCCATGAGCAGGTAACTGAAGGTCTCCTCTGTGACCACGTGCCCTTTCTGGATGATCTCCTAGGGGAAGGAACGAAGCGGGCCTGCTGGGACTCTGGAGGAGAGCCAAGGCCCAGACTCAGGCCCACTGGGTCTGGCTCAGGCCCGACAGACACCCCACGGCAGGCCCAGGGCTGCGTATCCTGAGCAGTAGGGCCCGAATCTGGAGTGGGCCGGCTCAGCACCAGCCGCGGAGCAGAACTCCCTGGGGCCTTCACTCCTGCTTTCCCAGGCCTCTCTTCCTGGCTCTGCTCTTATCACTCCTGTGCAGCCCCTCCAGGAAGATCCGCCCAGTAGCCACTCTTAACCCGTGCACACGAAGCTCTGGAACTGCCCAGAGCTGGCTTCACGTCCCAGCTTCGCCGCTGGCCTGCTGGGCAAATGTGGGAAGCATTAGGCGCCCATCTCAGTTTCCTCATTGGTGAAGCAGGGGCCACAGGACTTGCCTCATGAGATCTTTGGAACGCTGCCCCAGCGGGCACCGATTCCTCTTCAGCGCTGTTCACCTCACCAGCGAGCGCCCTCAGCAGAACACGGCAGCACACACGACCCCCTGCCCTCACAGGGCGGGGGCCTCCCTGTCCCACCCAGGGCTCTGACCACAGGGCCGCCTCGGTAAGCCCCAGAGGCTGACAGGGGGCCTGTCTCATCGGCACTTGAACCTTCCCACGCAAGGAACACAGAGGGCACATCCTCAGCCCGGCCTCGCAGGACTCACTCTGAGTGAGGAGCAGGAAGGAAGGGATGGCCCCACCTTAAACACATCCAGGCACATCCTAAGGTCCGCGCACAGGGCAGCCATCTTTAGCAGGGCGTGGTACGTTTTCAAGTTGAGCTGGAAGTTTCTGGCCTGAAGCTGCTGCCGTAGCTTCAAGGCGCTCTGCAGTGCGGAGTCCTTCCAAGGGGACTCAGCGCACACGTTGAACAGGGCTGTGTAGGTGGCGTCTGAGGGCTCCAAGTCCCGCTTCTTCATCTGCGGAGAAAGGGAGAAACTTGGAGGTGGCTCTGGGATCAGCTGGATGCACGGGACATGGGGATAGGAGGCTAGAGAGGACTCTGCTAAAAGGCAGAGCCGACTGACACACAGAGTTGGGATCTCCAAACCCTTGACTCCACCTGAGGGGCCCTGAGAGCTGTCCTTGCTTGCCAGAGGCACCAAACAAGAAAGCATCCTCCCCAAGGTACTCAGCAGCCCACCCTGGGCCTGAAGTGCTTACAGCAGGGTCTTCCTGACGCTCCTGCCCTCTGGCCGCCCAGGCTGCCCTGACTGTTAAGATCTGTGGGACAGATCTGATCTGGGAAAGGGCAGGAGGAGTAATCAAACCCCAGCTCCAATGTTTAGTAACTGAGGGGTCGTGGGCAATCAGCTTGTCACTGGAAAAATGGGGGTGATACGGTCACAGTGGAAGGTTGTTACCAAGGAGACCGTCTTGGGAGAGTGGCCCCTGGAGCGGCAGCTGGGAGCACGGCCCTGCAGCACACCTCAGGCCTCCCCAGCCCTCCTCCTGCCCGGCTGACACTGCTTAGCAAGCCCTCCTGGTGACGGAGCTTGAGAAGCTCCTGGTAAAGCCAAGTGCTCGCTATTTCACAGAGAAGGGCCACCTGACCAAGGGCGGCAAGCAGCTGCTGCAGAGCGCATTGAGCCCTGCTCTCAGGCCGTGGCTGGGCTCAACTCCAAATCAGCACTCGAGACAGGTAACCTCAGACACAGCACTTCATCTCTCCAGGCCTCAGTGTCCTCACTGGAGAAACGAAAACAGTGATCCCAGCTTCGAGGATGGGGGGATGCTCTGTATATGTTCACAGGTTCCACAGACACGTACTAAGGACTTAGTACAGGCCAGGTACTGGCCACTGGGGTTACCAGGACAGGCAAGGCCTGTCTTCACTGAGCTTACTCTCTAGAGGGGAGATACACGACAGGCAAATAGGTAACCACCAACAATAATAAAGATGTGGAGAACACTCAATGAAAAGCAGCTGGAAAGGGCACCTTCGTGGTGGATAAAGCACTCTGCCCCAGGTGATGTCACCTGTGATAAGACCACAAAATTGAGGCTGGAGAGGTGAGACTGTCCACCCAGGGTAATGCACTAGCAGGGAACACATTCAGGACCTGCACCCAACTCTTCTGGGGCCCAAAGCCCGAGTTCTAGGGCGCCTGGCCTGCCGCCCCCTGCCCCATGCTCACGTCGTTGTAGAGCCTGAAGGCCTTCTTCAGGTAGCCAGCCCGCCCGCAGCCCCCGATCAACACCGTGTAGTTGCACTCGAGGGGCTGCAGGCGCTCCTCCTTCAGCATCTGCCTCTCAAACAGGTCCAGGGCCTCGGCCAGCTGCGGAAGGGGTCGGGAAGGGAGGACACAGGGAAGGGGGCTCAGCAGAGGGAGAGAGACCGAGGCTAAGCGACCCTCCCTGAGCTCAAGCCCAGGCCGGCCCAGGAGCCAAACACGCACCCTGGGCCTCTGTCACCAGCCTCCTGGTCCCTGTGCTCCACTGCAAGGGGACTGCGTGGTGGCCAGGAAGGAAAGCCCACCAGACTCCCACCACCTATGACCGCTCTTGGCCCCACGACTGTGGGGGACCTCCTTGAACACAGGGGCAATGCCCAGGTAAACGAAGATCTGAAGGAGGTGAGGGAAGGAGCCAGGTGGCTCTCTGTGGGAACAGCCGGTGCAAAGGTCCTGAAGCAGGAGTGTGCTTGGGAGCTGGGGGGTGGCTGCAGGGGAGAGAGTAAAGAGGGGAGGTGCAGGCAGACAGAGAGGGAGGCTCAAGCGGGACAGGAGGCAGGTTTTGCAGGCTTCACATGCTATCACGAGGACTCTGGCTTCTATTTCTCAACTTTTCATTACGGAAAATCTCAAATATACACAAGTAGAGAGCTGTAATTACAACAACTATTAATGTTTGGCCAATCTTGATTCATCAATATCCAGCGCTCCTCCTTCCAACTCAATTTTTTTTTTTAAGCAAATTCCAGACATTTTATCACTTCATTCACAAAAGCTTCAACATATACCGCCAAGAGATTTTTAAGCCTAAATGGAATGTCATTATCAACACCTAAGAAAATGAACACCCCCACTGTCACTGAATACATGGGGAGTGCTAGAGGGAGGAGAAGGCCCACCTGCTCTCTGCTCACAGCTCCGTGTTTAAGTCCACGTCGGGGTTAGAGGAGGAGAGAGCCTCTGGGAGACTAATGACAAGTGTCATAATGGCTGATGGGGGTGGAGAGGTGAGAGGGGGGTGGGGGGGGGGGGAGGAGAAGGCTAGGCCTGGGCATTCAGGGGGAGGGTTGTGAGAAGTTAGGATAGGAGACACTTTGAAGGCAGAGCTGGTGGGAGAAAGAAGACTTGGGGTGAAGGGATTTGGCCTGGACAAATGGAAAAACCGGGTTACCAATTAGTGAGATGAAGAAAGTGTAGAGAAATCGAGGCTGGGAACAAGAATTCCAGGCCACTGAGGGTAAGTGTAACAGAGATGGTGAGGAGGCAGCTGGACACACAGATGGGGAGCCCGTGGGACAGCCAGGTTGGTAACAGGAAGATGAGAATGGCATCGAGGAGGGGGCACACGAAGCCAGGCGGCTAGAGGGTCGCCTGAGGCAGCACTGGGGAGAATGAAGACAAAGAGGGGAGAGGAGCCCTGAGCATCCCACCAGGACGGCAGGGTGGCCCCTCACAAAAGACTGTGGCGCCGCGGAGGCAAGAGTCAGGAGCAGAGGAGTCCAGAGCTTCCTTACCTTTCCTTCCCTGATCAGGCGTTTGCACTGAAAGAAGTACCAGTAAGGGGTGTTTCTGGGGCCCCGCCATGGTTTTGGTTCCAGCTCCCCTTCCTCATCTTCTTCAGTATTCTGTTCCTTGAGCCGCAGGTTATACAGCTGCGCCGTCGATTTGTGGAACACTCTCCGAGAGGAGTATTTGTTGGAGAGAGTCCCAAAGCTCTCTTCCTCCCCTTCCTCCTGGGTGGCTGTGGGGCTGGGCTGGCCGGGGTCAGAGCTGAGGCTGCCTGTGTTCTTCTGGCTCTGCGAGCCGAGGGGCAGCTGAGAGAGAGAGCTGGAGAAGGCTGCTGGCACTGGCCGAACCCACCCTGCGGCCCTGTCTCCAGCCCACCTGGCTCTGAGAGGGTCAAGGTGGTGCAGGATGGACAGTCTCACGGGGCGGGGGCTGGAGAAGAGCCAAGCAAGCCTCACGAAGTCCATTTCTGGCGTTCTCCTCCGGGGCCTGGCATAGGTCAGCAAAATAATGAACGTCAACTTCGTTGTCACAAAAGACAGAAAGAAGAACGATAAGTGGTACAAGCAGAAGTCCTGAGGTCAGAAAGCCTAGGTTCAGATTGCAGCTCCACCAAACCATCTTTGTGTCCCTGAGCACCCGCTGCTCTGGCCTCAGTCTCCATGCTTGTAAACCAGTTACCTATAACATCACCCACACAGCACCATGGCAACGATCCAATCTCAAGATATCAAGGTGCAGGCACAGGATGGTGAGCACCGAATAAACTACCGATCTGGACCATTCTGCACCTGGTGAGGCTCCAAGAGAAACACAGAGCGAGCCTGTATGTAACTTTAAATTTTCAAGTAGCCACATTAAATAATGGGTTTACACACATTAATCAAAAGACAGAATTGTAATCACTGATACTGAAATCGCTACCAGAATGCTTTTAAAACAAACTCATGCTCTATTACTATAGAGTCTTCTTTCCCAAGTATTAAGTAACAAGGTCCTATCGATCTGATGAAGCAGCGATGACTGTAAATGAGTTTGTAGCAGTTGTGGATACTCTTATCTCCATCATTTACACTCATCCCTATTTGCAATCGCGACTTCGTTTTGGGCACAGACAACGTCAGGTGAGGAAAAAGTTGCTAAGTTTCACTTATGACAATAAAGGTGTGATTTCTTCCTCTCCGAGTTTTTCCACCCGCCTGGGGTTAATAATCCCTGAATCAAAAACCCGCTGCCGCCGTCCTCCCCCCGGGGGACCTACCCCTCCCCAGACCCTCCCGGGAAACCTCAGGCCGACCAGAGCCCTCTCTCCACCGGCCTCCACCTTCGACCCTTGCAGCGATCCTCACGGCCCTTCTGGCCCGCCTTCGCTTGGCGCCCGGGCTCCTGAGAGGGTCAAACGAGAAACTCACTCCAGGAGCCCGGCCCAGTGAACACGCACCTCGGCCCCCGAGCCCGCGCCACCCCTGCCCCGCCTCGCGTCCCGGCCAGTCCCGACCCCGCCACGCCGCACCGCGTTCCCAACTCGCTCTCCTAGTGCGACCTGGCCGGTCTCGCGCACGCGCGCTCCGCGTCGCGAACTCCCGGCGCGGTTTCAGGTCGCACACTGAGGTCAGCGACGGGGAGGGGTATGCGTTCGGCGAGCGGCTAGTCGAGCCTAGCGGAGCGGCCCGCACTCTGCGCTCCATTGGCCGGGCCTGAACAGGCGAAAAGGACCGGCGCGGGCTCCGGGAGCTCCCGGCATCCCTCGGGCGGCGGCGGCGGCGGCGGCGGCGGCTGCGAGGCGAGGCGAAGCGAAGAGAGGCGAGGCTGCGGGGTGGCTGTGCCTCTCAGCCGGCGGCGGGTAGAGGTGTGAGGGCGGCCGGGGACCTGAGCGGGAGCCGGGCCGGTGTGGCCGCCGCCGCCACCATGCAGGAAATCATCGCCAGCGTGGACCACATCAAGTTCGACTTGGAGATCGCCGTGGAGCAGCAGCTCGGGGCGCAGCCGCTGCCCTTCCCCGGCATGGACAGTGAGCGCGGGGTCGGGGAGGGCGGGCGATGGGCAGGACCCACTCAGCTCCGGGACCTCCCCTCTCTGGTTCCTGGACGTCTTCTCCCTCCGCCCGGGAGCTCCTCCCTTTCTGTCCTGGGACTTCTTTTCCCCCGATTCTGGGACAACCCCCCCTGCCGTCGTTATTTTGACTAGGGAGCCCCCCGTTCCCGGGGGCTTTTCTAACTCAGGCTTCAGAAAGGCAGGGCGACGTCGGGCAGTTCGAATAACTCTTGAAAGAAGGCGGGTATTCTGATTTGGAAATCCTGCCCCCACTGGCACACACTCCCCAGCTACAGAGACGTACTAAGATAGCCCGTTTTCCCACCTCCAGCCCCACTTTGAGCGCCCTCTTCTTGCTTTCGTCAAAACTGGGCCGTTGGAGAAGTCTTGCTGCGGGAAGGACCCACCTCCCCTTCTCTGTAGGAGACCCCCTACAGAGACTCTTTCCATCTACAGTTCCCGGGCTGTCTCCCGTAACTACCTTGAAGACTCTCAAGCTCCGTTTTTCTCCTAGGACTCGCGCTCCTGGGAGCCCATCCCTCAGTGTTTCTCTGGACCCCACCTCTGGGTCTTTCATCCACCCAGGCAGCTACTTAAGTTCCCTTCACTTCACTCACCCGCATCACACGGTGAATCCTGGCTTCCCCCGTCCCACCTCCAACTCAGGCGGGATGTCTAGCACTTGACTTATTTATTTAGTTTGGTCACCCCACGGGGCTTGCTAGGATCTTGGTCCCCTACCAGGGATTGAGCCACGGCCATGGCAGTGAAAGCGGGGAGTCCTAATCACTGGACCACCAGGGAATTCCTTGAGAGGTCTAGCAGTTTTCTTTCTCCTTTCCAGACGTACTTGAAATCTAATGCTATAACATTACATCTCAGAGGGCTCTTAAAGATCATTGAATTCAAGCCACAGATGGGCCAGCTGAGGCCTGGGTTGGGGAAAAGGACTTGCCAAAGACCACTGAGCTCCAGATGGAGCCAGGTGAGCTAAGCAGGGCTTTTGATCTTTCCACCTGCAGTTCCTGGGCTGTCTCCCGTAACTGCCAGAGGACATGGGCCACAGGCCCCCGTTCTTCGCCTGTGCCTGGGCTGGTCGAGTCTGCCTGCAGCCTCATTCCCTTCAAGAGGCCACACTTCCATGTGAGATAATGCTCACACTCCAGAGACATAATCTAAGCAGCCTTACTTTACACTGTCTCCACTGTACACAGCTTATAAACTGCTGCTCACGTTCAGATACTCTTAAATATACCTGTCCGTGCATGTGATCGCTTCATGTTGTACACTCACTCACACATGTGGCCTTTTCCTGGGCCAATGGCACTAGCTGGAGGCCATCCTCCTCCATGCAGGGCAGCTCTCTCCCTCCCGCCCCGCTTCAGCTTGGAAGCAGATACTTGACTCTGTGAGGGCAGGTGCAGAGGTGAGAACAAACCTGTTCTTAGAGAAGGTCCAGGACACACCGGGCCACAGGTACTGCCTCTGCCTTGGGAAGCGCCCTCAGCACTCGCGCCGCCTGCCCAGCATCACGGTCAGTATGTTAGAGTCCAGGGAGGCCACGGCCCTTTCTCTCTCATCCCTACACCTCATTCTGTCTTTTTTTTTTTTTTTAAATATTACCTAGCTGTGTCGGATCTAGTTGTGGCAAGCAGAATCCTCATTGCAGCTCTCTCGCTCCAGAGCACGGGCCTAGTTGCTCTGGGGCATGTGGGATCTTAGTTTCCTGACCAGGGATTGAACCTTTGTCCCCTGTATTGCAAGGTGGTGGATTCTTAACTACTGGACCACCAGGGAAGTCTCCATTCCCATCTTGATGTGAAGTAGACATATCCGTTCTGTCCTGAAGGCAAACTCCTTTATCCTGTCTGCCTAAAACGTGACCCCCAGGACAGTGGACTTTAAGGAATGAAACAGACTTAACCTCTGTAAAGGATGAAGGCCCAGAAATACTCTTAAATGGTACTTTTCTAATGTATTAAGACTTCTCAGACTTTCTTGAAATGCAAACAAGTGACACCCCTGTGACTCTTACTGTTGTAACCTTAAATCTGTCCTAGCAAAATCTGCCTGCTTCCAAGAAGCCTACGAGTCTCTTGCAAGTTAGCAAGCAGAGGCATGCAAGTGGTCTTTAGAGATAGTATCGGTGTGTTTCCTAAAATGCCTGCTGATAGAAAGCTGAGAAGCCACAGACGGTTTATTCTGGTGGCCGTGGCAGGCGAATTCTCCGGCTCCTTGGGACAGCCCTGGACCCCACTGGCTTCTCAGCACTCAGCTCTTATTCTCCTGCTCCCCTCACCTGAACCCGCTGCATCTGTGGGAGCGGAAGTCCGTGCTCCTTTAATTATTCCATGTTGGCGTTGCATACCAAAAGCAGTCCTATTCTGGTGTCTTCAGTGACGCTCTTCCCTCCAGAATAGCGTCTCCGAGGAACCCGCCTCTTCTGTGGGGCAAGTTCCTCCTGAGAGTCCCCGTTGGCTTGTTCTTCTTAGGAGATCATTCCATCCTTCTGCCCCCAGGTTAAGGAGCCCCTGAATCAGCCCTCTGGAAGGTCTGGGCAGGGGGTAATTAATCTCTGTGACCTTGTGCTCCGTCCTTCCTTCTCCCATCCACTTCTGACTCCTGGAAAGCATTTTGCTTATAGGAGGTCCTGGATGTCACAGTGGGGAGCTTTTCTCCTTGCTTGATTGGGTTTCTGTTTCCTGTACCTTGACTCCTCTGTGGGTTAAAGGCCAGAAGGGTCCCCACCCCTGTGTTCAGATGTCACACCTCGCCCTGTTTGACACCTCTCATTCTTTCTCCAGAGTCAGGGGCTGCTGTCTGCGAATTCTTTTTGAAAGCTGCCTGTGGCAAAGGTAAGAGACACTCCCTACATCCCCACGAGGTGTCCTTCACCACCCTGTCCCTGGGCAGACCCACAGGCTCTCGGATCCCTGGTTCGCCCTGCTTTCTGCAGCTTCATGGTGTCCCTAGGTGTGTTTCCCCATCCCCAGTCTTTCACTGCTCCTACAAATGTTGACGTGTCTTCATATTACCAGAACTCTTCTTTAAGAAAAATGCCCCCCTTCTCCCCACCTCCCTTAGGCTTCTTAAGTTTCCGTCTTACAGAAATACCTGTGATACCTCAATTGGATGTTTTAGATTTTCCCAAGACACGTTACAATAAAATCCACAACTATTAAAACCTGAAGCGTCTGCTCACGTGCAGCCTGAGATCACACCGCCTTCTGCCGGGGCAGCTGCCACGTTCCAGGACACGCAGCTCGCGGGGGAAGCGGGTCTTCACACCCATCTTCCCCGGCAGGGGGCATGTGCCCGTTCCGCCACATCAGTGGTGAGAAGACGGTGGTGTGCAAACACTGGCTGCGGGGGCTGTGCAAGAAGGGGGACCAGTGCGAGTTCCTGCACGAGTACGACATGACCAAGATGCCCGAGTGCTACTTCTACTCCAAGTTCGGTGAGGCGTGGGGCCGGCCCGCCAGCCTGGCTGCCCGGGGTCGGGGTGGGGAGCCCTCGAGGCTGCTCCAGCGCCCACAGTGCCTGCCGACCTCAGTGGGCCCTTTAGTTGTGGGAACTTAAGGTGATTCTCTCATGGCCCCCGCGTCTCTGTAGTGCTTCCGTTTTCTGGGCACTTGCGGGTACTTTGGGAGGTTAAGGCAGATCCGGGTCTCACGGTGGGCACAGGAGCAGGGCAGCTGGCTGGGGGCCTTGTTTCTGCCCCAGTGAACCTTCTCCCTTAGTCAGCCGTTGCTGCTGGAGTGGTGACTAGAGGCCTTCTCTCTAGAAGTGTGATCCCAGGTAGGAGCTGGTCTATCCTCAGTTCAGTTCAGTCGCTCAGTCGTGTCCGACTCTCTGCGACCCACAATGAGTTGCAGCACGCCAGGCCTCCCTGTCCATCACCAACTCCCAGAGTTTACCCAAACTCATGTCCATTGAGTCGGTGATGCCATCCAGCCATCTCATCCTCTGTCGTCCCCTTCTCCTGCCTTCAATCATTCCCAGCATCAGGGTCTTTTCCAATGAGTCACCTCTTCGCATCAGGTGGCCAAAGTATTGGAGTTTCAGCTTCAACCTCAGTCCTTCCAATGAACACTCAGGACTGATCTCCTTAAAATACTTAAGAGTAGCCGGTGGGGGGCGCTGTCTTCTGGTGGCAGGAAGCCCTCCTCTTTTCATGAGAAACGGAGATTGCCTCCGTCTCTGCTCAAGGGACAGTGGCCTCCGCTGAGCTGAGTGAGCTGTGTGGAGAAGCCAGGCTGGTAGGGCTTGGTCAGGGCTCGGTGGAGCTGGCATGCTCCCCGACGCAACTAGACTCCCGGCTCTGCCCTGGACGAGGCTGCCCAGGAGGAAGCCCTGTTGGTCAGGACGAGGCTGGACTCTGGCCGGGGAACTGCTAGCCTCAGGCAGGGGGCTGGAAGCCTGTTGTGCACTGTTGTCTGAGGAGACTTAATTCTTTCAGCAGCCCGACAGGTAGGCCTGCTGGCTTGTTAATGATAGTTGTAGCTTTTTTTTTTTTTTTTTTTTAGTTGTAGCTTTTTTTGTAGAGGCAATATAAGCTGGTTTGATTCCTGGATGGGAATCAATCCAGAATCCTTGCCTGGGAAATCCCATGGACAGAGGAGCCTGGCAGGCTACAGTCCACAGGGTCACAGAGAGTTGGACACGACTGAGCGACTAAACTGCAACCAGAGGGCCCCAGCTGTGAGTTCCCAGAGCTTCCCTACTGTTGTCCTGAGAGGCAGTCCTCAGACCTTCTCCCTGTCCCAACATGAAGAGCGTATCAAAGCAGACCGGTGATTTCCTGCTGGTCTCAGCTGGTGCGTTTGCACATCTGGACCCCCCCACAATGCCCAGGACACCTCCTCTGGGTGAGGGGTGGAGCCGGGAGCTGTTTGACGAGTTTGACGAGGTGTATCCTATAGCGTCTGTGACCCTCGAGGCAGCACAGACTGAGGGGGAAGGACCGTCCCAGCCCAGGTACAGGCCAGGTGACTCAGGCTCCGAGACACACTGCCCTGGGTCTCAGGGCTCGCTGGGCCGACAGGGCACCAGAACCCCCGGCCCTCCCTGCTGTCCTGCAGCCCCGGCCTCCGGAGAATCGGGGGTGGGTCTGGGTCCAGCTCCCCCCAGACCCACCCCTGTCTGGTCCCCGCAGGGGAGTGCAGCAACAAGGAGTGCCCGTTCCTGCACATCGACCCCGAGTCCAAGATCAAGGACTGCCCGTGGTACGACCGCGGCTTCTGCAAGCACGGTAGGTGTGGGGTGGCAGGGCCCCCGGCCAGAGGACCGTCCTCCCCGACTCTGCCCACGTCCTGCCTGTTCCTACAAACACTGTGTTAGGCATTTGGGAGCTGGTGAGGCTTTGTCACACCCTCAAGTCCCTCCCCAGGCCAGGTGCCCCTGGACCGCATCCTTACCTGGATTTCTGACCAGGAGACTAGTGTTTGAGACGCTGTGTGTCCTGCCCGCCGGCCCTGCTGAACACGAGGCAGAGCCAGCATCTGAAGCACTCTGACCCCCGGGTGGTGGTGTGGGCAGGACTCTGACCGGCAGAGGGGATGGTCTGAGTGGCCCTGTGCTCGGCTCTGCAGGCCCCCTCTGCAGGCACCGGCACACGCGGAGAGTCATCTGTGTCAATTACCTCGTGGGATTCTGCCCGGAGGGGCCCTCGTGTAAATTCATGCAGTGAGTACCAGGCCCTGTGCCCCCGTGGGCCCACCTGGGCTTTGACCACTGGGCAGTGTCATCACCGGGTCTGGGGAGGGGCCACTGCTGCTTCTGAGCTGGGAGGTGGCTCTGCGTAAACCAGGGTTTGACCTTTACTGGGTCACAGTCCATCTTAGCCTCAGATAAAAACTCTGGTCCCCGTACTCCAGAAAAACTCAGACACACATGACCTCAAGCCAAGAACCTGTGCCCTCAAGGAAGAAACTTCAGTTTTCAGCAGGGCCTTCTGCATGAAGGCACTGGGCTTAGGCTTCTCTGGACACGGGTTTATAGACCCTCGAGTGAAAGAAGGTCCCCATTTCACACATGGGAACATGGAGGCTCCGAGCCCCGCCACTGGCCAGGGGCAGGTGGGGACAGGTGGGGGCACTTGGTCAGAGGCAGGTCTGTGGCCTCTAGAGCCCAGTCCTCCTGCCAGCAGGGCCCAGCACCCCTCCCCTGGGCCTCAGGGCCCATCTGTCACTTTGGGTGGTCGTGGGTGGCGGCACTGGGACCCAGAGTAGTGTCAGCCCACCCCCACCCCTCGCTGCCTCCGTCCACACTGCTAACACCCACATGGCAGCCATGTCCTGCTCGCTGCCACGTGGTGGGCAGGTGGCGGGTGCTGCTGACTTGGTCCTTGTCCCGAGATGCAAGGCCGGGAGCCTACAGGTGACCCAGGGGTTCCTCTGTGTGGGCAGGGGGGTGGGGGGGCACGTCCACCAGGACTCTGGGCAGAGGTCTAACGCCGTCCCTGCAGCGCAGGGTGTGTGCCGGGAGGGCCTCTGTGCCCGCCAGCCGTGTTTCCTTCCTCTCTCTCAGCACTGCTCACCGGGGCGCACAGCTAGGTGTAGGCAGAGCTGGGTCTGAGTCCAGACACCTCAGATCCGTACTGAGGCCCGGCAGAGCTGAGTCCCAGCCCCCACCCTCCGTCCAGGTAGCTCGTGTGGCCCTGGGCTCAGCGAGAGGCCGGCGGGGATTTTTCTGGGGCCAGAATTTGGGAGCCCGCCTGCCTGGCTCCTCTCTCAACTCCTCTTCTCCTCTCGTGACCAGCCCTCGATTTGAACTGCCGATGGGAACCACTGAGCAGCCCCCGCTGCCGCAGCAGACGCAACCACCCACAAAGGTACCGTGCCCCGGGCCCGCGGTGCTGCGGGGCCTGGCAGCGCCCTGGCCGCAGCGCACTCACTGCCTGCCCCAGTGTGGGGTCTGCCGGAGAGCCGGCGGGAGACTGCGAGAGGAGGGTGGGGGTGGGGGCCGGAGCAGAGGGGAGTCACCCGGGTTCCAGCAGAAGCTCCAAGGGGGCAGAGCGGCCGGCACCTTCTCGAGGTGGAGGGCGGCCTGCTGTAGCCAGACGCCCGCGGGGCTCCTCTTCCCGTCTCGCCTGCGGGCCTGGGAGTGGCCTGGGCGCCCCATGTCTGCCGCGCTGGCTGCAGGCCCTTCCCTCCACAATGAGACTCGCCCGAGGGGCCCGGCGGGGCGGGAGCAGACCTGGGAGCAGAAGCAAGGCCGCCTGCTTCTCTGGCCGGGCCTGAACGTGGGAAGGGATGCTGGGCACAGAGGCTGAGGGACCAGCTGGCTCCAGTCTCCTAGGTGAGGGGGCCCCACTCCCACCCCGCACTGGGTCATTTCCCTCGAGCAAAGGAGAGGGAACTGCCCTGAACGCATGGGAATCTGCGGCAGTGCCCCCCAAACCAAGGGCACTTTGGGTTTGGTTACCCAAAGTGGGTGGATGGGTCCCAGAGGAAGGCCGGGTGGGTGTCCCCGGCAGGGTCTCAGCGGGCCGATGAGCTGCCCAAGCCTCACCTCTCACCTGGCTGGACTCTGAGCCTGCTGTTGGGGCCCGGCCTGGCCCTCTGTCTGTGCAGCTGGGAGGGGATGCGGCCACCCTCACCACCCTGACCCCCACCCTCCTGTGGGTGTGGGATAAACCAGCAGAGCCGGGCGTTCCCAGTTCCCAGCTCAGGGCTCCTGCGCTGATGGGCCCAGAGGCAGGGTCCCACTGGGTCGGGCAGTGGCCATGCTGTCCAGGCCCCGCCGAGGCGCCCCGTCCCCTGTGCTCCCTAGCAGAGGGCCCTCTCAGCCCCTAGACCGCAGGTCAGCATGTCAGCCTCCGACTCTTTTCTGTGACTGTTGCCCGCCGTGTAGGCTCTAAACAGCTGGCTGAACCAAGCGTTCATCCTGACCTGAAGCTAGAACCTCACAAACAAAAGTAAGGCCTGCTCATGCCCTCGCCCCGCCGCCCCGGAGGCCGCCTGTCTCTCTGGTGTTTTGTTTCCACTTTTATTTTTCGTTTCTGTGTGTCTGCATGGTGTTTTCGGGCAGCGGCTCCTGCCGTCGTCGCCAGGCGTTTCTTTCCTGCCTGCTCTCCCGAGCGGGGCACTGCGGAAGCCCTTCTTGCGCTGGCCGCGGCCGCGGTCGTGCGGGAGGAGGCCCGCCCTCTTTTCTCCTCTCCCCATCGGTAGTCTGCCTGCACGCGTTTTCCGCAGTAAAACCGTGTTGTGTAACTCTTTCCAGCAAAGTAACAATCCGCCATTACAAAGGTCGTCCTCCTTGATCCAGTTAACGAGTCAGAACTCTTCTCCCAACCAGCAGAGAACCCCGCAGGTCATCGGGGTCATGCAGAGTCAAAACAGCAGCGCCGGCAGCCGAGGACCCCGGCCACTGGAGCAGGTCACGTGCTACAAGGTGAGTCCTGGGGCCGGCGGGGGCGTCTTCCACAGGCCACGCCATCCCCTCCTTCCCCAGAGAGTTAGCTCATGTGGAAGAATGAAGACATCTTTGTTTTTGCTAATTGGAAGAGAAAAACAGGGCCACTCCGGTGAGCTAGACCAGGCCACTTCCACGACACACTAAGGCCAGGTTAACAACTAACCCCTGCTGTTGAGTGAACAGATTGCGCACGCAAAAAAGGGATGGCAATCTTCCAGAGCCCAAGAACGGAGTGAGCCCTGAACCTCTGGGGGAGGCGGGGTCCTCACACCCGTGGCGCACCCAAGGGAAAGGGGCAGAGCGTTAGATCTGCCTGGAGGGGAGTCAGATTAGGACACACACAGTGGGACGTTCGGGGGAAGGGCACACTTTCTAAAGAAAACTTACTAGAAAACTGGTCTCACTCTTGGCTCTGGGTGGAAAGTGGGGTGGGGGGAGTCCTTTCAGAGTTGGTCGTCACTGGTGGGCAAGCCCTTCCTCCTTGAGTTTGAGCCTTGGTGAGGGCTGAAAAGCCACAGGCCGAGTTTTCTAATCTAAAACAGCCCCCTGGTAACATATCTTCGAGATATTTATTCTCAACCCAGCTGACACAGAATTCCCACAATGAGGTTTCCCCAGAAGAGAGCTCGTGACTAAAAAGTAAAGAAGGGAGCAAGCACCGGCGAGTGAGTCAGCAGGAACGGCCAACAGAACTAGGTTCACAGAGGCTTCAGATTGGGGGGTTAGACGGAAGGCAGCATTAGTACAGGCTCCTTGTGAAGACTTCCAGAAGATGCAGAAGAGTGGGGGCACACAGTGGGTGCTGTCCTTCGTCCCCGCTTTTCCTGAGGGCAGCCTCCGGCCTTGACCATTCGCCCGCCACACTGTTTGCCGTGCCCTCTGCACTCGCAGCTCCTACAGGAGCTCCACTCGGAGACGTGCTCTCCTGAACTTCCTCACACCAGCACAAGGACAGGGCAGATTTTAATGTAAATAGGGCCCTCGGGTGCAGTGTCCTCTGATGCCTTTTACCTTCCATTCTGAGTCTGTGTCACGATAATTACTCCAGTGTATTTCACTGGCTGCGTAATTTTACCAGTTTTCTGTTGGTAGTTTCAGTTTTTGCTGCTAAAAACAGCACTGAGCCTGACTGACATGGGTGAGCTCTCGTCTGGTGTCTGGAGCACCCACGAGTAGAAGGGCCGAGTCAAAAACTATACGCTTATATTGTTCCTGGAACTTGCCTTCAGGAAGGGCTGAGCCACTGTGGCTCAGACACTCACTGAGCACCTCCTCTGCCGTCGCTCCTTCCCAGGAGGGGTCTCTGTTCGGAAGGAAGGGCAGGCAGGTGCCCAGACACCAAAGTTAGGAGTGCCCACGTGTGTAGGGAAGGCCTCACAAATTCATGAGCTTGAGCCCTGACTGGTGAGAGTGTGGAAAGGGGGCTGTGGAAGCAGGTGAGTGGAGGGGAGGGGGAGGTTGTCAGATGGCTTCCAAGCAGGCAGTTCTCAAGAACAGTGAGGAGCCTCAAGCGTCCTGGCTCAGCCGCGCTGTCACCTTGCCCCTCCAGGACTCAGCAGCAGGGCCTCTGAGGAGCCAGCTTCCGTAGAAAGACGGGGCTAGGGGACGAACCTAACCACCCCTTCCTGCCGCGGGCACAGTTGATATTAAAGCCACCTCGGGAATCCTGGAGGCCAGTAGATGTGCCAGGTGCTGTAAGCAGAGGTGCTCAATTCCTCCCTCTGGTTACCATGTCTACCAAAGGCCCAGCTGGCAGCTATACAGGCCACTCGTACACACGACTTAACACCTGCAGATTAGACAGGCTTGAGAACTTGGGGACCGTGGGGTCGGGATAGAACAGGCCAAAGCCCCAGACCGAGGAAGTGAGGACTGAGAGGGCACTGGGGGGCTGGTGTAGTGTGGGTGCCCCTACCTGTCTCCTGACCCCTTGTTTAGTGGTTGAGGCTGCCTTTTCCTTCCTTATCATCCCCTTCTGCTCTCTGAGGAGTAATGAGAATGAAGAGAAACTAAGGAAGGGTCTTGAATCATCAGCAGCAGGGACAGGAAGCCAGGCTCAGGGCTAGGTTTTTAAGAAGATTCTACCAGATCTGTTGACCCAAGTCTAATCAATTTTCCCTTCTCTCTGATCCCTTGAGCAAACTTGGCCCAGGGGTAGCTTAGACAAGTATGCAGGAGACAGGAGGGAGAGCCCTTTGGGTGCAGCCCACCCTCTGTCCATGCAGTGAGTCCCTGAGTTAGGGGAGGAGCCTGGGGACTTCTCCCACACTGCCGCCTCCCTGTCCCCAGGAGCCCCAGAACTGTGCCTCAGAGGTGAGTGGCTGGCCAAGTGCAGAGGGGCTCAGCCCCTGCTCAGGTGGGGTGCTCTGGTGCCGTGGGCTTTGCTCCTGAACCCGAACACTGGAGGCTGCTGTGGCCACGTGCTTGCTTGCGCCTGTGGTCCCTGGGCCGCTTGGCCTTCTGGAAGTCCCTTTCCCCACCAAGCGCCAGACTTTCGGCGTCCCCGTCCTCAGCCTGGCGCTTGGTGGGGTGCTGCCTCAGTTGAGAACTGCATCTGAAGCAGTGTTTCTATTTGTTCCCTCCCCGCTGTTCCCAGTGTGGTGAAAAAGGACACTACGCCAACAGATGCACCAAAGGGCACCTGGCCTTTCTCAGCGGACAGTGACAGCAGCTGGAGCCGGCTCAGAGCAGCCTGGGGGGCCCCGTTCTGGGGGCTGCTCTGGGCCATTCCTGGGAGTGTGCGTTTAACTGTTGCATGCCAGTGTTGGTGCAGCTCTGGCTGGAGCCGGCAGGCAGGCACGCTGGGTTTTATTCTTAGGGGCTACGTCTTGTCAGTATCCCTATCGTTTTGCCGTAATCTCTTTTTAAAAGGGGGACGTGTGTTCCCTGGCCCCTCGGGTTGGCCTCATGTCTGTCGAGGTATCAAAGCCTCCTGTCTGGGGCCCTGCACACCACCCTCAGGAGGGAGGAAGCTGCGGGAAAGGCCTTGTGCTTACAGCAGTTGGGTACCGCAGGCAGCCCTTCCCCTTGGGCCTCCTTAAACAAGCTGCAGCCGGGTCACGCCCGCTTCCTCCCTGTCCTGCCGCATCAGAGGCTGTATCTGTTGGCGGGGTTTGGACGAGCCGGCCCTTCAGGGCAAGCTCCAGTGTGCTCGCCGCCTCAGCCGGGCCCTGCTCCCTGGTGGCCGTGGTTGAGGAGGGGTGCGGGGCCAAGGCTGTTGTGCGTGATGGCCTGTCCTCTGTGCGCATCTCGGGGTACCTGCCTGTTGACGGTGTACCTTAAGCTGGGGCCGCCAGCCTTTCCAGACACGCAGTTCACCTGTGCACCTACCTCCCGCGCCGTCGAGCATCTGTACTGTCAGATACCTTGGGCCCAGAGGAGAGGCACTGTCTCTGAGCCTGGAAATGTGAAACTGGCGCCTGCAGCCTGCAGGGCAAATGGGCCTGTTCGAGTTCAATTACAGGAACCATTTTTATGCAGTTGATTAAAGCTTGTTTTGTAAGCTGTGTCTCATTACTTCAGGGACTCCATGACAAGGAGAAGGTTCTTGCTGCTGGCTGCATAAGCTTTGATGTTGGTGCTCCCTTTTCCCTTTAGTGAAAGTAATCACATGACAGGAAGTGATGCTGGGGAGTCGGGGTGGCGTCCTGGAAGCCTGGTCATGGACACAGTCGCCTGGCAGGTGTCCCTCATCTCAGGTGTTAGGAGACTGGTTCTTTCAACTTCAGATCTTGCAGGAGGTAATCAGCCACAGCATCTCACCCTTGACATTCCACCTGTGTGTATGCTCACTACACACCCCTTAGTAAGAAACGGATTCTGACCCTGATGCACTTTATCTCTGGTAGCGTGTAAGGGAGAGGCTGCTGGGCACAGCAGCCTGAGCTGTCGGGCCTTCTGCGTTCCCTTCCCACCTGTCATCCCGCTGACCTTCCTGCAAGTGAGGCTTACTCACCAGGACCAGATGGGCCCACACGCCTGGTTCCCTGAGACCCCAATAGCCCAGGATGGTGCAGAAAGATGGCGGAGGGGAGAACATTCTTAGGAACTAGGGCATCTGCCTTAGACTGAGTCTCAGCTGACAAAAGACCAAAAGTGAGGCAGAAAGAAGGAAAGCACCTTAGCACTGCTGACTGGGCACTAGGTGACCTCCAGGACACTGGGGCAAGATCCTGAAGCTCAAGGTTCAAAGTCCTGGGCTGCCTTGCCAGCCCCCTCTGGAAGCTGTACAATCACCCCACCCCAGCTTGTGCAGCAGGAGCTACAGGGGAGGCAATTGGCTGAGCCAGTGAGGCAGTCCAAGTACCAGTCATTTTTTATTGGATGTTAATTCTCCATTAGGATGTGAAAGGATTCGGGGGCGCCAGGAAAGGTGGTGGTCAGGAATGCAGAGTGCGCCCTTTTCAGTGGTACTTGCGGAGTCGCTCATGCTCTGGAGTCAAAAAGGCAAAATGGTAGAGAGTTCTCAGGTGTGGAGAAAGCACAAGGCGACAGGGAGGGCAGCAGGCAAAACTGCATGAAGCCCTCCTGAGAACTTTCAGGAGACGCCCTACAGCCTGCTTGAATCAGGAGCTCATCTGCCCTCTGAAGGCACGCCCGCTCAGAAAAACCACCCATGCGCCCACCCTCAGGGCCAGCACTGCTCGGGATGCCCCAGGCTGCACACAGTCCGTGAAACCCAGTCAGTGGCCACTGCCGACACTTCCTGGCCTCTCCCACCAGATAAGACTCCTCTCAGATCTCAGAATGGGAAATGCCACGCTTCACCAGAGCCCAGATAGCGGACTGCAGCCTGCAACCCACTGCCCTCTGCACACTGACTGTTAGGAAGATGAAACCAAGATTCCCACCAACCTCTGGCAGAGCCTGCAGTATCTGACAGAACGCTGCCTAAATGTTTTCACCTCACGTTCACCTTACTTTTCCTGACTTTGCCACAGTTTTCTCCCTTAAAACACGCCATATTCTGGTAGGTCCCTCCAATTCTCCAGCTGTCTGTGGGATGACTTCTAAATGAGACGGTGAACCAATCCCACCCTGTCAGGGGAGACCCCACCAGAGGCAAAGCAATCCAGAAGAGACTCACTGAGCTCCTTGTAAGAGCGGCAGTAGTTTAAAAACACGTAGGCTGCCAGCACCATCGAGAGCCCCGCGATGCTCCCTTTCTTCACGTTCACGTACTTGTTGTAATACCGATAGTAACCTGCGAACAGGGGGGAGGCCACTCCTCTGAGGACACATTCTAACGGGAGAGGGCAAAGCTGAGGACAGGCCTCAGCGCAGGAGGAAACAGCACGCAAAAGACAGCAGACGGTGGTCAGAATTGGAAAACAATGAGCCCCCGGCCCACCCCCCGGGGGGCTGGCGACCACACAGGTCCCATGACATGATGACAGGACTGATCTGCCTGGTCACGCACTGTGAAAGGACAGACCCAAGAGACCGTTTCAGATGTCCATCCTGCAAGTCTGGGCTCGCAGGGAGACGAGCATCGCAGACTAGAATCCCCTGTGCTTCCAGCTCATTTTCCTCTTAAGGCTTAATGACATTTCTTTAACACAGAGGCAGTGGTACACACTCCAGACAGGAGAAAACATATCCTCATCTGAAATATTTTCAAGCCAGCCTTTCACAGGATCCATCAAACATGGAAATTCGAGGCCTACCAATCTCTGTCCTCTACATAACTTACAGGCCTAAAACTGGCCAAGTTAATTCAGGGTGAACAAAAGACCTGAAGACCCAGAGGCTTGCTCTTATTTACACATGCCCATAAGGCTCTGACCTCTCTGAAATGCTCCAGCGATGCCCGAAGGGGTGAAATCCCGCATCAGTATCCAGCTTGGCAGCTCCCCTAGTTTGACTTCCAGGAGCTTCTTCTCCTTCAGTGGCACTGAAAAGGGCAACACAAAAACACACCCAGTGAAAGGGTCTCCCGGTTACACACACAGCATCTGTCTGTGTCACGTCAGCCACTCAATAATGATGCGTTCAGTACCATCACTAAACAGAGGCTGCACGTAAGTAATACTGTGGGTAAACGGGTCACACCAAATAGATTATCTTAAGCCAGAGTCTATGTATTGCAGAACAAGATCCTGAATAACAGCCTGCTAGGAATAACTATAAAAAGGGAACTAAGGGCCATGAAAGAGAGTTGGAGGATGGATGCCTTTATTTTGTAAGGAGGAGTGGGGAAAACTGACTCAGAGAAGTTGGCGAATCCTGAACAAAGGCAGAGAGCCTGCAGGCCGTGGGGGCACAACTCGATCTCAGGTCTGACTCCTACCTCGAGCATCCCACCTCAGAGCACAGACGTCAAATGACGTAGAGCCATTCCAGAGACCCCATGGGCCCCAGGTCATTTCCCAGTGAGAATCTGGACACAGGAAGGGCTCTTGTTTGAGGCCATACTATATTCATCTCTGGGCTTAAAAGTAACAGAGGAACGGGGCCAGGGAGGGGCTGGCCCTGTGAATGCTCATAAAAGGAGGGAATGGCCTCTCCGCTGTCCTCTTCCCAGATGTCAACTTTAAAACATTGTTTGGCAGGTGTACTCTTCAGAGCAAGGAGTCAAGGGGCGCTGCTTCTTAAAGATAACCAAAAGGAGCCAGATTTAACCATTCCAAGGTGTCTTCTCCATTTTCGGGATCTAAGGAAAAGCTTGGGCTCCTTAAGGACTAACCTTGAGAGTTCACGGTGGGGGGGGGGGGGCCGTGGAGAGAATCCCACCATGAGCTCTTATCAAGGGCAAGGGCCATCATCAGGCTTAATGGCACATTCACACTGTCTTGCATTCTCACTCAGGGGCTGACAGGTGCCTTGGCACATCACAGGAGAAAAAAAGCCAACCGTTCATTTTTCTTCATATTCACGTGTCTGCGTAATGGTTTAGTCACTCGGTTGTGTCTCTCTTTGCAACCCCATGGAGAGTAGCTCCAAGAGTTACATATCTGTACTATGAAGAGCATTTCTGTAACCAAAACCAAGAAATGTATAAGCACAGGGAAAAAAAAGCCACACACACACACACATCAGCCTTAAGGAGAGCCAAGTACAGCACCATCACAGAACTCCAAGAGACCATCAGATGCATCAGAGATGCCAGTACACTCACTCACTCCAAGAGTTTCTCCCTCAGCAGAACACAAAGGCCTCGGTCCTTGGCCGCATACTGCCCACCCCCCGCCCCCCACACTCCTCTGCAGGGGCTGCCTCACACCAGTAGAGCGTGGTGAGGAACAGAGTAGACGCTACCATCAAGTATTCCGGGTTTAGTGCCACTTTGAAGCTGTGTGCCCTCAGGCAAGTTACTGCCCTCTTTGTGCCTCGGTTTCTTCTTCTGTAAAATAAAGTAGGGATAGTACCTACCTTGCTACTGAGCTCCAAGTACTACGTAAATAGGAATTATTATTATCTGTCTTCCTGCCTGTCTGTGAGCTATCTGAAGGTGAGAGTTCCCCACACACAGTTCCTGGTCATGACAGAATTTCACTGAAGGTTAAGAAAGGACCACAGGTTCTTGGGAGGGCAGGTGACTACCTGACTTGATTTTATGACTTCAAAAAGCATACTGTCCACCTATACGGAGGGACACGGGGAGAGACAAGTGTCTTCTGTGTGCTAAATCCAACCAGAGAGTGAAAGGTTTTAAGTTTTGCAGGTCACACAAGGTCTCTGTAACATAGTCTTAAAAAAAGAAAAAAACAAAAAACAACTATTTATGCACACATGCTGCACTGCAAGTCAGGCAAGATCTTAGTTCCCTGACCAGGAATGGAAGCCAAACCCCCACCACCCCCACCCCTTCCCCACAGTGGCAGCACAGAGCCTTAGCCAGTGGACCACCAGGGAAGTCCCTGAACAAATATTTTTTAAAACACATAAAAACTATTCTTGGTTCACAAATCACACAAAAAATAGGCCACAGGAAATCCGGCTGATTGGCCACTGAATCAACCCAGATCTCATCTATCACTGTTGGTACTCCCATCACTTTATCTGATACTGAATTCAGTGGCTTTACGCTCTGGTGACAAATGTCACCTAAAAGCTCATCAGTACACGGACTCCAATCCCTTCACCTGGGTGACTCTGACGGGCCAGATGTGACACGATCTCACCCAACGGTCACGCAGGGAAAGCGGGACGGCACCACTTGACAGTGGCCCAGGCAGTGTTCCGAGCACCTCACAGTGCTCTCCACAACTCTCTGCTACAATAAGAAACCAAGACTCAAGTTTTCCTTTTCCCACGCTGTCCTGTTCACACAACACAACCACCTTGGATAAATATTCTCATGCCCGTTCTTACAGATGAAAAAAAAGCATCGTCACCATCTTTTTTGACCCCCTTTTCATGTCTCCAGGCTGAGATTTAAGAATATAGAAACTGAGGGAAGACACAGACCCATGAGTCAGAATTCTGCCATTATCATGCAGTGTGACCACAGGCAAGCCATACCACATCTCTGACCCGTTACTTTCCTCACCTTTAAAATGGGATCAACGTTCCCGGCACTGACCTCCTGACAAGGTTACTGTGAGGATCCAGAGCTAAAATATGGTGGTTCCAGTATTTCTTAAAAAATCAGTGTGGACAGTCTGGTGAGTGTAGAGATTTATACACGCACATCATCGAAAAGGCTGATGGTCATACGGTCACTTGTGTGATTAAAAGCTCCGTTTACCACAAGACCCCAGAAGCCTAAGTTTGAATCCCACCTCAGCCCACTCACCACTAGTGACCTTGAATAGGTCACTTCACCTTTCTAAGCCTATTCAACACACTCAAGCGTCGACCCTTCCGTGGTGTCAGGCTCTGTCCCATGCATAGCTCCTCTGGAAACTGAATCTGAGTTTCCGCTTAACACGGAGGGCTCAGGTGCAAAGAAACTGCCAGAGCAGGGATAAGAGTGCCATTCCTCAGCGAGGAGAGGAGGGTGGTCAGAGGCGCGCGTTCCCAGGCCCCGAGGCGCGTCGCCGGGATGCCGTCACCCTCCCCGCCGCAGCCGAGCAGCGCCGGCTCTGGGCAGCCGGGAGGCACCGCTGGGCAAGAGGAGGAGGGTCGGGCGGTGCTGGACCCTGAACAGAGGGTCCGGTAGGCCTCAAGTGAGGGCGCGGCGAAGGTCCTGCGCGAAGGGGAGGCACTCCTGCACTCTGTCCCTCTCTTCCCTGTGCGACTCTGGGCACTGGGCCCCAAATCCCGACTCCTGCCTCCACCCGAGTAGCCCTAAACGGACCCGGAGACTCACCGACTGACGCCATCTTGGAGTCCTGGCTGTCCGCTCGGCGGGGCTGCGCAAGGACTGCTGGGTAGGGAGCATGCCCTCTGGGGGCCAGAAGCAGAGGCTCACGGGAAGCAGGTCGAGAAAGGGAGGAGGCTGGGCTTGCAAGTGAGCCATGAGTTGAAGGGCGAAGTAACATGGGCGAAGTAACGTAGGCAAAGTCCCGCGCCCCCACAGTGGGGAAGCCGGGCGGGAAGCGGGCGGGGGTGACGGGGTAGGAGTGGAAGTGATGAGGCTCACCTTGGGTTTCCAGCCCCAGGAGGAGATTGGAAGGGACCAAAAAAACGGGGGGGAGGGGGAATAGGGGAACAGCATCTTAGCTTTCTTACTCTGTCGCCTTAAATTTGTTGTGAAGGATGACAGGGGCATATTAAGATCTTTGTCCCAGCTGTGCCTGATGGGAGATTCAAGGAATCCCCGGTTACCAGGAAAAGATTCCCTTATAGCTCAGTCTGTAAAGAATCTGCCTGCAATGAAGGAGACTCGGGTTCGATTCCTGGGTCGGGAAGATCTCCTGGAGAAGGAGAATCCCATGGACAGAGGAGCCTGGTGGGCTACAGTCCAAGTGGTCGCAAGAGTGGGACACGACTGAGTGACTTTCACTTTACTTAGGTTTGATTCCAGAGTAACTGTGTGCCCACGCTCTGGGACTGCACCCTAAGGTCGGAAATAAGCAATACCGTAGGGATACACAACTCCTTTCTGCCCCTTCTCCAGGCGCAATGATGATGCCTTACCACCATCTTGTTCTTCCTGGAAAGGTGGCGATAACCCTTTCTGGTTAAGCAATTCTGACTTGGGCAAGATGCTTCAATAGCCTGAATCCTAGTTTCCTTCTCTGTAAAATAGGGATATAATGCTTACGTGGCATCATTGTTGTAGGATTTAAATGAAACAATGTGTGTCAAAATAAGAACTGAGTGGATAGTAGGCATTGGACCAGTGAACTGATGGCTTCCAGGAAAGTGACTTGGGAGGAATTGATTATCAAACTCATTTTTATCAGTCACTTATTCATTCACCAAATACACATTGCTATGTACTGAGCGCTAGAGACACTGAAGTCAGACATGGGACTTCTGTGGTCCAGCGGCTAAGACTTGGAGCTCCCAATGCAGGGGGCAGAGCACAGATATTAAGGATTTTAAAATATTCTTTATGCTATTATAATGATGGATATATGCCATTATACGTTTGTCCAAAACCCATAGAATATACGTTGCATGAACTCGAAGATAAACTGTACTTCAGGTGACTATGATGCGTCGGTGGAGATCATTCTTCATAGAAAATGTAATAGCCTGCTGAGAGGTGTTGATAATCAGGGAGGCTATGCATGTAGGGTGGGCAGGAAGTATTTGAAAAATCTCTGTACTCCACTCTCAGTTTCGTTGCAAACCTAAAGCTGCTCTAAAAAATGGCTTTAAAAAGATGCATCACTCATAGCCTGTGCTCTGGGACAACCCAGAGGGATGGGGTGAGGAAGGAGGTGGGTGGGGTGTCCAGGATGGCGGGGACACATGTACACCCCTGGCTGATTCATGTCAATGTATGGCAAAAAACACAATATTGTAATTAGCCTCCAATTAAAATAATTAATTTAAAAAGGATGCATCAAGTGCCAGCCACAGGTTATAGCTTGTATCATCTCCCTGAAGCCATGGTTTTCTTCCGGAGTTACCTGCCTGGGTTTGTAGGAGTACTAATTTTCTGGTACTTGAGTTATTTTTTTTATACAACTTCACCTCCTTTGATCGTCGTTACTCATTTTCGCCCCATTCTTTGTTATGGAAGGAGTTTTTGCATGTTTCTCCCCCCAAAATGATTTTTTTCTTCTTCGACTTCCATTAATATTCCATTAATATTGTAAAGACCTCTTGCAATTCATGGATGTATTTTGAACTAAATGCTGGTTCCAGTGTTCACGTTTAATTGGTGTCTTCTCGTCAAGGAGAGGTAAGTTCCTAAGAATAAACTAGAGTCCTGGAAAATTTCAAGTTCAAATTCTGGCACATAATGAAATCACCCCTCATCCTACCCTACCATAGCCATTAGCCTTTGAGTCCATTTACCATGTTTCCTTAACAGAAGAATCTTCACTTTCCACACCTCTAAACCTGGGCTCTTTTCTAAGCCATGCCCTGAAGTTTTAATGATTCTTAGCCAACACTAGATCCAACAGACTGCCTCTCTGCGCCTGTGAAAACTCTCTCTAGACATTCATAACACGTAGTTTCTCATTCTCTATTCTAATCTCCCTCTGTGACCCGCATTTCCTTCAGTCACAGTTATCTACAATACTGGGTGGCCTTTTTTTTTTTTTTTGGGCACAGTATCACTTGATATAAAATGATTGCATGAAACAATACACATTTGCAAAAACTATAGAAACAGAGAATGACTGTCACATTCAGGATGGCTTTAAAGCTGTCAAGTCAAGCGGGCCTTAGAAAGCATCACTACGAACAAAGCTAGTGGAGGTGATGGAATTCCAGTTGAGCTGTTTCAAATCTGAAAGATGATGCTGTGAAAGTGCTGCACTCAATATGCCAGCAAATTTGGAAAACTCAGCAGTGGCCACAGGACTGGAAAAGGTCCGTTTTCATTCCAATCCCAAAGAAAGGCAATGCCAAAGAATGGCAATGCCAAAGAATGCTCAAACTACTGCACAATTGCACACATCTCACATGCTAGTAAAGTAATGCTCAAAATTCTCCAAGCCAGGCTTCAGCAATATGTGAACTGTGAACTCCCTGATGTTCAAGTTGGTTTTAGAAAAGGTAGAGGAACCAGAGATCAAATTGCCAACATCCACTGGATCATGGAAAAAGCAAGAGAGTTCCAGAAAAACATCTACTTCTGCTTTATTGACTATGCCAAAGCCTTTGACTGTGTGGATCACAATAAACTGTGGAAAATTCTGAAAGAGATGGGAATACCAGACCACCTGACCTGCTTCTTGAGAAATCTGTATGCAGGCCAGGAAGCAGCAGTTAGAACTGGACATGGAACAACAGACTGGTTCCAAATAGGAAAAGGAGTACATCAAGGCTGTATATTGTTACCCTGCTTATTTAACTTATATGCAGAGTACATCATGAGAAAGGCTGGACTGGAAGAAACACAAGCTGGAATCAAGACTGCAGGGAGAAATATCAATCACCTCAGATATGCAGATGACACCACCCTTATGGCAGAAAGTGAAGAGGAACTAAAAAGCCTCTTGAGGAAAGTGAAAGAGGAGAGTGAAAAAGTTGGCCTAAAGCTCAACATTCAGAAAAGGAAGATCATGGCATCCGGTCCCATCACTTCATGGGAAATAGATGGGAAACAGTGGAAACAGTGTCAGACTTTATTTCTTTGGGCTCCAAAATCACTGCAGATGGTGACTGCAGCCATGAAATTAAAAGACGCTTACTCCTTGGAAGAAAAGTTATGACCAACCTAGACAGTATATTCAAAAGCAGAGACATTACTTTGCCGACTAAGGTCCGTCTAGTCAAGGCTATGGTTTTTCCAGTGGTCATGTATGGATGTGAGAGTTGGACTGTGAAGAAGTCTGAGCGCCGAAGAATTGATGCTTTTGAACTGTGGTGTTGGAGAAGACTCTTGAGAGTCCCTTGGACTGCAAGGAGATCCAACCAGTCCATTCTGAAGGAGATCAACCCTGGGATTTCTTTGGAAGGAATGATGCTAAAGCTGAAACTCCAGTACTTTGGCCACCTCATGCAAAGAGTTGATTCATTGGAAAAGACTCTGATGCTGGGAGGGATTGGGGGCAGGAGGAGAAGGGGACGACCGACGACCGAGGATGAGATGGCTGGATGGCATCACTGACTCAATGGACGTGAGTCTGAGTGAACTCCGGGAGATGGTGATGAACAGGGAGGCCTGGCATGCTGCGATTCATGGGGTCGCAAAGAGTCGGACAAGACTGAGCGACTAAACTAAACTAAACTTTGTTCATTTACTCTCAAACATTACTCTCCAATTGTTCAGAAGTCTTCATTGGGACACCTTTTCAGGAACACCGAGGCATTGGACACACCTCATTTCTCAACCCTACACCTGTTCTGTTCCCTGAAGCCCCAGTCCCAGCCCAGTTTCTAGCACTCAGCAGCTCTCTCTGGTGGCCTCAGACGGATATGCACAGGAGCTCAGAATCTGCAGTTGTTACCATGACCTCAAGCCTGGTACTGAGCCAGGCTGGCCCTGGGAGATGTGAGCGCCGGGTGCAGCAACCCCAGCCGTGGACAGAGATGGGGAATAAGGTGGAGGAGGGGACAGTGGGCGCAGCAGAGCCAAGGCCTGAGTTTGTGCCTGTAAGACGAGCTGGGTCTTGGGGTAAGGGCAGATTCCTCACCGGGGTCACCTTTACAGAGCTTCTGGAAGGGATCAGCAGAAGGCACAGAGCCAGAGACCCGTCTCTCTGCGCCCAGACCCTCCCTGTCTAGTATCTGGCCTGCACCTGGGCTTTTATCGTTGTCCCCTCCCCCAAATCTTCCCAGTCGGAGGTCATGGCTTCTGGAGCATCACAGTGGGAATCTGGTCCCCGTCTCCCATCTTTACATGGGTTAAAGGCCCTCCAGATCTGCTCCTTGTCCCTGTCCCTCAGGGCCCTATTGTGCCGCATCCTGCCCCTTGCAGGTTCTGCCTCAGTCCCCTGGTCCTGCCTGTTCTCTCTCCAGTCCTGTCATCTCTCGCAGAACCGGGAGATGCCTCACAGTTACCAGAGAAATTGCAGCAGCTCAGAGACAGCAACTCGCAACTATCATGTCTAGTCAAAGAGGGGAAACACCTCCAGGAAACCCAGGGTCCCCAGGGCCACGCTTCCTCCCAGCACTGGCTGATTTTGAGGGAGAACAGAGCACATGGTCGAGCCTGAGTAGGGAAGCCAAGCAGAAACACTTCCTGGAGTCACCCTTAGGAGACCTGGGAGACCTCCTCTTCCATCTGGGTTCAGGACCCTGACTCCGCTGGCAGTTTCCATGGTGAGAGTGAACAAGCCTCAGCATGGTCCTGTCCCCTACCTTCATCTGCACAAATGAGGTGACCCAGCATGACAAAGGAGATGCTCAAATAGGAGGGACTGGGACCTCGAGAAAGGGAACCCACGTGGGGGCAAGGCCCTTGGATGGGTGGCCTGGGGTTGCGGGCACTGAGACCTGGGGCTCTGCTGGGAGGTCTGAAGACCTGGGCAGCAGCTCCTGGGAGAACCAGGAATTGGGCTCCAGAAAGTGTAGATGGAGCCCAGATGTACACATGGCACCCCACAGCAGAGCTGAGGCAAGTATCAGAGGCGTCATTCGCAGAGGCTCATCTCAGCCTCAGGGGAGCAGTTCAGAGACGAATCCACTCAGGAGGGCAGCTTTTGTCTTGAAGAACATTGTCACCTTCTCAAGTTCCTCTAAACCCCCCTCCCCAAAGCAGTCTCATCGAGTGACTGAATTCTAGGAAGTTGCGAACAGTTCAAATTGGTCTCTGCAGATCCTCGCTTCAAAACCATTGAGTTTTGTACAGACGTAGAAAGAAATCTTAGGGTTACCAAAGGGGAAAGGAGGGAAGAGGAGTAAATTAGAAGTGTGGGACTAACAGATACACACTTATATATATAACAGATATACACGTTAATTGTGTATCAACAACAGTGACCTACTGTATAGCACAGGGAACTATGTGCCATAGTTGTAATACCCAATACTGGAAAAGAACCTGGAAATACGTATCTGAATCACTTTGTTAAATACCTGAAGCCAACACAATATTGTAAATCAACTATGGGTTAGTCGCTCAGTCGTGTCCAACTCTTTGCGACCCCATGGACTGTAGCTGGCTTCTCTGTCCGTGTGATTATCCAAGCAAGAATACTGGAGTGGGTTGCCCTTTCTTTCTCCAGGGGATCTTCCCAACCCAGGGATAGAACATGGGTCTCCTACATTGCAGGCAGACTCTCTATGGTTTGAGCCACCAGAGAAGCCTGTAAATCCACTATACTTCAGTTTTTTAAAATGGGGGAATGAAAACCCATTGAGTTTTGTAATTGGAAGTGAAGTCCAATGGAAGGGAGGAGAGAGATGAAAGTCTAAAGCAAGCTCTGCCAAGTGGCTAATGGGTTATCTCAATCTGTCGCCAGCTCTCTGATCCCATTCCTGTGGGTGCAACTAAAATAATCTTTTTCCTTGCTGTCTAGCAACACGACCTGTCTGCCATTGGGTGCTCTGGGTCTCCCTCACCTGGGAGCTTCCTGCAGCTTCTCCATGAAGGTGAGGAACAGGATGGAGGCAGCCAGCACAGAAGGGGCTCTCCGGGTCTAATCCACACGTACGGGACTACTGATGTACCAGCTTACTGATGTCTGCAGTTTTCTTTGAAGTGGATGAAAATAAGATGGATTGGTGAATGGGAGATGGATGGATATGTGCTAAAGTTAACTGCCTTTAAATATTAATGATAAATGTTTGCAGGATACAAGTATAAACTGTAAAATTCTTTCAGCCATCCATTAGATTTCAAATTTTTCATATTTAAATGCTGGGGAAAACTTTATGAGGTCCTTCCTCCTTTCATGTTTTGCGGAGGTCCCCATACAAACGATGTGAATTTTCAAGGTAGCTGGACCTGGTGGGATGCTAAGATAATGGGAGGGGGAGCCTGTTCAAAACAAGACCATAATTAACCATTACCCAGATTCCTTGAGAGATTGCCAGAAACCTCTCACCCTCAGTTCTTGGACAGGTGGAAGGAGGCCTCCGACAGCTCAGAAGGGAGCCATGGGGAGCAAGGAACGTGGACCTCACCCCACAGACACACTGCTCTCCAAGTGTGCCTGGTAGGAGTGCATGTTAATGTCACAGGTGGGACAACTATTGTGCTGGCAACTCCTCCATGAAGAAGTCGTTAGTGGGGACTCACATGCTCACTCATCTGCTTTGATGGAAAAGAAAATGCACTAAATGAGGCTGACTGCTCAGCACGCCTTTCCTTTTCTCCTGCTGCAGACCCTGAACCCGACGATGGTGCTCACTCGGGCTCTGATGTGTTCCAAGTTTCTACCCACATCTTCCTCTCCAGCTGGTGCTCCAAGCAATGAGCGCCTGTCATGATTCAGCCTCCTCCAGGTTCATCCAGTACCTGCCCACCTGACCTCTTCCATCTCCCTGGTCAAAGAGGTCTGCAGATTTTTCAACACTGAAAACGACTTGCTGTGACAAGTACCTGACATCTATCCCCTCTGAGGTTCTCTTTTGTGCTCCGGTGTCCTGAAAGTGGATCTCACTGTCCATGGTACTTTCACACCCTTTCGTCTCTTTCCCTTGTCAGCCACGGTTCCTGAAGCTGGTTGAGATTTCCCATAATCTCGTGAGGGTCACTGAGCTCCTGGTGTTCATCTTGGTGGTGGCATCCTGTTGCCACAATTCCACCAGCATCAGAATAATAGTTTTTCCTTCCAAACCCAACGGGTCTCAGCTCCTCTGTGTTTCTCTGCCTTTGTTTTTGCTTCCCCAAGGGATGAAGAAATGGGAGACCAGAGTCCATGACCGAGACTCTGAAGAGGAGCTGCTGCCCCGAGTGGTCACCTCGGTAGCGTCATCTTTAAAAGGTGCCTGGAAGAAAGGGGCCAGCAGAAGGAGCAGGAGCTGAGGGGCCTCCTCTGGGCACCAAGACTGTGTGTCCAGTGCTGGCCCTGGCGACCAGGGCTTTATACCCTCCCCACACCCCACGTCCGGCCGGCCAATCCCCGCTGAGGCTCGGGACGTATCACAGTGGGGCGTGGTGCCTGTCCCCGTCCCCACCCCCACCTGACTCCCCAGGGGAAGTCACCCCGAAGCAGCGCCTGCGGGCCTCCCCCGCCGCGGAGCGTCCCTTCCCTCTTTCACCCCACCTACTGTCTGCGCAGGTGAGTCACGATACGTCCCACAGTTCGTTGCTGAATTTTTTGAAGCTCAGAGACTCTGGTTGTTCCAGGATCACAGCGCTAGCTGGAAATGAAAAGCCTGCTGAACCCAGGACCGCCCAGCAAGGGTCTTAAAAGCCCAGCAGAAAGCTGCTTAGGGATTGGTCATCGTTGGGCGGGGCCACGGAAGCCCCGCCCCAGAAAGCCCCGCCCCGCACTTGGTATCCTTGGTGATACCCTCAAGATACCCTTTCTTTTTTTTCACATTTTGCATATTGGTATTTAAGGAAGACTGTCTAACTAAGAATTAGAAGTTTAACTCCGCCTGCAAGCGCACTGATGGTCCCCTTGGAGGCTTCTCCGCGGCTTTCGTACTTCTGTCAGCATTTCAAGAGCAGCCGGGTGCCGAGGCCACGTCGCCGCCAAACCTACTCCCTACTGTCCACACCGGCCTCTCTGGCCCACAGGTGACAGTCTCCTCCTGTCCCGCCTGGCGCCCCCGGAATGGGGATAGGAAAGCGGGACGTGGGAAGGGCATCCACCCCACCCCATCCCCCTACCCCACCCCCCTGGGTAACAGAGGCTAGGGTGAGAGCCAGAGTGTATATTTGGGCACTGAACACCAATAAATTAATGTTTCTCTAATGACGTTATTTTCCCTGAAACCCCGACATCTATAACCAACCTGCTCTGTGTTCATCTGGCTTCTATTCCCCCTTCTTTCACCTGATGAGCTCAGTCGCTCTCCCCACGAACTGGGTAGCCCGCTAGGGCTCCTCTACACATGTAATTTACCACTACTGCCACAGACCTCATTGGGCGAGAGTGGAGTCGTCCTCTCACCACCCAGAAGTGAAATAAAATTATCCATAGTATCCTTGTTTAATGCATTATGGGAGAGCGTCTGTCCCCTTCTCTTCCAAGAAAAGTCAAATCTGAAATAGAAGACTTAGGATGCCTCCTTTGCGGTTCAGCTGGTAAAGAATCCGCCTCCAAATGCGGGAAACCTGGGTTCGATCTCTGGATAGGGAAGATCCCCCGGAAAAGGGAAAGGCTACCCGCTCCAGTATTCTGGCCTGGAGAACTCAGTCCATGGGGTTGCAAAGAGCGACGTTCACTTTTTACTTCAGTCTCACTATACATACGTCTATGGGACAGTGATAAAGAACCCACCTGCCAATGCAGGAGACACAAGAGACACAGGTTTCATCCCTGGGTTGGGAAGATCCCCTGGAAAAGGAGATGGCAACCAGCTCCAGTATTCTTGTCTGGGAAATCCCATGGACCTAGGAGCCAGTCTCACTGTGAAAGGGATTTGCTTCGTTGGTTATATGGTTATCTTTCTTTCCGGCATCTTCAAATTCTATCTTTTCAATTAACCCTTTCTTCAGCATGCTAACATACATTGATCTATCACCTTAAACAGTCTATTTATGCCACATTGCCCTCTTCAAAACTGCTTTTCTCTGGGTTACTTTGGAGTTATCAAACTTCTAATTTTTAATGTTTTTAAAGGAAATATAATTGATTTACAATATTTCAGGTTGCAGCAAAGTGATTCAGATATATATACATCCATGGCTCAGTGGTAGAGAATCCTGCCAGTGCAGGAGACACAAGAGACACACAGGTTCAATTCCTGGGTCTGGAAGATCCCCTGGAGAAGGAAATGGCAACCCGCTCCAGGATTCTTGCTTGGGAAATCCTATGGACAGAGGAGCCTGCTGGGCTACAGTCCATAGGGTCACAAAGAGTCAGACATGACTGAGCACGCATTCTTTTTCAGATTCTTTTCCACTAAAGAATAGCGCAAGATATAGCAAAAGTTGAGTAGGTCCTTGTTATTTATCTATTTTATATAGTATGTTTTAATCCCAAACTCCTAATTTACCCCGTCTCCCATGTGTGAATATGTTAATTTTTTAAAGCAAAAAATTACTAAGCCCCTTTCTGTTAAAGGGAAGTTGTGTTCCTCCCTAGGTGTGACACCACCCCCTCAACATGCAAATCCTCCTGGCGTTCCGCCTGCAGGAGCGGAAAAAAAGAAAGCACCGGGAGCGCCAATCAGCCCACCCCGCCTTCCCTGACAGCCGAACTTCTCATTTTCCAATCTCTTCCCAAACATCCCTCCCTAAAAAACAAAACAAAACACCTCTGTAGGGAGAGTGGGTTTCCCAGAATGAGGGGAGTCGAATATTCCTTGAGCTCTAAGCTCCTGACCCTGCTTCATTTACATCTCATTTTGAATAGACTCAGTATAAAAGGGACAGAGAGCTTACAGTCATTCCTAAACGGTAGTAAGAGCAGTAAAAGTAAACAAAAGCAGAACAGAGCTTACACCTGACAACCTCTGAAATTGTCCCCCTAAGGCGTTACAGGAGGAGTCGCCACCAGGACCTCGTGGCGCAACGGTAGCGCGTCTGACTCCAGATCAGAAGGTTGCGTGTTCAAATCACGTCGGGGTCAAGGTACCTTTTTCTCTTGCCAAGAGATAAATTCGGTAGTGAACCGAACAATTGTCTGTCCGTGGGCTCCCAGCAGAAGCTTTTCTCCTATCTTTTATTTAGTCCAGAGAGACTTCTTGTGAACCATTCAGCAACAGACAGGCATTAACTGAGAGGTAAGAAAGCCTTGAAAGGGAAGAAAAACCCAGGTGAGCCGAAATGTCAGTTGTTTGGTTCTTTTCCTTATCAGGACTAAGCTTCAGAGGGGATATCAGATGACTTCAGATGGGACAGTAAAACAGGGCGTGAGGAGTCTTTGCTAATGAATTCACCCTGGTGTGAATATAGTTTTATTTGGTCCCCACACAGGTATGGTACAGTCTCCCCGGGTTGATATTTGTGTCACTCTGATGAAGTCAGGTTCTCTGCCCTCTCACCCCACCCCAACCACCACCACCCCGCAAACTTCATGGTTTGAGCTTCCTCTGTCAAAAGCCCCCTGAACATTGTGGTTAAAGACGACATACTGTGAAGCTAATTAAAAAGTTATTATGTTGATGATGGAGTTTTTGAACTCTATGGGAGTGGGAAAAAATTACTCTGGAATTTACCATGCTATTACTTAGATTTCATTTAAATGCGTGTCTCTCAGAGGGATATGATTCAATCAAGTTCCAGATACATGACCTGAGCAAGGAAAAACCCAAGTTAAAGGAAATGAAGACTGTTGTAGACTTACCAGGATTTAGCTTTCACTTAATTAATTAAGCTGGCCCCAATCCGCCTTCAGTTTGAAAGTCTGTCTGTTTCTGAGCTTAATAAATGAATAGATAGGTAAACAGTGATTAGGGCTCTGTGCTCTCAGAGGTGAGGGCCGGGAGCTGAGGGCCGGGTTCCATTAGTGGTGAAAAAAAGTGTTAGTTGCTCAGTCTTGTCGGACTGTTTGTGACCCCCGTGGAGTCCACCAGTTTCCTCTGTCCATGTAATTCTGCAGGCAAGAATACTGGAGTGGGATTCTCCAGGCAAGAATACTGCAGTGGGTAGCCATTCCCTTCTCCAGGGGATCTTCCCCAGAGACTGAACCTGGGTATCCTGCATTGCAGGCAGATTCTTTACCATCTGAGCCTCCAGGAAACCCTCAATCAGTGATGGGGGAATTAAAATGTCATAAGCCTTGCGCTGGGCAGGAGGAGGAAGAAAAAAAAGAAAACCCCCGCCTACAAATTGTGGGTGGGGGTTTTCGCTTTTGAATGTATATTTATTTGGCTGTGTTGCAGAGACCTTAGTTATCGAAGGAGGGATCGAACCTGTGTCCCCCGTATTGTAAGGCAAAACCCTTAGCCACTGGCCCACCAGGAAAGCCTGCAGGGTGTGGCTTTTAAAAGGTTAATAGTTAGTGAAATATCAGGATTGAGGGTATAACAGTCGCCTGGATGTCAAGGTAATGTGTTTTATGTATTAGTCTGTTTCATATTTTATATGCTAACTTCCTCACTTCTCCGTCGCAAAATTCTGTATTTGTAATCCATTGCGTCCAGAGGGTTTGGGATGTATTAATAGTACAGGGAAGCTTGGCGTGCTGCAGTCCATGCGGTCGCAAAGAGTCGGAAACGACTGAGCGACTGAATAACGAACAAGCAAGGTGGAAAGGTGGGAAAGGAGAGGTAGACAGAGTTGGGGGAAAATGGCTCGGACAACACGAGCCTCGCCTGCTGAAAGAACCTGCGGTCCCTGGGCTTTTGAGGATCCGCCCATGCTCCGAGTAGCGCTGCTGGTCCGGCCCCTTCTCCCGGACCGAGGTTCCCATAGCGCCTAAGCCAGAGGAATGTGTGTGTCTGTGCGGGTGAGGGTGGGGGGGTGGGAGGGTGTTCCCACTGACACAGTAGCTGCCTCCGGATCAGCAGGTGCCAGGGGGAAGTTTCACCATCCTGGGAAAGCGGAGGGCAACTCGTGGAAGGAAACGCTGAGGTCAATTGTCCTCCCTTCCTCGCACTTGAACTGGAGCTAGTCCTACAGCGAGGGCACGAAAGTGGCTTGGGGACCAGATCTGTGCTCCCCCTCCTTAGGTCCATGTTCCTGCAAGACTGACTCTCTATGCTACCTGCCTGGGGCTGGTCATGTTTGACGTTTCCTCCATCCCTTCAGTACCTCCTGCTGCTGCTGCTGCTGCTGCTAAGTCGCTTCAGTCGTGTCCGACTCTGTGCGACCCCATAGACGGCAGCCCACCAGGCTTCGCCGTCCCTGGGATTTTCCAGGCAAGAACACTGGAGTGGGTTGCCATTTCCTTCTCCATGCATGAAAGTGAAAAGTGAAAGTGAAGTCACTGAGTCGTGTCCAACTTCTCAGCAACCCCATGGACTGCAGCACACCACACTCCTCCGTCTATGGGATTTTCCAGGCAAGAGTACTGGAATACCTCCAGGTGCCTGAAACTTACTGACCTGCCCCACTGGCCATGCACTGACTTCTGTAAAGAGAAACGGGCGCTTCTGGGGGTGTCCGCGGTCTATGACTGTTGCTTCGCTTCTGAAGGTTTTCTCCTCTTAAGCACCCCACTCCAGTGTTCTTGCCTGGAGAATCCCAGGGACGGGGGAGCCTGGTGGGCTGCCATCTATGGGGTCTATGAAGTGACTTAGCAGCAGCAGCAGCAGCAGCAGCAGCAGCAGCAGCAGCAGCAGCAGCAGCAGCAGCAGAGTGACTCTAAAGAACGGTTATGGTAATTGATTTCCCAAACATTTGCAAAATCATAACAGGATTACACTCACACCCACACACACCCACATAATGTTCCAAGATGTTCAAGCCCTCTTCTACGAGCTGTGGTCAAGAGAATAAAATAAACTGGGCTCTCAGGGAAGTCCCTGTCTCCTAATCAGTCTGAAGAGATTTTGACATATGAGAAGCAAAACACAAAACAGAGGCTGAAGTGAGGATATGATCAGAATGGAGAAAAAAAAAAAAAAAGAATGGAGACCCTCTCCCTCCAAACCTTCATGTACTTGAGTCACAACTCTGAGAAAGAGTTTTTATTTTGCCCCAGTTTGTAAAAAATGCAATTACTAGTTGTTGTTTTTAAGAGTAAAATATCTTTTTTAAAAGAAATTTTGTCAAACACAGGACATTCTGATGAGAAAACTTAAAATGACCCAAATTCAAACATCTCAGAGAAAATCAAAGCTCTTGTGTGGATGGACAACTTTGCTGGGATTTTTCTGTCTCTACATCCTTACACATCTTATAAAAGTCTTCCTGTAAAACAATTTCCCTGGTTATACCACTATAAATTTAATGTGTTTTAAAATAGCTCTACTGAGATATAATTCACTGTTTCAAAGCATATGGTTAGGACTTCCCTGGTGGTCCAGTGGCTAAAACTGTGCTTCGGCTAGAAGAGATTCAGGTTCAATCCCTGGTCTGGAAATTAAGATCTTACATGCCCAGTTCAGTTCATTTCAGTAACTCAGTTGTGTCCAACTCTTTGTGATCCCATGAACTACAGCACGCCAGGCCTCCCTGTCCATCACCATCTTCCAGAGCTTGCTCAAACTCATGTCCATTGAGTCAGTGATGCCATCCAACCATCTCATCCTCTGCTGTCCCCTTCTCCTCCCGCCTTCAATCTTTCCCAGCATCAGGGTCTTTTCAAATGACTCGGTTCTTCCCATCAGGTGGTCAAAGTATTGGAGTTTCAGCTTCAGCATCAGTCCTTCCAACGAATATTTAGGTCTGATTTCTTTTTAGAATTGATTGGTTGGATCTTCTTGCAGGCCAAGGGACTCTCAAGAGTGTTCTCCAACACCACAGTTCAAAAGCATCAATTCTTTGGCGCTCAGCTTTCTTTATAGTCCAACTCTCACATCCACACATGACTATTGGGAAAACCATAGCTTTGACTAGATGGATCTCTGTTGGCAAAGTAATGTCTCTGCTTTTTAGTATGCTGTCTAGGTTGGTCATAGTTTTTCTTCCAAGGAAAAGGGCGGGCCAAAAAAGTACAGAGAACTGCTTTGGGTATGTTCACAGACTTGTACAGCCTTCACCATAGTCAACTTTGGAACAATTTTTTATATATATATCACCAAAAACAACCCTTTACCCATTAGCAGTCACCCTTCATTCCCTTGTGCCCCTGTCCCCTCTAGCCTTAGGCAATCACAAATCTACTTTCTGTTTCCATAGATTTACCTATTCTGAATACTTGCTATAAATGAAATGAAACAACGTTACCTTCTGTGTCTGGTTTCTCTCACGTACATGTTTTCATTTAATTAAGTTTACATTTTACTCCAGGGAAGAAGGAGTTATTGAAGAGTTCTGAGAAAAGTGACATAAATAGATTTAATTTTAAAATCTTCATCTTGGCTTCTTTGTATAGCACGGATTGAGGAAAGGCAAGATTAGAGGTGGAGAGTGTTTAGCTGACTATGGTGATTTGGACTAGAATGCCAACTGAGATGCAGCGGGTTTCTCTGGATTTCTGTGAAGAATTAGAGCTAGAGCCTCCAGTGTTCCTGACACTGAGGATAGAAGTATCTTTTGCCTTGTTTGATCTTAAACTCCAGGGAGTGGCCCTCCCCATACTGACGTTCCTCAGTTCAGTTCAGTCGCTCAGTCGTGTCCGACTCTTTGCGATCCCATGAACCGCAGCACGCCAGGCCTTCCTGTCCAACACCAACTCCCGGAGACTACCCAAACTCATGTCCATTGAGTCGGTGATGCCATCCAACCATCTCACTGACGTTCCTAGGTCCGCACAATTCTCCCTGTTTGCTTCTTTTTCACATCTTTTTCTTGCCAACTCCTTTCATTTATCAGGAGAACGGCTTCTCACCCTTTCCAGTGCTTTTTAAATCAGCCAGAATGCTTTCAACCAAATCAGCGTTAGCATTCGGTTTCCAGAATTGAGACTATCATAAGAAGGAAATAGTAGCAAAAAGACTTTGTGTCATAGCGCCCCATCGCCCACCCCCAGCGAATAATCAAACGCTAAAATCGCTCGGAGCTTCTCAGTTTATTCAGAAAAGAGATCCAGTGGAGAACGATCTCCACGTCGCGAGGCCGACTGGGAAGGCCCGCAGTTCTCTCCCCGCGCTCTGCAGCCGCCCCAGAACAGACACCGCTGTCCCCGAGCCCTCTGGGAAGTGGAGTCCTTCCGCCGGGACCCCCGACCCGGCGCGGTCGCCTCCGAGTGCGCAGATGCGACTCCAGACAGAGCCTCGGGCTCGAGCCTTTTGTCTCCCCGTAGCTCGGTGGGTCCAGAAGGCGACGGTGTCCGCCTCCCCCGCCCCTCCCAGAGCGCAGCCCGGAGGGGATCCAGCCCTGGAGCCGGAGCCAGGTCCGCAAGAGTCCGTAGGTGAGAGAAAGCCGGGTCAGAGGCGCGAGACTCCGCGACCCGTCCGTCAAGCGCGCCGCTCTGACGCCACCTGCCGCCGCGCGGCCCCGGCTCTCGGGTTCCGGCCTCAGCCTGGCCTCCTGCCGGCCCCGCCCACCGGGCGCTCCGCCGGGTGCTTCCGGCTGGGTCGCGAGCCGGCTACCTTGCTCTGAGCTAAGGGGCGCCCCGGAAGCGAGTCCGGGAGCCTGGAGGGGGCATGGCCGACGGGGCATTTGGAGAAGGGGAGAGTCGCGGTTGGAGGGCTCGGCTTCCGAGGTGCGGAGAGCTCGAGCGCCTCCCGCTGGTGTTGGCTTTAGGTCCTGTCACTCCACTGAAACACCACAGGTTCTGAACTTTGAGGACAGATAGAAAAGAATGGAGTCCATGTCTTACTCATCTCTCCTCTGTGCTTGCGCTATTAGAGTTTGGTGGTTTAGCCATTAAATCGTGTCCGTCTCTTGTGACCCCCATGGATCATGGACTGTAGCCTACCAGGCGGCTCTGTCCTTGGGATTTCCAGGCAAGAATACCAGAGAAGGTTGCCATTTCCTTCTCCCAGGGACTGAACCCGAGTATCGTGCATTGCAAACCAACTCTTTTAACAACTGAGCCACGGGAGTGGGGGTGAGGGGAGGGAGGATGTCTGGATTAGAGTTTTCGGGGCTGCCTATATTTGGGGTCCAGAGTAAGGGGTTTGACTCTGAATGTGCAAGGGAATCCCGGCCTGTTTTATTTTCAGGGTCTTAAAGAGCGAGTGAAGAATCAGATGTCTGAGGATCCCACCTATCAACTGCCTTGTGTTTTATGAGTAGGAAGGATTGAGTAACTGTGGGAGCCCTACTTTTAGTTACTGCGACGTTAATCACAGGCCAGCTTATAGCCACTTCTGTGCTTCAGGGTCTTAGGAGAATTTGTGCATCATACAGAACCGGTGTGTGACTAAGGCTCACAGTCACTGCCCTGGCTCTCTCCTGTTTTTGCCTTGGTGTGGAATGTAGTGACTGGCCTGGGGACTCCAGAGAAGGGTCTTCCAACTGTGAAGTTTAATCTAGGCTAAATTATGAAGGTTCTAAGTAAAACAGAGTTACTACTGAGGCCCTAGGACTTAAATGTGTAGGAATAAGCCGCCTAGGAGTAGCGGTAGAGGAAGATGCCCCAGGGAGCGTAATCAATTTCAGAGTTCAGTTCAGTTCAGTCCCTCAGTCGTGTCTAACTCTTTGCGACCCCATGAATCGCAGCACGCCAGGCCTCCCTGTCCATCACCAACTCCCGGAGTTCACTCAGACCCACGTCCATCGAGTCAGTGATGCCATCCAGCCCTCTCATCCTCTGTCGCCCCCTTCTCCTCCTGCCCCCAATCCCTCCCAGCATCAAAGTCAGCTGGGTGGGGCAAGGCTAACCCCAAAATCTCTCCCTGAAGCTTCAGGGTAGAGTTGAATGATTTATACAAAGAAGTGGATTATATATTGCTGAAAAGTCCATGTTTATCTCATCTGAAACAGTGACTTAGGAGGAAGTCCTAGCAATAACAAGAGGACAAGGAGAAGTTGATCATGGATTATGTGACCACTGAAGTTGAGGAAAATGGTAAGAATTACGAAAATCAACATGGAGTGGAAAGTGGGGACAAGTGGAGGAAGTACCCAAGAAGAATAAAAAGGTTAGGTGCCCCTGCATGATGGGAAAGGGAAACAGACACATGTCAGGAGAAGACCCCAAAGTAGAGAAACTCAGTAAGCCATCATGTCTGGAAATCACTAAGAAGGCTCCTTGTCAGACATTCCCCTCTCTCATCTTCCTCTTTCAGCGCTTCTGTGCTCATACACATTCCCTCTGATGCTGTGGAAGGGAGAATGTTCCACAGAGCTTGTTTTTGTGGTAAAGAACAGGTCACCCTTTTCCACTCCCGTAGGAGTGTACCAAAATATTGACATACTATGTGTGCATTTAGCTTTTTGGTCAAAGTGCTTTCATGTTATTATCTTCCTCTATCCTTATCTGATCCTTTTGAGTTAAGTAGAGTAGGTCTTGTGTATATAATTTCTCTGGCTTGTGCTAGCTTTTGTCCTTGTGAATTTGTAAGTGGGAAGATAGACTTTATCCCCTTCATGGCTTTACTTCTGCTCCTTCCAGCTATGACTATAGAAGATGTTTCTTTGTCCCAAGAACAGAGCACAGAAGAAATGGAACCTACTGGAGAGCTTCTTCCTGTTGAGTTCCAGGCAAGTTTGAGTTTCATTTCCCTCCTGTGAAATCTCAGTTTGGTGTTCAGAGTGTGTCCTCATTTCTTCCTTTCGTCTCACTTCGGAGGTTCATGGAAATCTCATCTGGAGAGCTGAACCAAAGTAATTTTTCCTTGAAGACTTGAAGCTCTAGGAGGAGCTCAGGCTGGAGTTTAAATTTGGGAGGAACCTGTGTGAATGGTATTTCAAACTATGAAGCTGTAATCACTAGCAAATAAATGTAGGTAGAAAAGAGAGGAGATCTTATTACTGTAGCTTCCAACACTTTGAGGTCTGGGAGATAAAGAGGAAACAGCAAAGGAGACTGAGAAGATGTGGCCAGTGAGGCAGGGAGGGGAGGCCAAAAGTGTGGCATTTTGGTAGATTTACAGACTCACAGATGTAAAATTAGTGGTTACCAGTGGCAGGGTTGGAGGGGGATACACAGTTGGGGAGTGGGAGGTACGAACTATTGGGTGTAAAACAGGCTCAAGAATGTATCATACAGGGTGGTCCAGTGGTTGAGAATCTGCCTTGTAATGCAGAGGATGTGAGTTCAATCCCTAGTCCAAGAATTAAGATCTTTTGTGCCTCAAATAAGACCCTCAACTAAGGCACGACACAGCCTAATAAATATTTGCAAAAAGAGAATGTATTGTACAACACGGGGAGTATAGCCAATATTTTCTAATGTTGGCTAGTAACCTCTAAAAATTGTATAAAAAATAAATTTAAAAAAAAGAATCTAACTTTGATGTCAGACTGCCTGGGTCCAAATCTCAGATCTGTCCTTACATCTGTAGATAATGTTAATAATGGTACTTACCTAATATAGTTATTATTACAAGAGGTTGTTAAAAGGACTTAATACATAGAAAAAAAAGATAAATGTTAGCTATTATTACTGTTTTCCCTAACACAGACTAATACTTAGAAAATTTAGAATATTCCATTAAAATGGTTAAAATAAAGTTTTAACGCTCAGATTAAAAAGAACTTCCTATTCTAGATTGTTCTCTTCCCTCAGTTCAGTTCAGTTCAGTTGCTCAGTCGTGTCCGACTGTTTGAGACCCCATGAATCGCAGCACGCCAGGCCTCCCTGTCCATCACCAACTCCCAGAGTTCACTCAGACTCACGTCCATCGAGTCCGTGATGCCATCCAGCCATCTCATCCTCGGTCGTCCCTTCTCCTCCTGCCCCTATAAGAATGTACTTATTCTTCCAGGAATTGACGACAGTCAAGGATGAGGAAATGGACTTCACCTGTGTGGAGGAGGAACAGATGAATTCTGCCCGAAGGTACATGGGCATGGATATGAAGGTGGAGAATTGTGGGAACCTGGTATTTTGGGGTAAGAAAGGTATTTTTCAATGCATACTGCTTACTGTGACATAAAACTTCCACTGTGACTAATGACATCTAAATGCCATAGTTTTGCTTATGATCCAGAGAGCTCTGATCCTGTAGGGGATCCCTGATCACTTTGAGCTCAGAATTGGGCTTCTTTTCTCTCCTGGCATGTAAAAGTTCACCATCTGTGGAACTGAAAAAAGACAGCTCCTTTACATATATATATAATTTTGTTTATTTATTGTTTCTATTTTTCTGGCTGTGCTGTGTCTTTGTTGCTGCTTGGGCTTTCTCTAGTTTCGGAGAGCAAGGTCTACCTTCCACTTGTGGTGCGTGGGCTTCTCATTGCAGTGGCTTCTCTCGCTGTGGAGCATGAGCTCTAGGGTGTGTGGGCTTCACTAGTTGAGGTCCATGAGCTTAGTTGCCCTGCAGCATGTGGAATCTTCCTGGAGCAGGGATCAAATCCATGTCCCCTGCATTCTTAACCACTAGACCAGCGTAGTGAAGTCTTGGATGATGTCTTTAAAGGAGACAGTGGGAGGGGACAGGGACCAAAGAGGGGAGCCTAAGACAGAACACTGAGAAGCATCAACATTTCAGAAGAAACAGCAGGAAAACTTCCAAAAAAGTAGGGATAAGGAGAAAAAACCTGGAGAGTTTAGTAATACAGAAGTCAAGAGAGAATGTATGTTAATTCTATCTCAATAAGATGGAGAGAAAAGCACCAGGAAAGTGTTGTTAGGAGGAGCACATGGTGTCAAGTGCTGTTGAGAGGCCCAGGTGATCTACAGATGAAAAGGATCCACTGGATTTAGGTGACATATAAATGGTTAGTGACTTTAGTGAGAGCAATTCCAACTGATGGTGGGGAGAGAAGCCAGACTGTGGTGAGTCAGGAGCAAGTGTGTGATGAGATGATATCCAAAATCTGAGAAATCTGACTTTGGCAATAAAGGAAGGAAGAAAGAAAAGTGAGAGAGAGGGAAAGAAGGAAGGGAGGAAGAAAAGAAGGGAAGGAAAGAATGAAGGGAGGGAGGGGGCAGTGGTTAGTGGAGACACAAAATCATAGGGAAAGCATATGCTAAACAAACAAACAAAAAATCTGCTTTTAAAAAAGGACTAAAGATAATGATTTAAAAAATCAAATATGGTTGTCACTAATATATGTCTTCATGTAAGCGATTTTTTTGTCCAATACTTTTTCTCTTTTTTTTTGTCCAATACTTTTTCAAAACTGCCCAATCTCGACCTGTGTTTCCATCCCCCCACCCCGCCCACTTCCTCAATTATTTTATTGACATTTATTTTCATCCTGCCTGCTTATCTTCTTCCCTGGCTAGTCTGTTCAGTTTTCCATTCTTTCAGGTGTAGCATCATCGTCTGACCTTGTATTGTGCTTCAGCTTCATCATTTTCCCATCTCTGTTATTCACTGAAACTTTGTCACCTGCCATTGCCATGAGGCTTTTTCTGAGAACATTCAAACATTTTTAAAGGCTATCAATTTGATTTTCTTTAACTTCTTGCCACTTCAGCAGTTTTCTTTCCCTCCGCACAGAGAACACAAATATCTGTACTCTTTATTTATTTCAGATTCTGAATCTACACCTGAAACTAAAGTGTCCCTTTCAATGCAGGAAGTTTCTGAAGGAGTCTCATCAGAAAGGGAGCTGATAATAGAAAGACTTATAAAGGATGATTCCTGGGACTCCAGATGGATAAAAACCTGGGAATGTGGAGGCATGTTAGAAAGGCAGCAAGGAAATCAGAAGAAAGATTTAAGGCAAGTCATAATTAAGCACAAGAGAAATCCTATGGAGGATTGTACTGAAATCAGGGAAAGTTCAAACCCAATTAAACATCAGAAGATTTACTCAGTGAAAAAGCCTTGGAAGTGCAGTGAGTGTGGCAAGTCCTTCAGCTACTACTCAGCTTTTATCCTACATCAGAGGATTCACACAGGAGAGAAACCCTATGTATGTACTGAATGTGGAAAGGCCTTCACCCGGAGCTCATCCCTTATCCAGCATCAGAGAATCCACACTGGAGAGAAACCTTACGAGTGTAATGCATGCGGGAAAGCTTTCAGTCACCGTTCAGCCCTTATTCAGCATCATATCATTCATACCGGAGAAAAGCCCTATGAGTGCAATGAATGTGGGAAGGCCTTCAACCAAAGCACGTACCTCATCCAGCACCATAGGATACACACTGGAGAGAAACCCTATACATGTAAGGAGTGTGGGAAAGCTTTCAATGACACCTCCTCCCTTATTAAACATCAGAGGGTCCATACTGGAGAAAAACCCTATGGGTGTAAAGAGTGTGGGAAGGCCTTTAGTGACAGGTCAGGCCTTACTCAACATCAAAGAACTCACACAGGGGAGAAACCCTATGAATGTAGTGAATGTGGGAAGGCTTTCAGTTACTGTTCAGCTCTTATTCAACATCAAGGAACCCACACTGGGGAGAGACCTTACAAATGTCATGAATGTGGGAAAGCCTTCAGTGACCGCTCAGCTCTCATAAGACATCAGAGAATTCATACTGGAGAGAAACCTTACAAGTGTAAAGAATGTGAGAAAGCCTTCAGCCAGAGCTCATCCCTGACGAAGCATCTAAGAACTCACACTGGAGAGAAACCATATAAATGCAATGATTGTGACAAAGCCTTTAGCCAGAGTTCTTCTCTTATTCAACACCAGAAAATTCATGCAGGAGAAAAACACTACAAATAAAAGAAATGTGAGAAAACTTTCAGTATGTGTTCAGCCTATCATCAACATGGAGAAATTCATGATGAATAGAAGGCAGTGAATTGATGAAATAATTATGCACTATCTCCTGATTGTACACACCTCCAAATATTGGTCTTCCCAAGTGGTGCTAGTGGTAAAGAAACTGCCTGCCAATGCAGGAGACATAAGAGATGGAGGTTTGATTCTTGAATTGGGAAGATCCCCTAGAGGAGGTCATGGCAATCCACTCCAGTATGGTTGCCTGGAGAATCCCTTGGACAGAAGAGCCTGGTGGGCTACAGTCCAAAGGGTCACTAAGAGTTGGACACGACTGAAGTGACTAGGATGGACCTAGAGGTTATCATACTAAATTAAGTAAGTCAGACAGGGAAAGACAAACATGATATGATTTATATGTGGAATCTAAAAAATGATTCAAGTAAACTTATTTACAAAACAAACAGACTCACAGACATAGAAAACAAACTTCTTACCAAAGGGAAAAGGTCCTGAAGGGGGGGATAAATTAGGAATTTGGAAATAACATATCCAAACTACTGTATATAAAACGGGTAAACAAAAAGGACCTACTGTGTGGCACAGAGAGCTATGCTCGATGTTTTATAATAACCTATAATGAATCTGAAAAAGTGATAACCAAATCAGTTTGTTGTCCACGAGAAACTAACACAATATTATAAATCAACTATACTCCAATAAAAATAATTTCAAAAATTCTCGTGTTCATCAGTGTGCAACCAAGAGGAGAAGTAGCACTGATTGAGATTCTTTCTGCACAAGGATCAACCTAATGGGATAAGAGGGTTATAGGCAGCTGAAAGGATATTAACAATCTACATTAGCTGACAAGAGCTCTTTGTGTCCTTGTTTCTGCTTTATTTTTCTCCTGCTAATAACATCACCTTTTAAAATGAATTAATTAGACTGCATTGGGTTTTAGTTGCTGCACAGTGTCTTCACTGAGACGTGGGATCTTTCATCACGGTGCACAGACTCGAGTTGTGTCACATGGGCTTAGTTGCCCCAAGGCAGGTAGGATCTTAGTTCTTTGACCAGGGATCCAACCCCTGCCTCCTGCAGTGGAAGTGGAGAGCCCTAACCATTGGACCACCGGGAAATTCTCTGTAGGCTTATTAATGATGGCCATTTTGACTTGTGTGAAGTAGTACCTCATTGTAGTTTTGGCTGAAATGTTGCTACGACTAGCAATATTGAGCATCTTTTCATGTGCCTGTTGGCCATTTGGATGTCTTCCTTGAAGAAATGTCTATTTAGATCATCTGCCCATTTTTTGGATTGGATTGTTTGGTATTTTGTTATTGAGTTGTATAAGCTGTTTGTATCTTTTGGAAAGTAGGTCCTTGTTGGTCGCATAATTTGCAAAAATTATATAGCAGTCTGTCTTTTCATTTTTCTTATAGTTTGCTGTGGTAAAGCTTCTAAGTTTGATTAGGTATCATTTGGGAGACTAAGCTAAAAAAACATTGGTCTGATTTATGTAAAAGATACTTTAAGTACAGAAAATTCAAAAGATGAAAAAGAATATACAGTGAAAACACTAATCATAAGAAAGCTGGAGTGGATATATTAGCATCAGATAAAATAGAATTAAAGAACAGGGATATTATCTTAGATATAGAAGGATTTTATGATGATAAAAGGATCAATTCACCAAGGTGAGTAATTGTTTAATGTGTAATTGGGTTACAATTATGAATGCAATTTTAGTGTTATACACAAAATTTAGAATCCTGGGTTATTAATATATTATGTACTTAATATCACAGCCTCCAAAATCACAAAGTAAAAACTGACAGAAATAAATAAAAAAAAAGAAAAGTGAGCAATTATATAATTGGAAATGTTAACACTCCATTTTCAGAAGTTGATGGAACAACTAGACAAAATGTTAAAGACATAGAATATATGAACCACACTGTCTACAATCTTGAACTGATCATGTTGATGTATGGCAAAACCAATACAATATTGTAAAGTAATTAGCCTCCAATTAAAATAAATTTATATTTAAAAAAATCTTGAATTGATTGATATATATAGAATACTTTATAGAATATACAAAACTTCAGCATCAGTTCAGTTCAGTCACTCAGTCGTGTCTGACTCTTTGCGACCCCATGAATTGCAGCACACCAGGCCTCCCTGTCCATCACCAACTCCCAGAGTTCACTCAGACTTACGTCCATCGAGTTAGTGATGCCATCCAGCCATCTCATCCTCCGTCATCCCCTTCTCCTCCTGCCCCCAATCCCTCCCAGCATCAGAGTCTTTTCCAATGAGTCAACTCTTCGCATGAGGTGGCCAAAGTACTGGAGTTTCAGCTTTAGCATCATTCCTTCCAAAGAAATCCCAGGGCTGATCTCCTTCAGAATGGACTGGTTGGATCTCCTTGCAGTCCAAGGGACTCTCAAGAGTCTTCTCCAACACCACACTTCAAAAGCATCAATTCTTCGGCGCTCAGCCTTCTTCACAGTCCAACTCTCACATCCATACATGACCACAGGAAAAACCATAGCCTTGACTAGACAGACCTTAGTCAGCAAAGTAATGTCTCTGCTTTTGAATATGCTATCTAGGTTGGTCATAACTTTTCTTCCAAGGAGTAAGCATCTTTTAATTTCATGGCTGCAGTCACCACCTGCAGTGATTTTGGAGCCCCCCAAAATAAAGTCTGACACTGTTTCCACTGTTTCCCCACTTCAGCATGCATACTACCTAAAAAAAAAAAAAAAGTATTTGGCTGCATTGGGTCTTAGTTGCGGCTTGCAGGATCTTTCAGCGTGGCACCCGTCAGAGCTTAGTTGCTTGAAGGCATGTGGGATGTAGTACCCTGACCAGATTCCACTGATCTGCTAGAGTGGCTCACAGAACTCAGAAATAATAGTTTAGAGACTTCCCTGGTGGTCCAGTGGCTAAGACGCCCACAGCTCCCAGTTCAGTGGGCCTGAGTTCAATCCCTGGTCAGGGAACTAGATCCCGTCTGCTGCAACTAAGATCCGATTCGGCCAAATAAATAAATATTGAGAAAAACAGTTTACTTATCTCTGGTTCATTGTAAAAGGATAGAACTCAGGATCAGCCAGATGGAAGAGATGCTCAGGATGCCGGGGGCAGGGCAGTAGAGCTTCCAACCCTCTCCGGGCACGCCCCCAGCACCTCCACCAGTTCAGCAACCAGTGTCTACATTTTTATGGGGGTTCCTTGCGTAGATGTGATGGGCCGAGTCATTGACCTCTGGGGACTGACTCAACCCTAGCCTGTCCCCTCCCCTCGGGTGCTAGGGGTGAAGGTTCTAACTTGCTCACGTGACTTGGCCCCTGCCAACTTAGGTGTATCCTTAGGAGTTTTCCTCATTAACATACAACTCAGATGTTGAGCGATTTGTTATGATAACAAGACGCTTCTCTCACCTGTGTGGCTGTGTAGCTCCTTCAGAAACTGAAGAGGACTTCCCTGATGGCTGGTGGCACAGTGGATAAGAATCCTCCTGCCAATGCATGGGCCACAGATTCGATCCCTGGTCCAGGAAGATCCCACATGCTGTGGAGCAACTGAGCCCGTGCACCACAACTACAGAGCCGCGCACCTAGAGCCTGTGCTCCGCAACTAGAGAAGCCACTGCAATGAGAAGTCTGCACACCACAACGAAGAGTAACCCTTGCTCGCCTCAGTTAGAGACAGCCCACGTGCAGCAATGAGGAGCCACCACAGCCAAAAATAAATTGAGACTTCTCAGCCTCCACAGTAGCATGAGACAATTCTTTATAATAAATTTCTTCATATGGATTTATTTGCTTGTAAACTATCTCTCCCACTAGAGGATAACGCTATGAGTAGAGACCTTTTGTCTGTTTAGTTTGCTTCTGTATTCCCAGCATTGGGACTGTGTCTAGCAGATCAGTTCAGTTCAGTTCAGTCACTCAGTTGTGTCTGACTCTTTGCGACCCCATGAATTGCAGCACACCAGGCCTCCCTGTCCATCACCAACTCCCGGAGTTCACCTAGACTCATGTCCATCGAGTTAGTGATGCCATCCAGCCATCTCATCCTCGGTCGTCCCCTTCTCCTCCTGCCCCCAATCCCTCCCAACATCAGAGTCTTTTCCAATGAGTCAACTCTTTGCATGAGGTGGCCAAAGTACTGGAGTTTCAGCTTTAGCATCATTCCTTCCAAAGAAATCCCAGGGCTGATCTCCTTCAGAATGGACTGGTTGGATCTCCTTGCAGTCCAAGGGACTCTCAAGAGTCTTCTCCAACACCACACTTCAAAAGCATCAATTCTTCGGTGCTTAGCCTTCTTCACTGTCCAACTCTCACATCCATACATGACCACAGGAAAAACCATAGCCTTGACTAGACAGACCTTAGTCAGCAAAGTAATGTCTCTGCTTTTGAATATGCTATCTAGGTTGGTCATAACTTTTCTTCTAAGGAGTAAGCGTCTTTTAAATTCATGGCTGCAGTCACCATCTGCAGTGATTTTGGAGCCCCAAAAAATAAAGTCTGACACTGTTTCCACTGTTTTCCCATCTATTTCCCATGAAGTGATGGGACCACATGCCATGATCTTCGTTTTCTGAATGTTGAGCTTTAAGCCAACTTTTTCACTCTCCTCTTTCACTTTCATCAAGAGGCTTTTTAGTTCCTCTTCACTTTCTGCCATAAGGGTGGTGTCATCTGCATATCTGAGGTTATTGATATTTCTCCCGGCAATCTTGATTCCAGCTTGTGTTTCTTCCAGTCCAGAGTTTCTCATGATGTACTCTGCATATAAGTTAAATAAGCAGGGTGACAGTAGGCATTAAATAAATATTTGTGAACTATTAAAAACAAACAACAAAAAAAAAGAGAAAAGCCCAATTAAAAGATGCTCCTCTGCACTTATCCCCTAAGAAATTCTAAGAACTTTAGGGAAAAAAAAAAAAGAACTTTAGGAACTCTGTGCCAGAAACAGGTAGGAAGACCAAATATACATTTCTTATTTAAATCACAATATCACAATGGGGAAAAGGGAAAAGACTCATTTGCTTAAGATCCTGGAAGAGACAAGAGAGAATGACCTCAGGGCCCCAGGGGAGAGGAGAGGAGGGGTGAGGACCACACAGGGAAGGTCTTTGGACGTTTCTCCACAGCCTCTCCTGTTGGGCTGCCTCCAACAACTTTGTGGATCCCAGTGAGCCCTCCCTTCCTCCCTCTTCAGACCTGGCGGATAGTGGTACCCTGGACAGCCAGCCCAGAAGCTCCTGCCTGCCTAGTGAGTCCCAGTAGCCTGTCCATCCCTGTGGGATCAGCCCACACGCTGCCCCGTTCTCAGTGCCCTCCTGGGAGGGCGCCGTCTCTTTCGTATGAGAACTGGGCAGAAGAACCGCGTGATGAGGAAGGCAGGAGCGCACAGAGCAGGGTCAGCGAACTCACCTGGACCCGGGAGCGGTTTCATGGGGTCACAGCCACACCCGTCCACTCTCTTGTTGTCTGTGCTGCCAGAGTAGAGTTGAGTGACCACAGCAGAGACCAAATGGCCAGAGAAGCCTCACATACTGACCATGTGTCCTTCCAGAGAGAATACGTGTGACTCTAGCGTGGAAGAAAGAACATGCGTGACCTGAGGGTTAGAGACGAGTTGAGCCCTGAGTCTGCTAGTTAACTGGATGAGCCTTGGCTGTAGGACAATAATAATACTGTGGCCCACAAAGCTGTAGTAGGAGCTGCAGCTATAATGAGTCTCCGTGTTTCCAGGGGTTGCTGTCCTTTGAGGACAAGGCTCTGTACTTCACCAGGCAAGAGTGGGACATGCTGGACTGGGCTCAGAAGGCCCTCTACAGGGACGTGATGCTGGACAACTACAGTCATCTTCTTGGGTAATGAGTCAGCTTGAAGGTGAGGGGAATGGGTTTAGGGAGGGCTCATGAGTATACATGGTATTTATTACAAGTGTGTTATTTCCTTAAAAATGATATGAAGCAAATATGTCCTACTCAAGAATTGACTCATCTGTGTGGTGTATTTGTGAACATTCTTTAAAATTGTTCTAGTCTACGCTTGCCTGTATGTTGGCAATACTTCACAATAAAATTGTCCATGGTTTTTGGTGGAATATCACAATTCAAAAGTATATAAGTAGGGACTTCCCTGGTGGTCCAGCAGTTAAGTCTTCACCTTCCAATGCAGGGGGTGCAGGTTCGATCCCTGGTCAGGGCACTGAGATACCACATTTCTAAATAAGTAAATAAATCCCATGGAAAACATCAGTACAAAAAAAAAAAAGGACTCACCTTCATTAAAAAAATATTTTGAACTTATAAAACAGACTCACAGACATGAAACAAACTTATGGTTACTGGCAGAGAGGGATAGTTAGGGAGTTTGGGAAGGTCATGTATATGTTAGGGGAAGCATACTGATTGAAACCACCCACCCTGGCCAGGTACCATAGTAACCATTTGCATGAGTTGTTTTATGACAGGAGATCCTGATAAGGAATACAGAACTAATAAGCCAGCACCAACTGGAAGAGTTTGGGAAAGGTCAAAAGGAGACACCACGTGTCCGCCCGCTTCTCAGAATCCCTCTCACTAGCATCCATCTTGGCTGAGCGATGCATGCGCCACCAGGAAAGACGCTGAATTAGAATGATTGGCTAAAGACCACCCAAAAACTAATCCCATCACCATAAAACCCGAGACTGCGAGAGCCACACGGCAGAGCAGTTCTCTTGGGTTCCCTTACCCTACTGCTTTCCACCCTGGTGCCCTTTCCCAATAAAATCTCTTGCTTTGTCAGCACGTGTCTCCTTGGACAGTTCATTTCCAAGTATTAGATAAGAGCCCAGTTTCGGGCCCTGGAAGGGGTCCCCCTTCTTGCAACATACATGCTGCTATATTTTAAATGAATAACCAACAAGGACCTATGGTAGCACATGGAGCTGTCTCTGTTCAATGGTATGTGGCGGCCTGGACGGGAGTTCGGGGGAGAATGGGTACATGTATACACATGGCCGAGTCCCTTCACTATTCCTCTGAAACTATCACAACATCGTTAATCAGCTATACCCCAATACAAAAGAAAAAGTTCAAAAGAAAAAAAAATGGTTTGGTCCAAAAGTGGAGGTCCCTGAAGAGTGACAAGGGCAGACCTCTGATGGGTCACCTTTGCTCTTGCTGAATATATGTTTTGGGGATAGGGGGGTGCTCCCGACTCAGACCCTCCTCCTTTAGGGCAACAGGCTCTCAAAGGGCATCCCGAGCCTAGTTGAACTCAGTCTATCTTGGGTGTGATGGCAAGAGGCAATACAATCCATGATTACTGAAATATTCAAAGAATATAGTTTCTGGAAAGAGAGAAAGAGAAGGAGGGAAAGAGAGAAGGGTATAAAACGACTCATGCAGAAGCAGGTCAAAATGATGGGACTTTATTTCTATGGACTCTTTGGTGTCGGACAAGGTGTGATCTCTGTCTGAAGCTGCCCCCACAGTCGAGACATCTGTAAGGTTTCTCTCCAGTGTGAGTTCTCCGGTGTTTAACGAGGGTCGCGCTCTGACTGAAGTGCTTCCCGCACACAGGACACCCGTAGGGCTTCTCCCCGGTGTGGATCCGCTGGTGTTTGGAGAGGTCGGAGCAGCGTTTGAAGCTCTTGTTGCACTCCTCACACGTGTAGGGTCGCTCCCCCTTGTGTGTCCTCTGGTGTCTAAAACGACTGGAGGTGCGGCAGGTCTCCCCGCACTCCGTACACGTGTAGTGCTTCTCCCCCAGGTGGGTTCTCTGATGCCGGCTGAGGTGTGAGCTCTGTCGGAAGCTGTCCCCACACTTGGGACACGTGTAGGGCTTCTCTCCCGTGTGTGTCCGCTGGTGTTTAACGAGGGTCGCCCTCTGACTGAAGCACCTCCCGCACACAGGACACCCGTAGGGCTTCTCCCCGGTGTGGATCCGCTGGTGTTTGGAGAGGTCGGAGCAGCGTTTGAAGCTCTTGTCACACTCCTCACACGTGTAGGGTCGCTCCCCCTTGTGTGTCCTCTGGTGTCTAAAACGACTGGAGGTGCGGCAGGTCTCCCCGCACTCCGTACACGTGTAGTGCTTCTCCCCCAGGTGGGTTCTCTGATGCCGGCTGAGATTTGAGCTCTGTCGGAAGCTGTCCCCACACTTGGGACACGTGTAGGGCCTCTCTCCAGTGTGGATTCGATGGTGTTTAAGGAGGTCGGAACGCTGTTTGAAGCTCTTCTCACAGGTGTCACATGTGTAAGGTCTTTCTTCATGGAACCACTTCTGAGTCTCAAATAGGCCCAAATGATGGCGATTGTCCTCACTGTTGAGAGATTCATGAGGTTTCACCATGTCTAACCCGTGTTGGCAGTTGTTCCCATATTGATCCCCAGTGATGGGTCTCCCTGCTGTTGGGACATACGGACCAGGAACAAAGTCTGAACCCTCGGCACTGGTCCTGAATTCTTTGTTTTTGACGTCTCCTTCTTTGCTGGGATCATTCCTGAGATCTGAGATGTGGGTGACTCCCTGATCTTCAGGAGAATTTTCACGTTTCAGCGATGAGGGGTCTCCCAAGGGCTTCTCTCTCCTGTCCTGCTGGGCATCACCACACTCAGATGATAGGGGAGCCCTCTCCTGAAATCCTCGTAACTGCCCTTGAGACTCTACTTCTTCTAGAATTTCTTGCTTTGGAACCAACTCTTTGTTCTCAATTCTGGTTTCTGAACCTGAAATATGAAAATACGAGTTGCTGACATTTCATACCCTGGCAGGAGTGATTAAGAAAGTGCTAGCAGAGAAACAACGCCCCCAAAGCCCTTTTCATGTTCTCTATGAAACCACTCCTGAAGTTAAATTATTTTAATTAACCCGTCAAATGTGCTTACCTGTACAAATCCTGTTTCTTTCCTTTTTACTTGTGCCTACACCCACCAACCCATCTCTCTTCCCCTAACCCCACTTCATAAGGACACAGGGAGAAACAGACAACAACGATTGGCATAATACTCTGTGTAATAGTGAAGAACTAGAAGCCTTAAGCAAGCTTAAGCAGCCTTCCACCAGTCACACCCAGCTGGAGACAGGCAGAGGCCCAGCACTTACTTGGTGAGATTGCGTTCCCATGATCCTTCGGTGTACTCTCCCTGAAGAAGTGCTTCTGTGCTGGGCCCAGACGCTCCCACTCCTCCCAGGTTAGAGACACGGCCACATCCTGGACTGTCACCAACCCCTGTAACAACGTGAGACCTCCCCTCAGTACCTGCCGTCCCAGGGAGAGAGTCATTTCCTAGGCAGGAAGTCTAGGGGTCCCCAAGGAGAGAGGGGTCTGGAATTCTCAATGAGGAAGAAAGGACACACTTTTTTTCCCTCCACATTCCTTAAGATTATAGAACAATACTGTATCCTGCCTGAGGACAGTCTCTGGATTAAACTTTGTGGCTAATTCTGTTATCTTAAAATGTAAATTAGAGGAGCAGGTCTGGTCTTTACAAGGATTATATAACAATAATGTATCCTGCCTGAGGACAGTCTCTGGATTAAACCTTCTGACTAATTCTGTTACCTTAAAATGTAAATTATGGGAGTAGGTCTGGTGAGGTCTTTACAACCTCCAGACATTCTTTGGATTCATTGGAGAGTATATTAACTCCATTGCTAACACTAGCAAGGGGGTACTCTTTCTACCCGATTCTGACGTCTATGTCAGAAGCTTTCTCTATCTCCTTTATACTTTAATAAAACTTTATTACACAAAAGCTCTGGGTGATCAAGCCTGTCTCTGGCCCCGGGTTGAATGGATTGAATTCTCCTCCAGAGGCCAAGAATCCTGGCATCTTTGCATGATTCAGCAACAACCTTTCATCTTGGGGGCTCGTCCAGGGTTCTTCAGGACAAGATGGGAGCTAACAATTCCAGCCTCATCCTTTGAACTGTATCCTGAAAAACTGGGATAGTTTTGATCCCCAGGGCTTAAAAAGAAGACACACGTGGTCTTCCTATGTGATACTGCATGGCCAGGGTATCCATTGGAGGTTCTCTTAAGTGTAATACTGTTTTACAATTAGACCGGTTCTGTAGAAAACAAGGGAAATGGGTAGAAGTAGCCTATGTGTTGCCCTTTTTCTCTCTGCGAATAAGCCAGACTTATGTCCTAAGGGTATAGATTTGGGTATGACTCCTTTAGCTCCCTCCAGTCCTCCTACTTTGCTAGATGAGATGGAGGACAGGAGACAAAGAGAGAAAGAAAGCAGGTTTCTCCAATCTATCCCTGGGGTCATGTGTGCAGAGCAGCCAGAGAGACTAACAGCCACACAAGCTGTTGCCTCTTCATGAAGCACCCACCGGAAGAAAGAAATCAAATGGTAAGTGGAGACTAGTTCAAGATTTACAAATAATAAATGAGGCCGTAGTTCCTTTACACCCCGTGGGGCCTAATCCTTATACTCTATTGTCTGAAATTCCTGAAGGAGCCAAATATTTCTCAGTAATTGATTTGAAAGATGCCTTCTATTCAGTGCCTTTGACGGAGGAAAAGGAAAGTCAATTTCTATTTGCCTTTGAAGACTCTAAGCAGCCAGCTTCTCAGTTACCCTGGACAGTTTTGCCCCAGGGCTTTCGTGACAATCCTCACTTATTTGGACACAGTTTGTCATGGGATTTACAAAACTTTTAATAGCTCCGAAGCAGTGGTGTTACAATATGTAGATGATATTCTGCTGTGCTGGGACAGAGAAAGCTTGTTCACGAGCCTCAGAAGATTTCTTAAACTTTCTGGCAGGCTGCAGTTACAAGGCATCAAGAGAAAAGGCTCAGCTTTGTCAACAATCTGTTAGATATCTGGGCCTAATCATATCATAAGGGACTAGGGCCATAGGCCCCGAGAGAATTAAACCTATACTAAATCATCCCCTAGGCTTCCCCGGTGGCTCAGAGGTTAAAGCTCTGCCTGCAATGCGGGAGACCTGGGTTTGATCCCTGGGTCGGGAAATTCCCCTGGAGAAGGAAATGGCAACCCACTCCACTATTCTTGCCTGGAGAATCCCAAGGACGGAGGAGCCTGGTAGGCTACAGTTCACGGGGTCGCAAAGAATCGGACATGACTGAGTGACTTCACTTTCAAAACAATACTCTTGAGAGTCCCTTAGACTGCAAGGAGATCCAAGCAGTCCATTCTGAAGGAGACTCGCCCTGGGATTTCTTTGGAGGGGATGATGCTGAAGCTGAAACTCCAGTACTTTGGACACGTCATGCGAAGAGTTGACTCATTGGAAAAGACTGATGCTGGGAGGGATTGGGGGCAGGAGGAGAAGGGGACGACAGAGGATGAGATGGCTGGATGGCGTCACTGCCTCGATGGACGTGAGTCTGAGTGAACTCCGGGAGTTGGTGATGGGAAGGGAGGCCTGGCGTGCTGCGATTCATGAGGTCGCAAAGAGTCGGACACGACTGAGTGACTGAACTGAACTGAACTGAAATCATCCCCTACCTATGACTTTTCGACAATTGAGAGGATTTTGGGGGATCACAGGCTACTGTCACGTTTGGATTCCGGGTTATGGGGAACTTGCCGGCCTTTATATATAAACTTATAGCTGAAACTTAGCAGGCCTGAACCGACAAACTGGTTTGGTCTCCAGATACTCAAAAGGCTTTTACGGTTCTTCAGACTGCTCTCCTGCAAGCTCCCACTCCGAGCTTGCCCACAGGGTCAGAATTTAATTTTTTTGTCACTGAAAGAAAAGGGTATGGCCTTGGGAGTTTTGACATAATCTCCAGAGACTCACCAGTAACCTATTGCTTATCTAAGCAGAAAATTGGATATAATTTCAGATTGGTGGCCCCACTGCCTAAGAGTAATTGGGGCAGCGGCTTTATTAGCACCTGAAGCTTTAAAAATAATTAATGGACGAAATCTTACTGTACTGACTTCTCATGATGTGAATGGAATCTTAAATTCTAAGGTTAATATTTGGATGACAGACAGTAGGCTTCTTAAATATCAGACATTGTTATAGACCCTGAAGTCTTGGAATTAACTAGTTATATAATTCAGCTCTCAGCTTTTCAACAGGCATTAACAAAACTCCGGGAGATGACTCCTGACCCAGCCTCTGAGTCAAGCAAGGCTCTATTTGAGCCAGGAACCAAGATCCTCATAAAAACACTGGGATTTGGGGGGCCAATCCCTCGAGCCCCTTTGGGAAGGCTGGGCCTGATAATCTATGTGAGCCTACTTCTGCTGATTCCAAAAATCCTGAGTCTGCCATTTGATCCTCAAGACAATGCCTTCCTGTCCTGGGCTCACTCCTATGCAGCATTTCACAATCAGTCTAACTGCTGGGTCTGTGGAGCACTCCCCTCTTCATCAGTGGAAGGCTTCCCAGGGTGGACATCTCCACTTCAAGGAAAAGACTTTCTCCAAGTCTGCAAATACCTTCAACAATCGCATGTGATGCCTCTTCTTAAACTGATGACATCTAACAACCTTAAGATGGACTGATGGAGATAATGTGACTTTTCATTTTGATTTTAACTTGGTTTAATGACTATTTTGCCTTACGTCTGTAACTGTATAATGGGGTTTTCTAACTGTCTAAAAGCTTTTAAGTTACAAATGGTTGTCCAAGCTCCTATGAGTGCCTCAGCCTCCTCCAACTATTTACTTGGGGCTCCTGGGTCAGAGACCCTCAATATGAGGGTTAGGAGAATATGTTGCCTCAACAATTTAGGGACCACGCCCCTAAACAGCAGGAAGTAGCTATGGAATGAAAACGATGCCCCTTTCCCTTGGCAACATAATTCTCCTAAAAGGGGGGAATGAGAGAGTCATTTCCTAGGCAGGTTGATAAGAAGTCTAGGGGTCCTCAAGGGGGGGGTCCTGGAATTCTCAAGGAGGAAGAAAGGACACACATTTTTCCCTCCACATTCCTTAAGATTAAATAACAATAATGTATCCTGCCTGAGGACAGTCTCTGGATTAAACCTTCAGGCTAATCCTGTTATTTTAAAATGTAAATTATGGGAGTAGGTCTGGTCTTTACAAGGACTATACAATAATAATGTATCCTGCCTGAGGACAGTCTCTTTCTGACTACTTCTGTTATCTTCAGTTCAGTTCACATGAATAACAGCACGCCAGGCCTTTCTGTCCATCACCAACTCCCAGAGTTCACTCGTCCATTGAGTCAGTGATGCCATCCAGCCATCTCATCCTCTGTCGTCCCCTTCTCCTCCTGCCCCCAATCCCTCCCAGCATCAGAGTCTTTTCCAATGAGTCAACTCTTCGCATGAGGTGGCCAAAGTACTGGAGTTATCTGTTACCTTAAAATGTAAATTATGGGAGTAGATCTGGTGAGGTCTTTACAACCTCCAGACATTCTTTGGATTCATTGGAGAGTATATAACTCCATTGCTAACACTAGCAAGGGGGTACTCTTTCTACCCGCTTCTGATGTCTATGTCGGAAGGACAGCAACAGTCAGATAGAAGAGATGCATTGGGCAAGGTCTGGAGGGTTTCCTAAGTTTAGGAGCTTCTGTCCCCTTGGAGGTGGGATGGGGGCAGGGTTGTGTTACCCTCCCACTTAAGTAGATTGGCTTACCAACTGGGAAGCTCTCTGAACCTCATACTCTTGTGATTTTATGGAGGCTTCATCATGTAGGCAGGATCAATTATTAACTCCATTTCCAGCCTCTCTTCCTTCTCTGCAGTATCATTATCAATTGAGGGAGGAGGAAGGAAGTTATCTAAACCGTTAAAAAGTAAAAGGCTGCTCACATTCAAAGTGGTGGGGAATTGCTCTTCTTATACATCGTTTAAGGACACTTTCCAGCTTGACATCTTTCTTTCCCAAACAATCTAGTTAGACACGAAGGTGTCTTACACTGAATAAACAATACTTCTGTGCCGGTTTTGTGTGGAAAGGTCTACAACTCAAGGACCTCTTCCTGGACGGATTTGCTACAGCTTCCTACAAAGGAAAGAATGTTTCATGCACATCCTAAAGTTCACGAAAAATGTAATAAGGAAGTAAAGAACTTCTGAAACCCATAGTATCTCTCACACCTCCATCTCCACTCCCAAAACACTTTCACTCCTCACCTGGCGTGAGGTCCCAGCAGGCTGTCTCTGAAGAGACTGCACCACGGCGGCAGCCTCCTCCCCGCTCTGTGGGCAGTGCTTCCGCACCCAGGCTTGGAGCTCCTGGGGCAGGATGGTCAGGAACTGCTCCAGCACCAGCAGCTCCAGGATCTGCTCTTTCGAGTGCACCTCTGGCCTCAGCCATCGACAACAAAGTTCCCTGAGCCGGCTCAGCGCCTCTTCCGGTCCGGCCACCTCCTGATAACGGAACTGCCTAAAATGACATCGGAAAGTTTCGGGATCCAGACAGTCCCCGGGCCGGTCGGACTCCCCAATTCCGGGGGAGTCTTCCTCCACTTTCACTATCCAAAGTCCATCACCTAGGGCCGGAGGGGCGACGCAGCTTTGACTTGCGGTCCAGCTCCAACTCATCCTTCTCCCGCTCGTGCGCACTTTCCCGGAGTTCCACCTTCAGCTGAGGTGACAGCAAACCCAGCAAAAAGCCGCAGAACACATGAGATCTCCCCAAAGAAACGGCTGCTGACTGTCGGGTGCTAAGCGAGATCTCACCTCCCCAGGCCCCTCCCAGACTCCTCCTACCCAGAAACCGCTACCCTACCTAGAAGCTGTCAGATCCCGCGACAAAAAATTACGAACAGCCCGAGTCGGAAGTGCGTCACTGGCTCCCTGCGGTGCCCATCCCTCGGGGCATTTCCGGGGCCTCTCTAGGCTCCTCGGAAGAGTGACGTGCATGTCTGTGGTTTGTTATCATTCAGTTTAGTTCAGTTCAGTCGCTCAGTCGTGTCCGACTCTTTGCGACCCCATGAATCGCAGCACGCCAGGCCTCCCTGTCCATCACCAACTCCCGGAGTTCACTCAGACTCACGTCCATCAAGTCAGTGATGCCATCCAGCCATCTCATCCTCGGTCGTCCCCTTCTCCTGCCCCCAATCCCTCCCAACATCAGAGTCTTTTCCAATGAGTCAACTCTTCGCATGAGGTGGCCAAAGTACTGGAGTTTCAGCTTTAACATCATTCCTTCCAAAGAAATCCCAGGGCTGATCTCCTTCAGAATGGACTGATTGGATCTCCTTGCGGGCCAAGGGACTCTGAAGAGTCTTCTCCAACACCACAGTTCAAAAGCATCAATTCTTCGGCGCTCAGCCTTCTTCACAGTCCAACTCTCACATCCATACATGACCATAGGAAAAACCATAGCCTTGACTAGACGGACCCTAGTCGGCAAAGTAATGTCTCTGCTAACCTTTTCCAGAGGTACTCTTGGTGGCTCACACGGTAAAGAATCCGCCTGCAATGCTGGAGACCTGGGTTCAGTCCCTGGAGACGGGAATGGCTACCCAGTGCAGTATTCTGGCCTGGAGAATTCCATGGACAGAGGAGCCTGGCCGACTACAGTCCATGGGGTCTCAAAGAGGAGGACTTGAAGAGTCGTACACGACTGAACGACTTTCACTTTCACCTTGTAGTGTGGCGCTTACAGTCCTTAAGGTTGCAGAACTAACAGATATTCTTCCTTTAAAAATAAATGTCATTCCTTTTGAATTCTTGACAATCTTTCATCTTTAGATTAAGTATGAGAAGGAATCTTATTGTTTCAAAGAGGAAAAAAAAAGAAAAATATCAAACCTGTGTTTCACTTGCATCCTTTGTATGAAATACATAATAAAAATTTTGCAAAAAATCATTCAAAAGCAATCACATGCCTCAGCTTTGTAGCAACTTTCTTCTCAAAGTTGGCTCATTACCATGTTAAACATTTATGCTAAGCTGGAGAATATATTTGTCAAATTATATGTCTTATGTTTTAAAAGTATGTTTTATATGGTAGTAAAATAAATTTAAAATAATAATTGTATATGAAAAATTGTATAGGTGATAAAAATCTGTACCATTCAATTGTTTCTACGTTTAATAAACATCACTTTTATTTGAGAATAACCAAAAGAAAGAATGTCATTCTTAACAAATTATCTGTGAATAAAGTTGTATAAACTTGGTTTCAGGGAGAGTTAAAAGTTCCAGTGGTACAATAAAGTGGTCACTGATCCATCAGTTACACTTACGTAAGAAAGGTTTGTAGAGTGTCTTCTACATGCAAAGGCATCATGGTTGACACTATAGATGCAAAACTAGGAAGATATATTCCCTGTCCTCAAGTTGCTCACAGTCTCCTAATGGAGGCAGACACTTAAATTACAGGACAGTGTGGTAAATGCAATACTTTGAGGTGTATGCAGCATCTATTTGTATCAGCAGAGATGGAAATAACCAACCATGCCTGATGGGGAGCGTACAGTAAAAGGCTTCACAGAAGAGATTAAGTTTAAAAAGTCCATGTGGACTGAAGACATATTTTAATTTAAAAATGGGTTAAATATATAGGCAATAGTCAGACACAACTAAAGCAACTTAGCACATGCACACTGTAGTTTAACACTTACATTAAATGAACTGCATTATTTAAGAAATGAAGAATTATCTAAGCTATGTATGTCTGTGTTTGTGCTCAGCTGTGTCTGAGTCTTTGTGATCCCAAGGACTGTAGTCTGCCAGGCTCCTCTGTCTGTGGGATTTCCCAGGCAAGAATACTGGAGTGGGTTGCCATTTCCTTCTCCAGGGGATCTTCCCAACCCAGGGATCAAACTGGCGTCTGCTGCTTGGCAGGTGAGTTCTTTACCACTGAGCCACCAGGGAAGCCCTATGTAAGTTGCATTAAGGGTAAATTCATTTAAAAAGCATTTGTTTAAGTACAATTAGTGTCCTGATTTATGAACACAAATTCCCAAGCAGGGTCAAGATTTAATACAACATATTTATGGACTAAAGTTTAAATTATAAACTTTAAAAATTATTTCCAAAGTTTGTGCAAAAGCACAGGTAGTCAATTCCTACTTTAGGTTCTAGCAGTTGAAGTGGCTGTACTAGTCTATTGTGATCTGTTTTGATTGGACATTAATAGGACATGAAACAGGCAAAGGCAGATTTTTCAGGATTTTTTTTATGTTGAATGTGAAAGTGTTAGTTGCTCAGTCCATGTAAATATAATAAAATATCTTATATAATGCACATATACGCATATATACTACACTAGTGTGTGAGCTAAGTCAATTCAGTCCTGTCTGACTCTGTGACCCCATGGACTGTAGCCTGCCAGGCTCCTCTATCCATAGAATTCTCCAGGCAAGAATATTGGAGTGGGCTGCCAGTTTCTTCTCCATGGGATCTTTCCCACCCAGGGGTTGAACTCAGGTCTCCTGCATTGCAGGAAGATTCTTTACCATCTGAACCACCAGGGAAGCCCAATTTTTATGTTCAAAATCACTTTAAAAATTCACTACTCTCAAGGCTCATCTTTGTCATTTTACAAATCTGGAGCAACATGTGATCATTAATGAGATAACCTGTGGAATGTTCACACCTCATCTCCCTCGGCGGTTTGAAAGTCTCTGGAGGGCAGAAACTCTGCACAAGTCTACTTCTTCAGCTGTGTGGGAACACTATCACTATCTGGCAGGAAGTTAAAAGTTCTTTTCCCAGTATTGCAGGACAAGGCTTTGACTAGGATCAGCTTATCAAGGATGGTAAGGGAATTAGGACAGAATGCAAATTCACAAATAAAACTCTATGGCACAGGCAAATCTAGCTCCAGAAAATATCCATGTAACTAGTAACGGAATCCAGAAGAGAATATTACGTACTATGAAGACAGTACAAGCATTTTTCATCTTCTCCCAGAGAGAGGAGATGTATTAATAGGTCTTCTTTCCTGTTGATTACCAGTTTGGCTCCACTAGTTCCAGTGTCTGGGTTGTATGACTGGATTCTGATCATGATTTAGTGATTGACTTAGCTCTTTTCTCCCTTTCTCCTGTAATGTAACTTTTGTCTTCACTTGCAGAACATCAAGTGCTTTCATCTGCTCCCACTGATATCACTGAATGATATATTTTTGTGTTCCCAATGCCTTTTCTGGTGCTTTTTTCATAGAAGTTAACTGAAGAAATTCTCATCTTTTAAAAAAATAATTAAGTGCAAGTAAATAAAGTGAGAAAAGGAAAACAAAGTAGGGATAAGTAAGATGGGATAGGACGGGATTAGAACTTACCCACTGTACACTCCTGTATATTGACAAAAGATAGTTCATAGTTCTGCTTTGAGAAACCTCAGCAGCCAATTCAAGAAGAAAACAAGATCAGTTACATGAGCAAACTATTATAATGGCTTAAGAGAAATCGAGCTATTCTTAGTATCAAGAGGGTAGAGAAATTTATAGCCATAAGGGTCGCAAAGAGTCGGACACGACTGAAGCAACTTAGTACTCAAGCACGCCTCCACCCTATATAAGATGCTTTATTATTATTATTATTTTTATATAAGATGCTTTAAATACCTCTGACCCTCATTCCATGTTTCGGTTTGAGTGCTCCCGGTTTGCTGACGTTTTAGTGTGTACACAATAAACTTTCACTAAATACTACTTCAGCGATTCAGTGGTTTCACGTCTTTTTTTTTTTTTTTTTTTGGCCGGAACTTTTGACGATTCTAAATATAAAAAGTGAAACCATAAAAATACTACATTGCACAAACCGCAGTGTCAATTTAAGCCTCTCCCGCTATAGATCTCTTTGACGATAGTAGGAATGTTTTGCATTTCTTCATTCATAAGGTAGACCACGGCACAAGGCATTCTCAAAATTCTATCTCTGATTTGAGTGAAAATTCACAACGTACTATAAAAATAAAACTGGGAGTATCGAAGGATTTGCTGTTGTTCAGTCGCTTAACTCGTATCCGGTTCTTTGCGACTCCATGGACTGCAGCAAATCAGGTTTCCTTGTCCTTCACATCTCCCGGAGTTTGCTCAAACTCAGGTCCGTTGAGTCGGTGATGCCATCCAACCATCTCGTCCTCTGTCGTCCCCTTCTCCTGCCTTCAGGATGATTTATGCCTTCTAATTCAGAGTGGAGTCAGTGAGCCTCATTCACTTCGTGACTTGTAAGACACTCTTGTCCTGTCTGTCGAGTAACTTCGCAAATGGATACAAAATGAGAGTACTAAAGATGGGACCCCTCTTGGCTAGAGAAGCCCTGAAAACACCGCTCCGTCCACTTCTCAAGAACGCAGACCTTCCGCCTTCTCTCCGCAGCCAGGAGGCGAGTCCCTCCGACACACTCAGGCCTCCACTGGGGCCTCTGAAGAAACGCCTCCCTGCTTCCCAGCACGGTGAGACTGAGGCTGCGAAGAGAGCCGCTGCCCTATTGGCTAGAGGGCGTGGCCCGCGCGGTGCTTCCTGGGAGTTGTAGTCCCCCGAGCCGCCGGGGCTCGGGTCTGACGTTGGATGTTTCCGCCGGCTGAGCTGACCGCTGCGGTAAGGAGGTGGGTGTGTCTGGAAACGGGGTGAGGTGAGTGGCGAGTGGATTCGGGTGTAGAAACCGAAGGGTCCATTAAAGAGAAGTGAAGGTTGCCGGCTCGCAGAAAGGTACGGACCTATTTCGAACTGCGGCGAAGAGCGCCGGGGGTGAGGGAGCGCAAGTTCCACGGCCAGTCAGACACTAGCAACTGTGGCCAAGCAAGCGCTCTGGACACCTAAGTCCCCGCCTCTGCCCCCACTCCAAGGAAAGGGGCGGACTCGGACTGTTTAAACGGCTCTGGCGTTGAGTGGGGGTAGAGAGCGGCTGTGTTTCCCACCCTGCTGTAGCTGCGTCTGGGTGGGCGGGGAACGGCCGCGTTGCTGGAGGTTGGACTGGGATCCATCTCCCAGCCGATTGGTCCACAGCCCTTCCGGGGGCGGGTCTTAGGGCGGAGCCTGGGGCGAGCACTTTCCTCCTGTGGCGAGGCAAGGACCTCCGGGATTCCTAGAGAGGACTCGGAAGTGCTCTCGTGGGGGCCGGGGGTGGGATTTCTGGCTCTACCCCGGCGGTCAGGAACGCTTGGACATGCTTACTTCCGGCGAGGGAGTGTTGCGAAGTGTCGGCTTCGGCTTTTCTCTCCGCTTGTAAGAAGAAACCGGTCTTTCCCCACCCTTGGCTGCGGGAGCTTGGTCTTCTAGGAGAGCTCCCAGAGACGGGGGCCTTGAGCAAAAGAAATGGCCTTTGTGTCCAGTCGAGAGTCCTGTCTCTAACCTTGACCAGTCTGGTTTCTGTGGCTCGGGGTCAGGGGTGATGGTGCGCAATCCAGGTAAACCCTGGTTCTCTTCGGGACCCTTGAAATCTCCCGTTGGTCAACCAAGCTCTTTTGGCTTGAGGGACAAGACCGACTTTGACCACTGTAACGTTTTTGACCTCTGTTCCGACTTAAGTTTGGCTTGTGGTAGAGAGAAGGAGCGGCTGCGTCTGGACTAGTTAGTAAGTCGTCCTACTATTTATATGAAATATAACGTTCTTTATCACTAAAATTGTATTTGATGAGCCATAGGTCAGATTTTTATTGCTCTCTCTCCTGTACACTTTTTAAATATTAGAAATATTCTGTGTTGATCATTTTGTGGGTGGAGTGATCACGTTGTAAAGTTACTCTGCTGCAGGGTCATCTTTAGGGTAGATGACCTCTTTGTCATCTCTTTGATAATAACGATTTCCAATATATCAGTAGGTTGCATAGTAATGAAGGTGTCCTTCAGAAGATCTCAGAGAGCAGAGAAACGGATTCGATCAGTGTAACCCAGCTTACCTGGAGCGAGATCCCGCTGAGTTGGAATGATAATGACAGGATCTGGGGAAGTTATAGACCTAGACCCTCCCTCGGAGACTTCACCAGAGCAAGAAGACCTTCTGATAGTGAAGGTGGAAGAAGAAGATTGCACCTGGATGCAGGAGTACAGTCCGCCGGCGTTCGAAACTTTTTACCAGCGCTTCAAGCACTTCCAGTACCACGAGGCGTCAGGCCCCCGGGAGGCCCTCAGCCAGCTCCGGGTGCTCTGCTGCGAGTGGCTGCGGCCAGAGCTACACACCAAGGAGCAGATCCTGGAGCTACTGGTGCTCGAGCAGTTCCTGACCATCCTGCCTGAAGAGTTCCAGACCTGGGTGAGAGAGCATCACCCGGAAAGCGGAGAGGAGGCTGTGGCCGTGGTAGAAAATATACAAAGGGAACTAGAGGAACGCCAGCAACAGGTGAGTGAAGGAGGAGGCCTTAGAACAGTGAGGAAGGAGGCGGAGAGTTCAGGAGCAGCTGAGCAGGGTGAGGTCTTGAGCGCCCTGGTGCTTCATTCATATTCTTTTGTTCTCCTGGGATTAGGTCCACTGTGGAGATTTCCTGCCACTCCAGCAAAGAGAAGCAGTATCCATGTGTTAATCTGGAGAAGAGAGTCTGCGATTTTGTTTGTTTTAAATTACCCTGTTTGTTTTTTGAGTGACATGATACAAAATTCAGAAAGTGAATAAGGTTGTAATGAAAAGTAAGTGCCCCTCCCACCCCTAATTCCCCAGCTGCCTGAATTCTTACCAGAGGCACCCATTGTCCCATGATACTTGTCTGTCCTTACAGAGGTACACTATTCTGTACATCATTAGGGTCTACGTGTATGACGTTTTTTAAAAAAATACAAATGCTTTTTACATCACCTTGCCCTTCTGCCTCTTGGTTTTTTTTCTATTTTAAATGTATTTCCTCCTCTTTAAAAACTTTCTTATTGGCTGTGTTGGGTCTTCACTGGAACAACGGGATCTTCTAGTTGTGCATGGACTCTCTAGTTGTGTGGTGTGGGCTCCAGAGAGAGTGGGCAGACCAGGGATTGAACCCATGACCCTTGCATTGCATGACAGATTCTTTAACCACTGGACCACCAGGGAAGTCCCAGCTTTTTTTCTTATAGTGTATCCTGGCTTGTTCTATGTCAATGCATAGAGTGCTGCCTCACTGTCTGAAACTGCATTGTGTTACACTGTATGGGTGTACAGTAATTTAAGGCTATTTAAGTTGTTCCTTTCGATTGTCTCTGAATCTTTAACAAACTTTGCTGCCACGAATATCCTTGCCATCCATTATTAGTTGCAGAATCAAAACTGAGAAGTCAGTTGTTGGCTCAGAGCCCATACGCATTTGTAGTTTGGATAGCTGTTGATAGATTGCCCTCTGCAGAGGTTATACCAATTTATATCCCTGGCAGCCATGTATCAGAGAAGTTTTTTGCTCAAAGCCTGGTATCACAGTGTTATCCAACTTAGAGATTGTTGCCAATCTGAAAGACGCAGTATTCCATTTCTTTGCAAGTTTCACATGCCTTTTTTTCTTACTATGAGTGAGCTTGATCACTGTACATATTTTAAAAGGCTGTGCTTATACTCTTTTTTGTGAACTCTCTGTTTGTATTCACCTATTAGAAAAAGCAACTACTGGGTCTGCCATCTGAGTTGCAAGAGTTGTTTCCTCCTTCTGTTGTTTGTCTTTGCTTATGGAGATTTTTTTGCTTTGCTGGTTTTCCTTTTTCCTTTTTATGAAGTCAGTTTAAATTGTTTAATTTATGATTTCCGGGTTTTGTACCATAATTAGAAACGCTGTCTCTGCTACAGTAATATAAGAAACCTTTCTCATTGTTTCTTCTCCATTGTGTGTTTGTTATTGTTTTTGTTTGACCCTTTGAAATGATTGATCTTTCTGGAATTCATTTTGCAGTGGTGTGTTTGCAGTGTTTATAGCTCAGGTTTTTTTTGAGATGTCTATCCAGTTGTCCCAGCAACTTGTATCAGTTCATTTCAGTTCAGTCGCTCAGTCATGTCTGACTCTTTGCGACCCCATGAATCGCAGCATGCCAGGCCTCCCTGTCCATCACCAACTCCCGGAGTTCACTCAGACTCACGTCCATCGAGTCCGTGATGCCATCCAGCCATCTCATCCTCGGTCGTCCCCTTCTCCTCCTGCCCCCAATCCCTCCCAGCATCAGAGTCTTTTTCAGTGAGTCAGCTCTTCCCATGAGGTGGTCAAAGTACTGGAGTTTCAGCTTTAGCATCATTCCTTCCAAAGAATACCCAGGACTGATCTCCTTTAGGATGGACTGGTTGGATCTCCTTGCAGTCCAAGGGACTCTCAAGAGTCTTCTCCAACACCACACTTCAAAAGCATCAATTCTTCGGTGCTCAGCCTTCTTCACAGTCCAACTCTCACACCCATACATGACCACTGGAAAAACCATAGCCTTGACTAGACGGACCTTTCTTGGCAAAATAATGTCTCTGCTTTTGAATATGCTATCTAGGTTGGTCATAACTTTTCTTCCAAGGAGTAAGCGTCTTTTAATTTCATGGCTTGCAGTCACCATCTGCAGAGATTTTGGAGCCCCCAAAAATAAAGTCTGACACTGTTTCCACTGTTTTCCCATCTATTTCCCATGAAGTGATGGGACCACATGCCATGATCTTCGTTTTCTGAATGTTGAGCTTTAAGCCAACTTTTTCACTGTCCTCTTTCACTTTCATCAAGAGGCTTTTTAGTTCCTCTTCACTTTCTGCCATAAGGATGGTGTCATCTGCGTATCTGAGGTTATTGATATTTGTCCTGGCAATCTTGATTCCAGCTTGTGCTTCTTCCAGCCCAGCGTTTCTCATGATGTACTCTGCATAGAAGTTAAATAAGCAGGGTGACAATATACAGCCTTCTCATACTCCTTTTCCTATTTGGAACCAGTCTGTTGTTCCATGTCCAGTTTCAACTGTTGCTACCTGACATGCATATAGGTTTCTCAAGAGGCAGGTCAGGTGGTCTGGTATTCCCAATCTCTTTCAGAATTTTCCACAGTTTATTGTGATCCACACAGGCTTTGGCATAGTCAAGAAAGCAGAAATAGATGTTTTTCTGGAACTCTCTTCCTTTTTCCATGATCCAGTGGATGTTGGCAATTTGATCTCTGGTTCCTCTGCCTTTTCTAAAACCAGCTTGAACTTCAGGGAGTTCACGGTTCACATATTGCTGAAGCCTGGCTTGGAGAATTTTGAGCATTACTTTACTAGCGTGTGAGATGAGTGCAATTGTGCAGTAGTTTGGGCATTCTTTGGCATTGCCTTTCTCTGGGATTGGAATGAAAACGGACCTTTTCCAGTCCTGTGGCCACTGCTGAGTTTTCCAAATTTGCTGGTATATTCAGGGCAGTACTTTCACAGCATCATCTTTCAGGATTTGAAATAGCTCAACTGGAATTCCATCACCTCCACTAGCTTTGATCGTAGTGATGCTTTCTAAGGCCCACTTGACTTCACATTCCAGGATGTCTGGCTCTAGATGAGTGATCACACCATCGTGATTATCTGGGTCATGAAGATCTTTTTGTACAGTTCTTCCGTGTATTCTTGCCACCTCTTCTTAATATCTTCTGCTTCTGTTAGATCCATACATTTCTGTCCTTTATCGAGCCCATCTTTGCATGAAATGTTCCCTTGGTATCTCTAATTTTCTTGAAGAGATCTCTAGTCTTTCCCATTCTGTTCTTTTCCTCTATTTCTTTGCATTGATCGCTGAGGAAGACTTTCTTATCTCTCCTTGCTATTCTTTGGAACTCTGCCTTCAGATGGTTATATCTTTCCTTTTCTCCTTTGCTTTTCACTTCTCTTCTTTTCATAGCTATTTGTAAGACCTCCCCAGACAGCCATTTTGCTTTTTTGCATTTCTTTTCCATGGGGATGGTCTTGATCCCTGACTCCTGTACAGTGTCACAAACCTCTGTCCATAGTTCATCAGGCACTCTATCAGATCTAGCCTCTTAAATCTATTTCTCACTTCCACTGTATAATCATAAGGGATTTGATTTAGGTCATACCTGAATGGTCTAGTGGTTTTCCCTACTTTCTTCGATTTAAGTCTGAATTTGGCGATAAGGAGTTCATGATCCGAGCCACAGTCAGCTCCCAGTCTTGTTTTTGCTGACTGTATAGAGCTTCTCCATCTTTGGCTGCAAAGAATATAAGAATCTGATTTCGGTGTTGACCATCTGGTGATGTCTATTTGTAGAGTCTTCTCTTGTGTTGCTGGAAGAGGGTGTTTGCTATGACCAGTGCATTCTCTTGGCAAAACTCTATTAGCCTTTGCCCTGCTTCATTCCTTATTCCAAGGCCAAATTTGCCTGTTACTCCAGGTGTTTCCTGACTTCCTGCTTTTGCATTCCAGTCCAGCAACTTGTATAGCAATCCCTTTTTTTCCTTGTCTGATTAAAATGTCATCTTTATTAAATACCAAATTTTTCCATGTATTTTGGTCCATTTCTGTTCTTTTTATTCTATTTTACTGTCTTACTGTCTGTTCACATATCAGTTTAGTTCAGTTCAGTTCAGTTCAGTCGCTCAGTCATGTCCAAATCTTTGACCCCATGAATTGCAGCACGCCAGGCCTCCCTGTCCATCACCAACTCCCGGAGTTCACTCAGACTCACGTCCATCGAGTCAGTGATGCCATCCAGCCATCTCATCCTCGGTCGTCCCCTTCTCCTCCTGCCCCCAACCCCTCCCAACGTCAGGGTCTTTTCCAATGAGTCAACTTTTTGCATGAGATGGCCAAAGTACTGGAGTTTCAGCTTTAGCATCATTCCTTCCAAAGAAATTCCAGGGCTGATCTCCAGAATGGACTGGTTGGATCTCCTTGCAGTCCAAGGGACTCTCAATAGTCTTCTCCAACACCACAGTTCAAAAGCATCAATTCTTCGGCGCTCAGCCTTCTTCACAGTCCAACTCTCACATCTGTACATGACCACTGTTCACATATCAGTATTTTAATTATTTGAGCTCCGCAAAGTGTTTTGGTATTCAATAGGTCTGCCCTTCTCCCTTCCAAATTTTTTTTTCCCAATATTTTTTTTCCATGTGAACTTTAGAATACTTACCTTCTACCACCCCAAGAATCCTGTTGATATTTTTGTTGGGATGACCCAAAATCAGATGTTCATTTAAGGGAGGATCTGTGTCTTTACATTGTTCTTCTCTTCCTTTGTCATTTCTTACCCTTTCTTACTCATTTATCACCTGACTTTCTACTTCCCTCCTGTTGGTAGGCCCATATTCTCCGAAACTTTAATTTTTCTTTTTTGATAGCAAAGAAACAAAAATTATGGGATCCTAGGTCTGTGAGTTTGAAGCTAGTTAGAGAAGCTGCCTCATTCTTCATAGCCATTGCCCTTCATTGTATAGGACCAGCCTCATTCTTCTTCTCTTCTGGGTCAGAATGTTCCAGAACCTTCAGGTGTCAGTGTTCCAGAGCATCCTCAGGTTCTTCAGATCATGGGCATGAGGCAAGGGGGCAGCAAAGGGGGCTGCAGCAGACCCTCTGCCAGACCCTGCAGCTGAGCTGAATGTTTGTCTTGCAGACAGGAGTGTTTGAATTTTTTTTTATTGCTTCTGTTAGGACAGGAAGTAAAGATTCCTGGTGCCATTTGGTTATTCCTTTGGTGCCTGAAATGGTAAAGAGTCTGCTTGCAGTGCAGGAGACCTGGGTTCAACCCCTGGGTTGGGAAGATTCGCTGGAGAAGGGAATGGCTACCCACTCCAGTATTCTTACCTGAAGAATGCCATGGACAGAGGAACCTGGTGAGCTACAGTCCATGGGGTCTTTAAGAGTCAGACAAGACTGAGTAAGTAACACTAACACTAACACTGACTGGCTCGCGGACAGACTTTACCCTACTCTTTTATAGTAATAAATATTCAAAATCCTAGTTTAAAGCAAAAAGCATTTTTATTTATTTTAAAAATACTTATTTATTTGGCTGTGCTGGGTCCTGGCTGTGGCATGTGATATCTTTAATTGCGGCATATGGGGTCTAGTTCCCTGACCAGGGCTCAAACCTGGGCCCTGCATGCTGGGAGTGCAGAATCATAGCCTCTGGACCACCAGCGAAGTCCCCCCAGAGCTTTTTTTTTTTTTCAAAGCGTTTTTAAATGGAGGATTTACAGTAGGTATTACACATTGACCTCTGTCATTGCGACATGCACCCCATCTGTGAAAGGAACACTCAGATCATTTCTGGGTGGGAATCAGGGATTTGAGGCCCAGAGGTGCAGGTTTTCCTAAGGGCCTGCTCAGCTCACTGTGTTTCCCTTTCTCCCTTCCTGCCCTCTGTATCCCTGACATTGTTCCTCATCTTTATCTCCAGGTAGTTCTTGTCTCTGGCAAGCCTTTTCCCAGGCGTATCCTCTGTCTCTCCTTATGGGTTTCTGTGTCCGCTTCTCAGGGGACCTCTGGGGCTGCTTCACTTCTCTGGTGCCCAGGTGCCCTTTGGCATTTTCTTCACTTGTCCTGAGCAGGTCTATAAGGAGACACACACGTCCATGCAGAGTCATATTTGCCACAACTGTGTTGCAGCCGCCTCTTTTTTTGTTTTCCCTGTCTTTTTTTTAAAAAACAACTCTGCTTGTCCTCTCTGTCTTGGAGCAGCATTTTTTTTTTTTCTTCTGGCTTTGCAGCATGTAGGATTTTAGTTCCCTGACCAGGGGGCGAACCCTCACCCCTGCATCGGAAGTGCAGAATCTTAACCACTGGACCCCCGGGGAAGTCCCTAGCCACCTCTTAATGTAATTCCTATGCCGAGTTTTGTCAGGACCAGGAGGGTTAAAATTGAAAGTGCTTTTGAAAGATAAGGGAGGGTGAGAGGCGGGGAGAGCAATTCTATCTCAAAACAGGATCTGATTACCTGCTTCGATGGCATTGAGCTAGTACTTTTCCAGAAGAGGCAGATTGTAGAGAGACTGGCTATGGATATCCCAAGGTTGTATAATAGCAGAAAGATAGAGACATACCGGTCATGCGCTAGCCCGTCTTGGCATTTGTTTGTGCTACTTGAACCTGGTCTTCTGGGTCTCTGAGTGTGATTGTTGAGTCCTGTGTTGATCTTTCCAAGCTCATTTCTCTTTTTTTTTCCCCACTTGACTAAACTTGGCCAACTCTGGCTTTCTGCCTGAGGGTCTTTGAGTATGTCACTTTATCTGCCTGGGTCACTCCTCATTTTTCTCCTGGCTGACTTCTTTCATCCTCCAGGTGTTGACTTCAGTGACTCCTCAGAAAACCCTTTGTTGGCTACCCAGTCTAACATAGGTCTCATCTGTTCTGCCTTACGGCATCGCGTTCTTCTCTTTCTGACATGTAACACAGTTTATAATTGTGTATTTATTTCTGTGTTAGTGTATTTAATGGAAGATGTCTTCAACTAGACATAGGCCATGTTTATTCAGCCACTGTGTAATTAGTGCTGGATTGTTGTAGACACACAGGTAATACTTGGGCAAAGAATGAATGAAAGAATAATGTGAACTTGCTGAACTCCTTTCTTCAGTTCAGTTCAGTTCAGTCATTTAGTTGTGTCTGACTGTTTGCGACCCTGTGGACTGCGGCACGCCAGGCCTCCCTGTCCATCACCAACTCCCGGAGTTCACTCAAACTCATGTCCATTGAGTCGGTGATGCTGTCCAACCATCTCATCCTTTGTCTTCCCCTTCTCCTCCCGCCTTCAGTCTTTCCCAGCATCAGGGTCTTTTCAAATGAATCAGTTCTTCACATCAGGTGGCCAAAGTATTGGAGTTTCAGTTTCAACATTAGTCCTTCCAATGAATATTCAGGACTGATTTCCTTTAGGATGGACTGGTTGGATCTCCTTGCAGTCCAAGGGACTCTCAAGAGTCTTCAGCAACACCACAGTTCAAAAGCATCAATTCTTAGGCACTCAGCTATAGTCATATCCATACATGACTACTGGAAAAATCATAGCCTTCACTAGACAGACCTTTGTTGGCAAAGTAATGTCTGATTTTTAATATGCTGTCTAAGTTGGTCATAACTTTTCTTCTAAGGAGTAAGTGTCTTTTAATTTCATGGCTGCAGTCACCATCTGCAGTGATTTTGGAGCCCCCCAAAATAAAGTCTGTCACTGTTTCCACTGTTTCCCCATCTATTTGCCATGAAGTGATGGGACCAGATGCCATGATCTTCGTTTTCTGAATGTTGAGCTTTAAGCCAACTTTTTCACTCTCCTGTTTCACTTTCATCAAGAGGCTCTTTAGTTCTTCGCTTTCTGCCATAAGGATGGTGTTATCTGTATATCTGACTCTTTCTCAGCCCTTCCTGTAACGTGCTGATTAATGTGGTTGTGATTGGCAGATTGTGGCGTGTCCTGAAGGGCTTCCTCCGAAGAGCGTGCCACCTGGAGCCAGGCCTGAGTCCTTCAGTCACCAGCTTCTGCCTGTGGATCCCCAGGCCGAACACGAGCCACAGAGGCCTCATCTTCTGGAGGAAGACGGTTAGAATCTGGGCTTCCATGGAATGGGTGTGGGCATCCCGGCTGTGTGGGTAAGCTGTTCTTGTAGCGAGAGACCTAGGTCTGGGCAGCCTCTCCGCAGTTAGCATCATCTGGAGGTGGGGAAGGGTTGGGGTGGGGAATCGAGTCCTTGGTCAGCTTGGAGGCCGGCTAGGAGCTGTACTAATATCCAGTGCCATGTGAAACCTGTATTGCGGCTGAAGACAAGTCTAAGTACAGGTACTGTTAAAAGATCTAGAAGTCTTTCATGAAAGTATCATTGTGGTTTTGCAATGGTTTTCCAACTCTCCATCATTCATTTTGTTGTCCTAAGGCTGATGTTGACAAAGCACTCTAGTTCCTAACTGCACTTCTGTCAGTTCCGCCATTCCTATGAAATCTGATTTTAAGCTGTGTTTCACAAGGACCTTTAGAGCATCTGACCTCTCTTTCTCTCCTTCAATCCCTCTCACCCTCACCTCACTGTTACTAACCTCTATGAGACACGTCAAGGAGGAGAAGTGCACACCTAGTATCTCATTTATGAGGATATATGTCCACAGGTCTGTCATCTCTAATCAGAATCTCTTGCTATGGGCTATAGAGTCTTTCTTTTTTTATTTGGCCAAGCCCTGCTGCCTGTGGGATCCTTGTACTCCAACCAGGGATCGAACCCATGTCCCCTGCATTGGAAACACAGTTTCAACCACTGGACCATCAGGGAAGTTCCTGGATATATTTTAGGATTTAGAACTTTTAAGATTTACTAAGATGATCTGATTTATATACCATCCGGATTGGAGGTGGGACCCCATATTGGTTGTCTGTCTAGTTGCTAAGTCGTGTCCAGCTCGTTTGTGTCACTTCTCTTTTCTGCCCTGCTGGCCAGACCCAGCCAGTTTGCTTACTCCAACGGAAAATACTAGGTTGGGGGGCTGGTCTGATGCTCTGGGGCAGGCTGCACCCTCATGCCTTTGATGGCACTGAGGGCTAGTTTTCTGTCCCTGGGACTCATTTCAGCTTGAGAGGGCCAAGGTCATTTTCTTAAAAGCTAGAAACAGTGGGTTTCACAGGAACTTCAAAAAATATGAGTGGACTTATTTAGGATGTATTATTCTAATTATTCCAGTTATATTGGAAAGTAGTCTGTATTCATAATTACTACTTCGGTGTAGACTGTGTTCATCCCTTTCTTTCACGCCTTCTTTTGACTCTAGCCACACTGCTGGGTTCAGATCCATCTCTGTCTCTGGCTTTCACCTCTAACCATTGTCTCCTCTTTTTTGGATCTTTGCTCATCTTCCTAGTTCTGGGATACAAGCAGGCTCCATATGCATATGTTAATACATCTCTAGGACCCGGGACACCATAGGAAGGTCTGAGTCATCAGGTGAAAGGGTAATAGCAGGTGGATCTGTCCAGGTCAGGGTGCATGAGGCAGGTCCGGATGCACCATGAATCTCAGACAAAGGAGCAGCAGAGGTGACAGCAGAGGGTCAGATGGTCACCAGCATCTGGAGACCAGACCCTCCAGGCGTTGCACGTGTGGGTCACTGTGCTGGGAAGGCACCTTTATCCCACCTCGTTCCATCCTACCCCTCCTTCCAGAGTCACTTCCTGTGGAAAGGCTTTCCTGCTGCTCCCACCTCCTGCTGTCTACTCTGCAGATGCCCCCGGTTTGTTCCTGCTGGAACTTGGGTGAACCTTGAGGATAATGCTCTCTGCCCTCTGGCAGTAAGGCTTCCAGTCTGCCCTCCCCCTCAGACAGTGAGGTTTTGGAAGACAAGATTTGCTTTATCTGCCTGTTCTCATAACTCACAGAGTAGATTTACTTGTAGACCAACTAGGACGCAAACTAGTCGGCTGTCTGTGAACCAACCACAGTCATTTTTTGAAGGGAGAGAGGGTGGACTGAGGCCTTGCTGATGATCCAAGTGTGGTCCCAAGAGTGGCAGTGCCAGCGTCACCTGGCTAGTTAGAAACGCACAATATGGGGACCACCCCGTTACCCTTGAGGCAGAAGCTACCCTGTACCAAGATCCCCAGGTGATGTGTTTGTACCTTAAAGCTCGAGAAGCCCTGGGCTCTTGGCGGTGCTTCAGCTTCATGGAAAATGTGGGCCTGTGGATATTCTTCGAGGTGATGAGGTCTGACCTTGGCTGGGCAGCAGCGGGACTATCCTGACTGCTTAACCACAGCAGGGACCCTGGTATTTTCAGGGGAAGGCTGAGTACAGGGTAGGTGTGGGGTCCCAGAGTGTAGAACGTCTTGATGGCCAACCAGAAGAATATGGCCTCAGTGCCACAGGGCACCATGGTGGTTTCTTGAGAAAAAGCAGAACATGATGGCAGTTGGAACTGGGCAGAGATTCTCACTGACTCCTCTTTTTCTCCCCTCGCAGCACTTCCTGCTCTCCAAGTTTCCTCCCTTCCCCTGAAGGACAGCCAGGAGCTGACAGCCTCGCTCCTCTCCACTGGGTCCCAGGTGAGCCAGCGTCCCTGTGCCCACGCCAAGGGACCCACGTCGGTTCTTGGGCATATAGCTGCCTTAAGCCTGACTCTGTATCAGGGTTCTATCTCTTTAACCAGAGACAGAGCTCGTCTGGGTTTGTGGTCACTGTCTTTTCCTGGTCCGCTCCCCCCACCCTCCGTGAAGCACAGTCCCTCCCCTCTGAGCCTAGGGAATGAGGATTTAGTGGCGATCTCGTATTTCAGAAGTTGGTGAAAATTGAAGATGTGGCGGACGTGGCTGTGTCCTTCATCCTGGAAGAATGGGGACATTTGGACCAGTCCCAGAAGTCCCTCTATAGGGATGACCGGAAGGAGAATTATGGGAGTATGACTTCCATGGGTAAGAATGATTTCGTTTGTGTGGTGCAGGACATCTTCATTTTGTTATCCATAAAGAGTATTTCTAGCATGTCCAGTAAAAGCATGCATGTTATGTTTATTTATTTAAATTTTATGTCGGATATCGTTGGTCAACAGTGTCGTGTTAGTTTCAGGCGTACAGCACAGTGGGTGTTACACGTGTATGCATGTAATTGCTATGATTTTGGCTATTTTGTTTTTCTGTGAGAGTAAATCAGCTTTCTCCATCTCTCTCTCTTTTTTTTTCTTATTCAGCTTATTCTTATTATTTCCATCATAATAAGAGTATGATTGGAGTAGGAAATGGCAACCCACTCCAGTATTCTTGTCTGGAAGATTGCATGGACAGAAGAGCCTGGTGGGCTACAGTCCATGGGGTTGCAAAGAGTTGGACATGACTGAGCACACCAAGAGAATGATGGAGACCTGATAGTGCCTTGGGGATAGTATTTGCAGTCAGGCAAATGTTGTGTTTAGCTTAAAACTACAAAATTGGATCTTAATAGATTTGTAGTAGTGATCATACTCTGTTCCTTGACAAATTAAGTCATTGTTAACTGAGTAATTCTCATTTGGGAAGCATCTCATACTTTGCTGAATAACCGTTTGGTGAAGTAGTTATAATTTTTCTAATAACTATGAATAAAAGTAGCATTCTTCTTTTTCTGCCCCCTCATGTATGGTTGGCTAGTTCACTCCATTGGGCTTCCTGATGGCTCAGATGGTAAAGAATCTGCCTGCAGTGCCGGAGACCTGGGTTCGATCCCTGGGTTGGGAAGATGCCCTGTAGGAGGGCGTGGCAGCCCACTCCAGTATTCTTGCCTGGAGAATCCCCATGGACAGAGGAGCCTGGCAGGCTACAGTTCACAGGGTTGCAAAGAGTTGGACATGACTGAGCAACTAGGCACAGCACGCTGCATGCGTGGGTGGCTAATTCAGTCCATTACTGTTCTCAGATCACTGGTACCTGTGTGACATTCGCCTTGGCATCTGCATTTCACATGTCTTATCCCTTCTTGCATTTTGTGCCCCAGATGAGATTTTCAACCTATTTCAAGTTAATGATCTTGGAAACTAATATTTGGCTGTGCTGCCTGGAGCAATTTTAGAGAACCTCAGCACTATCGCAGATATTTTGAAGCTTATGGTTTGTAGCCTCTTTTGAATGAATTCTTTGGGACGAGTCACTGTCAGGCACGCTGGTGGACTTTAGATGGAATCCATCCACCATAAGCCCAAATTTCTTTTGAAAAGCATTATCCCAGTTTACATTGTCTGAGGGTTTAGTGCACTCACAGGCTTTTATTTAAAAAGGAACATTTCCTACTGCTCTTTCATATTTTGTTTCCTTTATTACTGTTGATATATATTTGTATTTTCTTTGAGTTATTTGCACATGCCCTCTGCTTACTTGTCTATTGGGATCTTAGTGGTAGTCTCAAGGAATTGGTTATGTAGTATAACTATTATATTTAATGCAAATTTCTTTCATTCCCTACAATTAATTTCTTGGTCTAATTTGAGTCAGTATTGTTTTATCTTTTTCAGTCACTTTATAGGCATTTAATGGGTTTCAGAGTTGCAGAACTTGGCACACTTCTTCTGCGTATTATTCTCCAAGCTGTGTTGAAGTCTTTGTTATCTTAGCTAGTTAATGCGTTCATCATTCGGCTGTGCTGGGTCTTCCTTGCTGCGTCGGCTTTTGTCTAGTTGCTGCTCTCCAGTTGTGTGAGGGCTTCTCGCTGCAGTAGCTTCTCTCATTTCAGAGCACAGGCTTGAGGGCACGGGCTCAATAGCTGCGGGGCACAGGCTTAGTTGCCCCGCGGCGTGTGGGATCTTCCTGGACCAGGATCAAACATTTGGATGTAGCTGTTGAGAAGAATGAGTAGGAAACTAGCCAACCTTAGAAACACAGGATACCAGACAGGGTGCCAGGGAGGTTTTATATAATGTTTGAAAACAATTTTTCTCTTTACAAAAAATCTTTTTAGAAAGTTCTCAATGGGCTATGATCTCTCTCTCTAGCCTTTAAAGAAACATTCCTATTTTCTGTGAACCACTGAAAGTTTATCTTTGGAGACTCTATTAAATTCCAATGTTTTGAGTGAAATATGAGTTGCTGATCCAGTTACGCGGGGAATGGACTGCAGCCTTTAAAGTGTCTCTTTCATCAATGACCACTGAGCGGTGCTCTAGCTCTCAACAGTCATAGGGCCTCTCCAGGTGTAGAAAGAGTGCTTTTTTCCCTTGAGACTGATTGACACCCAACTGAGATTCTTTGGGGATTGGAAAAGCTAGAGAGATCCTTTTTCTTCTCCGGGCTGTGAATGAATAGGAAGGGGAAGGTGAGGACTGGGTTAGCAACATCACCCAGCATCAGATTTTACTGCGAATAGTTAACACAGCACAGGTGTTCACAAACAGCTACTGGACGGAAGTCCTGTACCAAGAGGAAGTCATTGTCCTTAAATGAAATGACTGTTCTTCCAGTCTCATCCCACTGATCCATTCCTGCTGGCTCTGTTTTCCCCTTCCTGCCTCACTTTCCAGCTTCACTGGTCCTCATCCCATGCCTGTATTGTGAAGTCATTTTGCAGATGGCTTTACAAAGTCGTGCCTTGCTTGTACTTGTTGGTTTCATGTAATTTTCCCCATTCCTGAATGCAGGGAGTAAGCTAACGTTTCCATTTTTCCTCTGTCATCTCAGATTATGAGTCCAGAAACGACAACGTGGAACTCACAGTAAAGCAGATTTCTGATGAAGCTGAATCATCCTGGATGACTTCAGGAGGCCCTGAAAGAATTGTTCCCCTGAGTCAAGAGTTTGGAGAAGTTAGCAACCTTCACAGTATGGTAGAAAGGTGGCAGGTCCACCCGCCAGTGGGGAGATCAAGGCAGACCCCTCCCCAGAAGAGAGAGCTCAGGGCCATCACCGACATGACCCGGAAGCCACCCACCAGCGGCGAGAGGGGGCACAGGTGTAATGACTGTGGGAAGTTCTTCCTGCAGGCTTCCAACTTCATCCAGCACCGGCGAATCCACACGGGTGAGAAGCCCTTCAAATGTGGCGAGTGCGGGAAGAGCTACAACCAGCGTGTGCACCTCACCCAGCACCAGCGTGTCCATACCGGCGAGAAGCCCTACACGTGCCAGGTGTGCGGCAAGGCCTTCCGTGTCAGCTCCCACCTGGTCCAGCATCACAGTGTGCATAGCGGCGAGCGGCCCTACGGCTGCCCTGAGTGTGGGAAGAGCTTCGGGCGCCACTCGCACCTGATCGAGCACCTCAAGCGCCACTTCAGAGAGAAATCCCAAAGATGTAGGTGTGAGCGGTTGGTCTTCGGAGCGTAAACGAGACAGGAATTGTTTTATCAGCTTAGAACCATCAGACAGATGGGTGGGGATGGTGGCAGCTGTAGAAGGCTGGGACGGAGAGTTACCCTCTGTTTTATTATCACTTTACTGTATGGCTTGTTTTTTTTTTTAATATTTATTTGGCTACTCTGGGTCTTAGTTGAACTTAGTTTGAACTCTCAGTCTCAGCATGTGGGGTTTAGTTCCATGACCAGGGACTGAACCTGGCCCCTTTCATTGGGAGCGCAGAGTCTTAGCCACTGGACCACCAGGGAACTCCCGACATTTCTTCTGGCTCATTTCTCCTTTTTCCTGGCTCCTAATTGGATATTCTTCCAACTCCATATCCCCCTCATATACCTTTGCTTCCCATTCTCCGGGTCTTCATCAGTTCTCACCATCTTGTGTGTATCTTTGTTCTGTCTCATTCTCTCTCCATGGCTCATATTGGGGTGAGGGTCCCTTCCACATTTCCTACCGCCTCTCCCGTGTCGGAATTCCTTTCTCTCCTCTCTGGGTAATAAGTGTTTGGCTTTTCCCTATGACTACCTGTCCTCAGTCTTTCTCATCACCCTCCCAAGTAAGCTCTCTATTCTTTATCTTGTTCACTGAACAGACACCAAAGCACATACATGCTCCCCTCCTCCTTTGTTACTCCTATTACATCATAGTTTCATCTGATTATCCTCTCTTTCCTGCTAGTTTCCTTTTTTTCCGTAAAAGGACCAATAACATTTTCATTTCCTCTTGACTTTTGCAGGCGGCAATAGAAGAAGTAAGAATACAAAACTGAATGTTAAGAAGAAAATTTCAGAGTTTTCAGAAGTGGACATGGAACCCACAGGTAGACTCCAAAGAAATGTGTCTCCAGTTCAAGATTTTGGAGAAGGCCACGAGCACCAGGGCAAGTTGGAGAGAAAGCAGGGAATGCCCATCAAAGAGATACTAGGACAGCCCTCTTCAAAGAGGATGAATTTCAGCGAAGTCACCTACGCCCACAAAAAGCCCTCCACTGGAGAGAGACCCCATAAATGTAACGAATGCGGGAAGAGCTTTATTCAGAGCGCACATCTTATCCAGCACCAGCGGATACACACTGGGGAGAAACCATTTAGGTGCGACGAGTGTGGGAAAAGCTACAATCAGCGTGTGCACCTGACTCAGCATCAGCGGGTCCACACTGGGGAGAAGCCCTACACCTGCCCCTTGTGTGGGAAAGCCTTTAGAGTGAGGTCCCACCTGGTTCAGCATCAGAGTGTGCACAGCGGGGAGAGGCCCTTTAAGTGTAACGAGTGTGGGAAAGGCTTTGGGAGACGTTCACACCTTGCTGGGCATCTGAGGCTCCACTCGAGAGAGAAGCCCCACCAGTGTCATGAATGCGGAGAAGTCTTTTTTCAGTACGTTAGCCTCATTGAACACCAGGTGCTCCACATGGGCCAGAGAAATGAACAGAATGGTGTTTGCGAGGAAGCATACAGCTGGAACTTAACGGTGATCGAAGATAAGAAGCTTGAGTTGCAAGAGCAGCCTTATAAGTGCGATGTGTGTGGCAAAGCCTTTCATTATAGTTCAGACCTCATTCAGCATTACAGAACTCATACTGCAGAGAAAACCTATAAATGTGATCTGTGTGGAGAAAGCATCGGCCAGTGTCCCCACATCAAACAACATCCTAAAAGCTATTCCAGCCTGAAAGCCCATCAGTGTAATGAATGTGGCAGAGGCTTCACTCTGCAGTCACATCTCAATCAACATCAGAGGATCCACACTGGTGAGAAACCCTTTCAGTGTAAAGAATGCGGCATGAGTTTCAGTTGGAGTTGTAGCCTCTTTAAACATCTGAGAAGTCACGAGAGGACAGATCCCATAAAGACCTGAAGTGTCTAGAGGTTCCTATCGTAGAACAGCTCTTACACAATTTTAGAGACGCCTTCCTGAAGAGTAACCCTATTCCTATAACGAATGTAGTCACAACCTCAAGCATCTTCTTCAGCATAGCCATCAAACCTACAGATATGTTGAGATCCTTCAGTTAGAACTTAGGACACTGGAACATCCACAGCAAGTACACATCTGCTTTCCCAGTGGGCAATGCTTTCGCTTACATGTTCATGTGCGAGAGTCTAGATGGAAGAGAACGATATGGTGGGTGGGGGGAGGCCCTCAGAAGGCACTCATTCTTCATGTGAATCTCAGAACATTGACACTGGGAGAAGCTTCATGAACTCAGTAGAAATACGCTTCATTTGTAGTTTCTGCCTTGTTTGACAGCTAATCTGTTCAGGGAAGAGCACAGTGAAAGAGAGAAATTTCAGCATGATCTTGGTGTTGGTATCTCAGCAACGAACTTTAGCGGTAATGCCAGTCACTGGAATGCTCCAGGTGTCATTCCCATGTTGAGTATTTTAAAAACCTTTGAAAAGAAATTGATTTTTAAAGTATTTATATCTGGGCAAAAACGAGGTTCAGAGGCTAGATGGTATGTGTTCTTACTGCCTTATTCAGTCAACAGCTTCTCCATGAAACACACTCTACTTTTCTGTTTTGTCTTTGATTCTCCTGGCACCACGATTAGCTAGTAGAAAAGAAGTTATGTTTGTAAATTCAGGAGAAGCTGTGTTGATCTGTCTCGTCTTAGGGAGAGGGGAGTGGGACCTTTGGGTAATAGAGCTGATAGGCCAGGCTGTGGACTGTTTTTTATTGTTACCACACAAATGAGGGTGGCTTTATCCACAGAAGGAGTTGGGCCAAATTGAATTGAGAATTGAGTTGTGGTCCAAGCAGTATGTGCGCTAACTCCCAGTTGCCCTGAAATGGATCTCCCCCATAGGACAGTGGATAAAGAATGAGTGTCAACTTGGGTTGCCACTGGATTTGAAAGGAAACATTCATAGAAGCAGGGAGGTCCTGGTCTGGTGCGCCCTGCCTTTCGGAAAGGTCTCGGAAGGAGTGGTGGGGAAAGATGATGACGTGGAGGAGGGTTAAGCGGAACCTGTTTGCTAGAGAGATGGTGAGAGGCTTTTGGGCACTGCTGAAGTCCTGCTTCTGCTGATGGCCTGAATTACAATAAACACCTAATGAATACCTGTTCATTGTGTGTGTTGTGCACTGGTGCCCAGGCCAGGTCCCCTTTTCCAGGCTGCCATACCTGTCTCCCAGCTGCTCTTGAGTTTTGGCCGCCAGGTGCTCACAGCTCACGCACTTCTCTGGAGGCTCAGGTGAAGAGAGCTGTCCACCCAGGAGTCAGCCGCCCACCCCGCTCCCAGCCAATGACTGGCTGGTACAGGGTTACAAAGGCTGGCTCACTCGCCTCCGGTGGGAAGCAGGCGCAGCATGCTCCAGGCCCACCCTTTGTGGATCAGGCAGAGGCAAGACTGGTTATCAGACCCCATCCATTCTCTTGTCCTCTGCTGTCTCATCCCCTTCTCCCCTCCCTGTCCTCAACAAGCCACATGGGTATAAATGCTTGTCTCAGGCTTTGCTTTAGGCAACCTGATCTGAGGCGCATGGTGCCATGAATTGTCTGAAAGAATGGACTGGCCACTCACCACGAGGCAACAAGGACCTGTCACCAGTGGTGGGCGGAACACTAGTAGTCCCAGGCATGTGGTGGCCATTCAGTTGGGAGACACTCACTTTGGTGAACTGGGATGGAATACAGATAGGAAGGGATACACCAATTTGGGTAAGTTTTGAGGAACAAAATGAAAATGATTGTGGAGTCGAGTGGCTCTGGCTGAAAGCCACTGATTGCTTAAAGAGAAAAAATGACACTCGGGGCAAATATCCACCAACTTAATATATGAGTGTCAGAGGGCCTCCTTGGAAGCATTTAAAGAGACTTGTCACCTACAAACACAGAGCTAAAGGTGATTTAAGACAATTGAGAATGACAGCTTCAGTAAAGCCTGGTGTTAATGTCCACCGTGCTTTAAACATCATGCTAAGTGCTTTATGTGGATCACCTCACTTAATCCTCACATGCAATCGTTTCACTTAATAGCACTTTCATTTTACAGTTGGGGAAAACTTGACATTCAGAGCAGTTAATTCATTTGCCCAAAGTCACACAGCCAATAAGTGGCAGAGTGAGTATTTGAATCATGGTCACTTTGCCTCCAAAAGCTAAGCTCTTAAGCACCAAACTATGTCTTAGATGATTAAACATTATGAAGTGATGAAACTTCTTGTCAGTTTATTTTGATCCAAATGGTAAAAACATTAATAGAATCTTGTAAAGGGTTTGATCACCATTCAGTTGTAGACATGTGCATGCAGCAAGTGCTTAATAACTGTGTTAAACTGGAGAGAACACTTCCTGGCAGCTTCCTTTCTACATGAAACCCTTCCACTGATGGGTTCATTGCATCCTGAGGCAGCCTCTTCCCTTTACAAACACCTCTGATTGCCAGAAACTCCTTAGTGAGCTGAAAACTGTGCCAACCCGCAGGCTTACATCTCTTAGTTGCAGAAAAAAGTTATGAGCTGAACATTTGTGAAGTTTTTTTTTGCTGCTACTCAATCATCACATCCATCATCATCTTACCTTGCAAACCTCCCAAAGCGAAGGGAAACAGACCACTGGGGTCATATATTTTGTCTGGTCAGTTTGAGGCAAGTTAGAGCAATCTGGATCAGGACAGTAGACCTGCAATGGGTGCATGGAGCACACAGGTCGAATTCTACAGAAATGTTTGCCACAGTACTGGGGCAGGGAGGAAGACTGATTGATTCAGTCAAAGGTTTCCACCACCCCCCCTGCCCCCACAAAAGTATCAGAGCCATCTGAGTGTGACCAGGTCCAGGTCACCAGCTTGCGGTCCTTTCCCTGCAGAAGGAGCCATTAGAAACGTACCGTGTGCTATTAATAGTTCTTAAAACTTATGAGCTGCACCTTCCACCCCATCAATTCCTCACTTCTTTCTCAGTAATGAGGACCTGCTTCTAGGTATTTCTTAGACTGAGGAGGAGGTTTAAATTCTCTCAATTTGTAGAGGAACCACAGAGACCGAAAGACCTCCTAGATTCCTAGAGAAAACCTATGAGGGTAGAGCTCCCGGGTGAGGGGGTGGGGACCGTCATGCGCTTCTGGTAATCTTTCCGGAACCAGTCCTGTTTGTCCTACAGGCGTGTGGCATCTGCTGCCCTTCGGTTCCCTGAGGAACTGTGTGGTTAGTACCCCCGGCAGGATGTGCTTCTCTTCCACGTTTCCCTCCCCAACTTCCAGCCCAACTTAGTGCCTTGACTTACCCTGAATTTTGAGTATTTTAGGAAAGGCTTTGAAGACAAGACATCCTGAGGTGTCCATAGGGTGGATTTCTCAGAGCTCTCACCCCAGGGCTTGCCTAAGGCTGACTTCTTACTGTTGTCTTTCCTGGCTCCATGCCCCTGCACTCCTGGTGTCTCTCTCCTCTTCTTAAAAGGTTACTAGTCTTAAGCTTGAGGAACCCAACCTCATGACCTCATTTAACCTTAATCACCTCCCTAAGGGCTCTGTTGCCATTAAGTCACACTGGGGGGGTAGGGCACACAGTTCAGGACAGTTGGGATCTTGTTACTCTTTGTATTTTCCCGTAGGCCCTAGCACATCATCTGGCAAGATGGTAAATTTAGATTTTTGTTAACAGAGTGATAGAAGACCTGATCGGAGCTGGGAGAGGAGTTATAAAGTCATTTACATCTACTGTCTAGCTCATGTTTGTTTATAAATTTCTGAGCCCTATTCTGGAAGATCCAAAGGCCTGCTTAGAACTTCAGGGTCTCAAAGGCAAAGGCACAGAGGTACAAGGGAAGCTCCTGGGGGCCTTGGGGGTGGGAACTGAAGGGATAGGGTTTGTGCCCTCCCATTAACCTCCTAACGACATTCTTGCTTCAACCGGGGTTGTCTACCAGGCAGTGCAGTGGGGCTGGGGAGGTGGAGTCTGAGCCCTTGCTTCTCACAATCTTAACTTCTGGCAGGATTCTGAACAGTCTGTGGTAACCATTATTGCCCCATCAGGTGTCACAGTGGATGTGGCATTATTGGCAGATGATGACAGAATGGCTTGGGGGCCTCTGTGGCCATTCATCTTGGTGAGCAGAGATCACATTGCCACTTCGAATGATAGGACTAAAGCATCTATCTTGGCATCCTGTCCCCTTCAGGACCCACACTGGATTCATTTTGGTGAGCAAAGGGCTTATTTTAATAATTTTTAATTGTCTAAGGCCTACTTGCCAGACTGTATGGCTTAGCTTTTGGTCACAGCCTAAGGAAAGCCTTTAGGGCAGGTAGCTAGTCTCCTATAGTGAAGCCTGTTGCCTGTAATTGGCTCTTCCTCAGGGTAGATTCCCATAGAGATGGGAATACGAGACCACCTTACCTGCCTCTTGAGAAATCAGTTTGCATGTCAAGAAGCAACAGTTAGAACCAGACATGGAACAACAGACTGGTTCCAAATTGGGAAAATAGTACGTCAAGGCTGTATACTGTCACCCTGCTTATTTAACTTACGTGCCGAGTACATAATGTGAAGTGCCGGGCTGGATGAAGCACAAGCTGGAATCAAGACTTCCGGGAGAAATACCAATAACCTCAGACATGCAGATGACACCACCCTTAAGGCAGAAAATGAAGAGGAACTGAAGAGCCTCTTGATAAAGTGAAAGAGTGAAAAATCTGGCTTAAAACTCAACATTCAAAAAAGGAAGACCATGGCATCTGGCCCCATCACTTCATGGCAAATAGATGGGGAAATAATGGAAACAGTAACAGACTTTATTTTCTTGGGCTCCAAAATCACTGCAGACGGTGATTGCAGCCATGAGATTAAAAGACACTTGCTCCTTGGAAGAGAAGCTATGACCAACCTAGTCAGCATATTAAAAAGCAGAGACATTACTTTGCCAACACAGGTCCATCTAGTCAAAGCTATCGTTTTTCCAGCAGTCATGTATGCATCTGAATTGGACATCCATACTGATGGAGCTGAAGAATTGATGCTTTTGAACTGTGGTGTTGGAGAAGACCCTTGAAAGTCCCTTGGACTGCAAGGAGATCCAACCAGTCCATCCTAAAGGAAGCCAGTCCGGAATATTCATTGGAAGGACTGATGCTGAAGCTGAAACTCCAATACTTTGGCCACCTGATGTGAAGAACTTACTCCTTGGAAAAGACCCTGATGCTGGGAAAGATTGGAGGTAGGAGGAGAAGGGGACAACAGAGGATGAGGTGGTTGGATGGTATCACCAACTCGATGGACATGAGTTTGAGCAAGTTCCGGGAGTTGGTGATGGATAGGGAAGCTGGGTGTGCTGCAGTCCGTGAGGTCACAAAGAGTGGACAAGACTGAGTGACTAAACTGAACAGGGGTGGATTGCTGGTTTCCAGATTGGTTCTTACCCGTACAGAGAGCCGCCATCAGGAAACCAAGCTGCCTTTTACTTTTTGTCTTATCAGGGCTTCTGCTTGGCATTCGGAAAGAAAGTTCTTAAAGTGGGGATGTTATTTATTGTCAGTCCAATAACTGTACTGCTACTCTTCACTGATGTGACATGTGACTCTTTCAAAGCCCTAGATCCTTGATCCTTGGGGCATAAGTGTTTCAAAAATCAGAATTTTTCCATTTGTAGAAAGGCATTTTACATAAAACCGCTTAGGGGTTTGCACCAATACTCCATGTGCTGTGCTGTGGCTAGTTGCTCAGTTGTGTCTGACTTTTTGCAACTCCATGGACTGTAGCCTACCGTGCTCCTTTGTCCATGGGGAATTCTCCAGAATCCTGGAGTGGGTTGCCATGCCCTCCTCCAAGTGATCTTCCCAACCCAGGGTCTTCAACTTTGCAGGTGGATTCTTTACAGCCTGAGCCATCAGGGAAGCCCAAGAATACTGGAATGGGTAGCCTAACCCTTCTCCAGGGGATCGTCCCAATCCAGGAATTGAACTGGGGTCTTCTGCATTGCAGGTGAATTCTTTACCAGATGAACTACCAGGGAAGCCAGCACTCCATTACTGAACATATTGGAACAAAATGTGTGAATATGTACACTAATGGGGATAAACAGTCTTTATTTCACCAGCAAATAAATTCAGGTCATCTCAGGTTTGGTAACCAAACGGATCATAAGAAAACATGTTTGCTCTCAGATTTTTTAAATTGTAAAATTTAGAAAAAAAGGGATTGTGGAAATACATATATACATAGGCCTTAGAAATTTATATATAAGGATAAATGTGTAAATAGATATCTTTGTTGTTGTTTAGTCACTAAGTTGGGTCTACCTGTTTGTGACCCCATGGACTATAGCCTGCTAGACTCCTCTGTCTATGGGATTTCCCAGGCAAGAATATTGGAGTGGGTTGCCATTTCCTTCTCCAGGGGATCTTTCCCACCCAGGGATCAAACCTGCGTTTCCTGCATGGGCAGGTGGATTCTTTACTGCTGAGCCACCTAGGAAGCACCGTGTGGTATGTGGAACTTTCCTGACTAGGGGGACCAGGGATCAAACCCGTACCTCCTGCAATGAAAGCACGGAGTCTTAACACCTGGACCACCAAGGAAGTGCTCTATTAATTACTGCATCCAGAAGGTTGGCTACAAGGAGAGGGTCCCCACAGAAAAAACAGTTCTTGTTTATTAATTTTCATTAAACAATCAGGTTATACATACTTGCCGTAGCAGTTAAGTTCTGGGCTTTAAGTGGTAGCTTTTCCAGTTAATCTTATGCTGATAGCTGCTCTCTGTGGGTACCCTGATGCTTAATAAAGCTTGTGCGCCAACTGAAAGACTTTCCACATTTGTCACACCTGTAGGGTCTCTCTCCAGTGTGAATAACCTCATGTCGATGAAGATTCGCCTTAAAGCTAAAGGTTTTCCCACAGTCTCTACACTCAAAGAACTCCTCCTTTGTGTGGATCCTTTGATGCTGAATGAGATCGACATTCCGACCAAAGGATTCTCCACACTCACTGCATTTGTGGGCATTCTGTTTACTGTGAATCTGTTGATGGCTCATAAGGGTTGAGTGCCGGCCAAAGGCTTTTCCACATTTAGCGCACTTGTGGGGTTTCTCTCCACTGTGGATTAACTGATGTCGAATAAGCGTTGAATTCTGACTAAACATTCTTTCACATTTGCTGCACTTATAGGGTTTTTCTTTGGTATGGATCCTCTTATGTTCGACGAGATATGCCATCTGACGGAAACACTTTCCACAGTCGTGACATTTATATGGCTTTTTTTGTGAGTGACACTGTTTGTGGACGATCAGAGCGGACTTCTGTTTGAAAGCCTGCCCACATATGTCACACTCAAAGGGATTCTCTGAACTGTGAAGTCTTTGATGTCGAACAAAATTTGCCTGCCGCTGGAAGGCTCTTCCACATTCGTGGCATTCGTAAGATTTTGCGTTTGTCAGAGTTCTCTTATGCCTCAAAAGCTGTGATCTGTGATGGTAGGGTTTTCCGTACTCATCATATTTGCCCTGCTGTGTCCTTGTCTGAGCTCTCCGACTGTGATTAAGGTTAAGGCTTTGAAGGAAGTCCTTACAGCACTCATCACCAGTAGCAGGGAGTGAAAATCCATAAATGTCCACAAATTCATTATATTCACGCAACTCTTCTGAAGGCTCCTTGGCTGTTTTCTGCTTTACCGCTGACATCTTCCATAACATTAAATCTTCAGAAGTGTTCTCCTTTGGGGTGAGCTCTTTCGTCTGGAATCTGGCTTCCGAATCTAGCCAAATAAAAAGAATATACAAATTACCTGACTGCTACAGAAGAAAAGGAAAGAAGCAACTGTTTGTGATATGAGAGACTCAAACAAGGCTAAGAAGTGCTCACCTGGTTCCATCGCCATATTAAAGAGCCAGTATTCTGATTTTCATAGGACCCTCAGCTTTCATATCAGAAAGAGCTCTTGACATCATGAACTAACCAACTAACATATGCACAAGTGTGTCAGAGAACATGAGAACTGAACACACCCTTCTCCACTAGTGGGGAAAACAGCTTCCTGTTGGTACCGAACAGGGTCACATAGCTCTAGGAGAGAGGGAGCATCTTGTACTTTCTAGAGACGCACGTTTTTCACAATTCTGGGAGAAACAACTGCTTAAAATGGAAGCAGTGTATCAGAGAGAAAAGAAAAGGAACCTGAGAAACAGCACAAAAGCCAACGGAACAGAGCAGTGACTCTCAACCACGGATGGTCCTGCTGGAGGGTAGTAGGCAGAGGCCAATGATGCTGCTTAACATCCTGTGAGGCCCAGGATCAAACAGCCCAAAACGTCAACAGAGCTGAGGCTGAGAATCCAAGGAGCGGAGGGATGTGGTAAAGGGTAGAAAGAAGCAGCCATCAGGACTCAGTAAGTAGGAAAAGGCAGGAACATCAAGAAACACCAAGGGGATGTGGAAAACAGAATGAAAGCAAGGGAACAAGAGAAAGTAGAGAAAAAGGGTAAGTGATGAGGGTTGAAAAAAGGACTATCTGGAATGGCCCGAGAGCTGTCAGAAAGCACCAGCCTGCCTCTAGTAGAAATAGGATGAGCTTTATTGCAGGAGAAAGAGGATGAGCTTTGCAGACTTGAAATCCAATCCCAGTTGAGGATTATCTCTGGGGAACAGGGGCAACGATCATACCCACCACCATCAGGGGACAGTAGGGATGAATGAGCAGGAGAACACATGCCAAACTCCGGGCTTGGTATCCGGGTGCAGGCGGGGCCTCCTGGATGGTGTCCCCAACTCTGCATGACCCCCAGGGGCCAGGTCTGCTCCTCACCCACCTGGGCAGGTACTACCGGAAGCCTTCCTAGTCCCCGCTCTCTGCAGATCCAGGATCCACGGCTCTTCCCACTGTTCCAGCTGACAGATCACCTCAGGTTTGGGAAACTGAAATCCTACTCGTGGGGAAGTAAATGGGATGTGGTGGTTAGCGAGTGGCAGGAGAGATCCCAGAGCTCAGTCTACCCCTGGGGGTCTGGGTGGCAGGGCTGCAGCAACAAGCAGAGATCAGGACAATAATCAGGATTATCAGGAGAGGAATCGGCACCATCTTTGCGAAAGCTCGGCATCTTGATTGAAAGCCTGAACAATATTCACACTCGTGGACATGGTCATTTCACTCTTAGGAATAGAGCCTAAGGGAAATGAGGACAAAGGTTAATGGGCAAAGGTTAATGCCCCCCAAATGTTCAGCAGAATCCTAACAGTGCAAACTGGAAATAAACCAGATGTCAACAGGGGGAGGATTAAAGTGTAGCCAGATATGATGAAGGCAGAGTATTAGGCTAATATTGAAAATCCAAGAGTTCAAAGGACATTTCTTAAAACAGGAAAAGGCTCCCCAGGTATTTTAAAGCAGAATACAAAACTCACATGTAGCATGATTCAAAGTCCATGTAAATTACGATCTGAATTTGTTTTTAAAAACTACATGTGTTAGGGTCTTCCCTGGTGGTCCAGTGGTTAAGAATCTGCCTTGCAATTCAGGGCACACAGGTTTCCATTCCTGGTCAGGGAACTAAGACCCCACATGCTGCTGAGCAGCTAAACCTGTGGACCATAACTAGACAGTCTGTGTGCTGCAGTGAAAGATCTTGCATGCCGCAACCAAGACCTGGAGCACCTCCCTCCCGAAAAACTACATGTGTGAGTGTATATACACACAGACCATCCTCTTCTTAGGACAGGGTAAGTGAAAGTCAGTCGTGTCTGACTCATTGCGACCCCATGGACTGGGCAGTCCATGGAATTCTCCAGGCCAGAATACTGGAGTGGGTAGCCTTTCCCTTCTCCAGGGGATCTTCCCAACCCAGGGATCGAACCCAGGTCTCCCACATTGCAGGAGGATTCTTTACCAGCTGAGCCACAAGGGAAGCCCAAGAATACTGGAGTGGGTAGCCTATCCCTTCTCCAGCGGATCTTCCCAACCCAGGAATCAAACCAGGGTCTCCTGCATTGCAGGTGGATTCTTTACCAACTGAGCTATGAGGGAAGCCCATTTACCACAGGATAACTTTCCAATAAATCCATTCTTCATAAATCCATCATATGTTGAAAATATATGTTAGAAATGCATTTAATACACCTAAACTACTGAATATCATAGCTTAGTCTTACTTACCTTAAACATACCAAGAATAGTTACATTAGCCTTCAGTTGGGCAAAATTGTCTAACACACAGCCTATTTCATAATAAGAATGATGAATATCTCATGTAACTTAGTACTGTACTAGTGAAGAACAGAATGGTTTTAAGTGGACTGGTTGGCGACCCTTGTGATCACACGGCTGTCTGGGAGCCCCTGAATGCTTTCAAAACAAAAATAAACATTAAAGCATCCAGTGATGGGTGGACAATCACACAAAGGTGGTCAAGAATCTGCCAAGAGTGTCAGCATGGGGTCAAACATACTCCAGAAAGAAAAATCCATCGAGAAACCTCCCTCTGTAGGAGACTGCATTGAATAAGACAAGGGTGGGCTCCCAGGAAGATGGAAGCTGAGCAGGTACAGAAGTGAAGTCAGTGAAGAATCATCTCCTGGGCACCCGGTGATGGTGTAAGCAAAGAAGGAAACCATTTTCAGACAGAAGAAAGAAAAAGGCTTTTCAAGAGAGGAAGAGGGTAGACTTTGGAATCTGCATGGGCCACAATCTTTTCAACTCCTAGAAGTCTTACAGATGTGGAGGATTCAGGCTGGGGGATGAATGTCTTCAAACTCTAAAACAAAAGGAAACTACTCATTATCCACAATCCTTTACTTGAAAACACTGAGGCCTGATTTGTTTCAGGACTCAAAATGTTTCCAGATTTCAGGAAGGTGACTTGAGTGTGGGTATAGTTTCTATTATGTACCACCCTCAACAGGGGTTGAGCTGAAACCTTAAAAAAAATATTCTGATATTTCTGATGCCATACACATATATATGGAGACCAAATGAGAAAAAGGATGATAAATAGCTTCCTACAGGATAAAATCAGGTTTAATCACCTGATGACTTCAGGTTAGGTCTTTTAGCCAAATGAGTTATGATAAAACTGGCTTTCAGAGCTTTTTCTGCTTTGGGCATTGCACGTAAGAAACCAAGGACTTGCATAGACACTCAAAGTCAAATCTTAAGCCAACTCATTACCCAAGGAGACAACATGTCTGTAGTTGTCCAGCATCACGTCCCTGTAGAGGGCTTTCTGAGCCCAATCCAGCGTGTCCCACTCTTCCCTAGTGAAGTACAGAGCCACGTCTTCAAAGGACAGCAGCCCCTGGAAATACAGAGACTCATTACAGCTGCAGCTCTTATCACAACTCTGTGGGCTACAGTATTATTGTTGTTCTACAGGCAAGGCTCATCCAGTTAATTAGCAGACTCAGGGCTCAGCTCAAGCTCTGACCCTCAGGCCACGTATGTTCTTTCTTCTGCACTAGAGTCACACATGTTCTCTAGAGGGACACGTGGTCAGTGTGTGAGGCTTCTCTGGCCGTTTGGTCTCTGCTGCGGTCATTCAGATAGTGTCAGAACCGAGTCAAATCGTGGGGCACCCAGCTGGTGTCAGAACTGCTCCATGTGTAGAGATACCCCACGTGCCTGAGGGCAGAGATGAAGTGAGGAAGCAGAGAAACAGCTGTGTCCTCCCCAGGCACGCGCTCCCCGCCTGCCTCCCTCCCCGAGGCCAGCAAGGATGCACATGCTGTTCCTGTCTTTACAGAGATGCTCCTGTGATGCTCCTGTGCCTGCCTTCCTCTTGTTTCCACTCTCTCTCCACCCCTAACTGGACCAGTTCTGTAAAAGAAAACCTACACACATATCTGCAGTCACCCCACAAACCCCCCTCTGACTTCAATCTTCATAGCTCCCCTGGAGTGTCCTTTTGAGCCTCGCGCCAGCCCTCTGCCCACGTGTGAACACAGGGGAGAGCAATACAGCTACCGCAGGAAATCAGAGATTTCACAGAAACGATGATTTTTTTTTTTTTTTTTTTTTAAGAAATGATGATTTTTGAGCTGAGTGTTAACATATGCAGAGGTGAGTTTGCCTGCAGGCGGGGAGAACAGGGGATGCACAAGGGTGGGGGGGTTGGGGGGTGGGGAAGAACATTCACATCCCCACGTGCAGGTCCTCTGATTTCAGGCAAGGCGGGAGATGACACCAGAAAGGCAGGCAGAGCTCTGTGTTCCCTCGGCAAATGTGGACACGCTGGGCCAGTGGGGTCAGACTTCCCCTTGCACTCCCTCCTGTCCAAGACTGGTCTTTACAAATGGTCACAATGGCTTCCTCATGCGTCTTCTGACTTCAACTTGACTTCTCCCAATCACCCTCCCTCTTGTTACCAAATCAGTACCTAAACTTCTACTGTACCTTTTAATGCAAGGGATCAGAATTATATGAGCTTGTTTCCATATCTCCTTCCCTAAACGGCTTGGAAAATCCTTAGGGTAAGAGTCTCTCTCCCAGCACAAAGGACAGAACTACCTGGCACACAGTAGGTACACAAGAATGCTCACTGACACAAACAGGCAGCAACTGTGGTGATGGCAGCTAAAACCTACAGGGCGCTTGAAACATCACTAGATCCTCTGCCAAGCACTCCAAGAGCCTCACTTCACTGAATCCTCACATGACAGCTACTGTCATGACCCCATTTTACAGATAAGGAAACTGTGCCCCAGAGAGATTAGGTGACACGTCTAAAACAGAGCCTGGATTTCAGCCTGTCTGAGCCCAGAGTTCAAGCTCTGTACATCGTACCTTCCAAGAAGGAAACACCCCCCAGCTGATAAAGATGGTTCAACCCCAAAGGCCATGTGAAAAGCACTGCCTGGCTGCTGAGACTACACTGAGCAGGTGGAGGCAGGGGGAACCCAGCTCACCTTCCATGGGACTGGCAGGGACATGGCTTCCATGGCCTAGCCTCCGAGATGGGGCTGGATCCTGGCCATCAGGCTAAGCTGGAGAGAAAAAGAAAACAATTAAGGTCAGCCCTGAATCAAAGCTCTCTCACTAGACAGACTTTAGACGGGGAATGCCAGTGGGGCCATCAAACCTCACGTAGTACAAAGTCACAGTGTTTGGTATTGGAATGTGGGATTACAATGAAAGCAATGGCTAGAATGGTCTTAGGAATTTCTGATGCTAGATCAATTTCTAATTTTTATCCTAGGAAACCTGCACCTCTGCCCTCCGCCTCTCTCTAGAATATATTCTTCAGCACCTCAATGAGAGACTCAATATATCAAGGGACCAGACTATAGGAAAAAACAGAACACTAACCTGCGACCTGTAGCTCCAGCCTGGAACCCAAACCGGAAGCAACGTGGCAACAGGCGCCCAATCAGGACTTGGGTGGCAAGTGTGAACTTGTCCCTAACATGTGTACCCCTCCTCCACCCAGGACCAGCAGAGAAAGTCGGCTGTGCTCCCCTACCAAATCACAGAGGACATCCCGCCTTTTTGGTTTCCAAGCAAGGTTTTATTGGGGCCGCCACTGCAGCAGCGGGGAGCAAGAACAGAGAACAGGTTCCCCTGCTTGCTTGCTCCCCGAGGCTGGGTGGAGGAGAGTCCTGCTTCTTTTACTTAACCTGCCTCCAGCTTTTCCAAGCTGATCTTCTCAAAACTCAGCATAGTTGAGTTTTCCCTTTTTTCCACACTAAAGTTTCTCCTGCTTGCTTTTGACTCTCTGCCAAACATGTGATGGTGCCTAGATCGCTTAGTATAGCAAGCTCTGCCTGAAGAGCCTTTGCCTGCTCTCATTTGGGGGGTCCGAGTCTATTTTTACGTCACACAGAATCAGCTCAGAGAGTATAATAATGATTTTAGGGAAGTTATAAGAGATTTTAGGCTACATATGATATATAAAGAGCTAACTGTTGTCAAAGGGGCTTCCCAGGTGGCTCAAGTGATAAAGAAGCCACCTGCAATGCAAGAGAGGCAGGAGACTCTGGTTCGATCCCTGGGTTGGGGAGATCCCCTGGAGGAGGAAAAGGAAACACACTCCAGTATTCTTGTCTGGAATATTCCATGGACAGAGAAGCCTGGCAGGGTCCATGGGGTCAAGAGTTGGACACCAACTGAGCAGGCACAGCTGTTGTCAAAAGAAAATTCAGAGGACTTTACTTGATATGAACAGTTTATGGAGTGAAAACCAAACTGCGAACAAGGAGGCTTCAAAATAGAAAGTCTCAAGTTAGGCTCTCCGCACTTACCCTTCAGTTTATAAAACATGTAAATGGGCGGCAGAATAAGCCACTCCCTAATATACCACTTTGGAAAACTGATTATTTTGAGCTGCAGGCACTTAAAAAACAGCTGTTTTTTTAAAAAGGTGGGTGGGCAAAAGGAGAATTCCCGGGTGGTCTGGTGGTTGGGATTCAGTGCTTTCCTTGTTGGGGATCAGGTTCAATCCCTGGTTGGGGGAACGAAGATCTCACAAGCCATGTGGACTCACTTGTGCTAAGCCCCATGTCAGCAAACTGACACCTAATACTTAGCCTAACTGCAGCTTCAGCCTCTTCCAGGTATAGAACCTCCCTCCCCTTGCCCTAGGACTTCCCCAGTGGCTCAGTGGTAAAGAATCCACCTGTAATGAAGGAGACGTGGGTTCAATCCCTGAGTTAAGAACATCCCTTGGAGAAGGAAGCAGCAACCCACTCCAGTATTGTTGCCAGAGAAATCTCATGGACAGAGGAGCCTGGTGGGCTATAGTCCATGGGGTCTCAAAAGAGTCATGACTTTCAAGAGAGTCTTAGGAGACACAACTTAGCAACTAAACAACTCTCTTCCCTATGAAGATTCCATTTATAATAGACCTGAATTCTAAGCCATCTCAGGGGTTAATCATTTTTCCTTGGGAATCTCCATGTTTATACAAGGTAAGTGTGCATACATGTGCAGGCGTGTCCGACTCTTTGCGACCCCATGGGCTGCAGCCTGCCAGGCTCCTCTGTCCATGTAATTTTCCAAGCAAGAATATTGACCCAAGGTTTGAACCCATGTTTCTTGCATCTCCTGCACTGGCATGTGGATTCTTTACCACTGTGCCCCCTGGGAAGCCTCTTACCTGAGGTATACATGTTAAGAAACTTGTTTGTTTCATTTTTTATTGCAGGAATCTCAGCTAAGTACTCAGAAGGGTAGAGAGAAAATTATTTTCCTCCTGTGCACAGGAATGAGGAAGTACATTGTTTTCTCTTGGGACTGGTTACTAGAACTGACAGTCCTTTCAGAAGAGTACCAGGGTACAAGTTTACTTGTTTGTAGCTGCTAGGGAGCTGCAACGTTACCCAGACGTGAAGAAAGCTTGTTTCCTTTAAGGACAGAGCCAGCTCTTCATGGGAAATTAGGACAGTTAAAGTTTTGTTTCTGCAGCTCTGGGTAGTTGGCCTGGGAATATACTTACACTGTGGCCTCCACTTTGGTTCTTCTTTAATAAATCTAATGTTTCTCTCAGGGAGTACACAAATGACGAGATACAGAGGATTTCCACTTTTTTCTAGTGCCTTTCTGGCCACTGGCAAAGATTGTTTTATGTAAGTGCATTTTTAAGACAGTCTGTCGCATTCTGTTCTCCTTCCTTAAAAACATTGTTCGTAGGCCCTATTGCCTCTTAAACAAGGAGGCACTTGTGATCAATAGCTCCATGGCTGGGGAAGGGACATCGACCCTTTCACTATGTAAAGTAGATTACCTGCTGTGAGCACTGTGCGTTTGGAACTCAGAATCCATAATTCAATTTATAACAAAATGTGCTATGCAGGATACCTGGGTTGGATCCCTGGGTGCAGATGATTCCCCTAGAGAAGGGAATAGCTACCCATTCTTTTTTTTTTTTTTTTTTTAATGTGCATTTATTTGGCTGTACAGGGTCTTAGCTGCAGCATGTGTGATCTGGGATCAAGCCCTGACCTGGGAATCAAGCCCAGGCCCCCTGCATTGGGAGCGCAGGGTCTTAGCCACTGGACCACCAGGGAACTTCCACACTCCAGTATTCTTGCCTGGAGAATCCCACGGACAGAGAAGCTTGGTGGGCCACAGTCCATGGGGATCGCGAAGAGTCGGACAGGGCTGAGCGACTAACAAACAAAGCCAAAGCAAACAATAGCATTAACCAACCATTCATTCATCGAACTCTGTACTTCTCTAAAGCCAGAAGACCTGACATGATACTCGGAGGCTGGCGTCTTCAGGAAGTCTCTCAGTAAATGCCCTGAAGACCGGGGGTTTGGGGGGGGCGGGGCACGGGATTCGAGGGAAAGGGGGTTGTCTCTCCAGCCTTCACACCTGTGGCGGGGCCACCGTGGCTTCCCCTGGCACCCCACTCCACCCATCACACTAGCTCTTTTCTCCCCAAACCTCCGCGCCTCCGACCCCAGCCGTGCCTCCTCCTCCAGGAAGTCCTCAGGATGCACCTGCGGCCGCCATGGAGCTGGCCTCCATTATGGAGCCAGGCCAGACTCGGAATTAGGTCGCGACCTCGGCTAACCTCCACCTGAGGTGTCCATGCGGAAGATCCCTGTGTCTGTCGCCCGATCACTAGCGCAGGCCGAGCAGAGCGTCCCCGCCCGAGGACCTTCTAGGAAGCTCGGAGGAGTCACAACTCTCTGATCGGGGTAAGCGATGGGGCGGGTCGCGGGGAGTGTGCGAGTAAAGGGGCGGGGCACTCATGTCTCATCGCAACTGCCGCTTCTGGTCGGAGCCAATCAACCGCCGCAGATGGAGTGGTCTAGGCCACGTGATTCCCAGGTTGGTTACACCAAGTACTTTCCTTTCCCACCGATTGTAGCAAGATCTCCAGGGCAGAACCCTTGTGTAACTAGGTATTTTAAAACCCTCCTTTTGGGAGTCCAGAGTGACTTTTTAGAGAGCCGACCCTGGATTAGGCAAAAAAATGTAAAAAAAAAAAAATAATAAAAATAAATATAATGAATAATACACACGTATAACAGTGTCAGACTTTATTTTGGGAGGCTCCAAAATCACTGCAGATGGTGATTGCAGCCATGAAATTAAAAGAGGCTTACTCCTTGGAAGAAAAGTTATGACCAACCTAGATAGCATATTCAAAAGCAGAGACATTACTTTGCCGACTAAGGTCCGTCTAGTCAAGGATACGGTTTTTCCAGTAGTCACGTATGGATGTGAGAGTTGGACTATAAAGAAAGCTGAGCCACTGAAGAACTGGTGCTTTTGAACTGTGGTGTTGCAGTAGACTCTTGAGAGTCTCTGGTACTGCAAGGAGGTCAAACCAGTCAATGCTAAAAGAAATCAGTCCTGAATATTCATGGGAAGGACTGATACTGAAGCTGAAACTCCAATGCTTTGGCTAACTGATGCGGAAAAACTGACTCCTTGGTAAAGACTCTGATGCTGGGAAAGATTGAAGGCAGGAGAAGAGGATGACAGGATGAGGTGGTTGGATGGCATCACCGACTTGATGGACATGAGTTTGAGCAAGCTCTGGGAGATGGTGATAGACAGGGAAGCCTGGCGTGGTGCAGTCCAAAGAGTCAGGACTTTTGGGTTTGCAAAGAGTTGGACACAACTGAGCGACAGAACTGATGATTCCATATACATAATAAAGAAGAAAAATACAGATTGTGTGAGATTTCCCTTTAAGTCTTTACTACTTTGGGTCATATGTGTATGTATAGTTTTAAAAATTCCATTTGCATTTTTTAAAGTGAACTCTCTACATTGTATTTGGATGTTTTTCTTCTGGGGTACCAGGTTATGGATTTTGATCTCAACACCTCTAATGCTTGCTTGGTATTTCCCTCCAACTCCAACCCACTAGCTGAAATGTAGAGTAGGAAATGGGAAATGAGAAGACACACTTATATGTTAGTGCCTCAGCTATCTATCCAACACTAGGCCGTTCATCCTGGGGTAAAGGAAAACAATAGATAGCTTTGCTTATGTGGTATTTTATTCACAAGACAAGTCACCTTTGGGTTGTGGATTCCTTCCTTCATCTGGTGTAGTTGCTTATTTATTGGCAAAAACAACTTTTTATTCAGACTGTTTTCAAGCTGATAGGCAGAAACACCTTCAGTTCAGTTCAGTTCACTCAGTCATGTCCAACTCTTTGTGACCCCATGGACTGCAGCGCACCAGGCTTCCCTGCCCATCACCATCTCCTGGAGCTTGCTCAGACTCATGTCCACTGAGTCGGTAATGCCATCCAACCATCTCATCCTCTGTCGTCCCCTTCTCCTGCCTTCAATCTTTCCCAGCATCAGAGTCTTTTCCAATGAGTCAGCTCTTTGCATCAGGTGGCCAAAGTATTGGAGTTTCAGCTTCAGCATCAGCCCCTCCAATGAACACCCAGGACCTATCTCCTTTGGGATGGACTGGTTGGATCTCCTTGCAGTCCAAGGGACTCTCAAGGATCTTCTCCAACACCACAGTTCAAAAGCATCAATTTTTTGGCACTCAGCTTTCTTCACAGTCCAACTCTTACATCCATACATGACCACTGGAAAAACCATGGCCTTGACTAGATGGTATCTCCTTACCGACGCCGTTCCTGACCTTCAACGGGGGAGAGCTCCTCTAGGCCCTCCTGTGCCTGTGCAGCCACCACTCCTCGGGTAGCTCCTCTCGGCCGCCGCGCCTGCTACTGGAGATCAGTGGAGAAATAACTCCAGAAAGAATGAAGGGATGGAGCCAAAGCAAAAACAATACCCAGCTGTGGATGTGACTGGTGATGGAAGTAAGATCTGATGCTGTAAAGAGCAATATTGCATAGGAACCTGGAATGTCAGGTCCATGAATCAAGGCAAATTGGAAGTGGTCAAACAAGAGATGGCAAGGGTGAACGTCAACATTCTAGGAATCAGCGAAATAAAATGGACTGGAACGGGTGAATTTAACTCAGATGACCATTATATCTACTACTACGGGCAGGAATTCCTCAGAAGAAATGGAGTAGCCATCACGGTCAACAAAAGAGTCCAAAATGCAGTACTTGGATGCAATCTCAAAAATGACAGAATGATCTCTGTTTGTCTCCAAGGCAAACCATTCAATATCACAGTTATCCAAGTCTATGCCCCAACCAGTAATGCTGAAGAAACTGAAGTTGAACTGTTTTATGAAGACCTACAAGATCTTTTAGAACTAACACCCAAAAAAGATGTCCTTTTCATTATAGGGGACTGGAATGCAAAAGTAGGAAGTCAGGAAACACCTGGAGTAACAGGCAAATTTGGCCTTGGAATGCGGAATGAAGCAGGGCAAAGACTAATAGAGTTTTGCCAAGAAAATGCACTGGTCATAGCAAACACCCTCTTCCAACAACACAAGAGAAGACTCTACACATAGACATCACCAGATGGTCAACACCAAAATCAGATTGATTATATTCTTTGCAGCCAAAGATGGAGAAGCTCTATACAGTCAACAAAAACAAGACCAGGAGCTGACTGTGGCTCAGATCATGAACTCCTTATTACCAAATTCAGACTCCAAATTGAAGAAAGTAGGGAAAACCGCTAGACTATTCAGGTATGACCCAAATCAAATCCCTTATGATTATAGAGTGGAAGTGAGAAATAGATTTAAGGGCCTAGATCTGATAGATAGAGTGCCTGATGAACTATGGAATGAGGTTCATGACATTGTACAGGAGACAGGGATCAAGACCATCCCCATGGAAAAGAAATGCAAAAAAGCAACATGGCTGTCTGAGGAGGCCTTACAAATAGCTGTGAAAAGAAGAGAGGCGAAAAGCTAAGGAGAAAAGGAACGATATAAGCATCTGAATGCAGAGTTCCAAAGAATAGCAAGGAGAGATAAGAAAGGCTTCTTCAGCGATCAATGCAAAGAAATAGAGGAAAAGAACAGAATGGGAAAGACTAGAGATCTCTTCAAGAAAATTAGAGATACCAAGGAAACATTTCATGCAAAGATGGGCTCGATAAAGGACAGAAATGGTATGGACCTAACAGAAGCAGAAGATATTAAGAAGAGGTGGCAAGAATACACAGAAGAACTGTACAGAAAAGATCTTCATGACCCAGATAATCACGATGGTGTGATCACTCATCTAGAGCCAGACATCTTGGAATGTGAAGTCAAATGGGCCTTAGAAAGCATCACTACAAACAAAGCTAGTGGAGATGATGGAATTCCAGTTGAGCTATTTCAAATCCTGAAAGATGATGCTGTGAAAGTGCTGCACTCAATATGCCAGCAAATTTGGAAAATTCAGCAGTGGCCACAAGACTGGAAAAGGTCAGTTTTCATTCCAGTCCCAAAGAAAGGCAATGCCAAAGAACGCTCAAACTACTGCACAATTGCACTCATCTCACACGCTAGTAAAGTAATGCTCAAAATTCTCCAAGCCAGGCTTCAGCAATACGTGAACCGTGAACTCCCTGACGTTCAAGCTGGTTTTAGAAAAGGTAGAGGAACCAGAGATCAAACTGCCAACATCCGCTGGATCATGGAAAAAGCAAGAGAGTTCCAGAAAAACATCTACTTCTGCTTTATTGACTATGCCAAAGCCTTTGACTGTGTGGATCACAATAAACTGTGGACAGTTCTGAAAGAGATGGGAATACCAGACCACCTAACCTGCCTCTTGAGAAATCTGTATGCAGGTCAGGAAGCAATAGTTAGAACTGGACATGGAACAACAGACTGGTTGCAAATAGGAAAAGGAGTACGTCAAGGCTGTATATTGTCACCCTGCTTATTTAACTTATGTGCAGAGTACATCATGAGAAACGCTGGACTGGAAGAAGCACAAACTGGAATCAAGATTGCCGGGAGAAATATCAATAACCTCAGATATGCAGATGACACACCCTTATGGCAGAAAGTGAAGAGGAGCTAAAAAGCCTCTTGATGAAAGTGAAAGAGGAGAGTGAAAAAGTTGGCTTAAAGCTCAACATTCAGAAAACGAAGATCATGGCATGTGGTCCCATCACTTCGTGGGAAATAGATGGGGAAACAGTGGAAACAGTGTCAAACTATTTTTGGGGGCTCCAAAATCACTGCAGATGGTGACTGCAGCCATGAAATTAAAAGACGCTTACTCCTTGGAAGAAAAGTTATGACCAACCTAGATAGTATATTCAAAAGCAAAGACATTACTTTGCCAACTAAGGTCCGTCTAGTCAAGGCTATGGTTTTTCCAGTGGTCATGTATGGATGTGAGAGTTGGACTGTGAAGAAGGCTGAGCGCCAAAGAACTGATTCTTTTGAACTGTGGTGTTGGAGAAGACTCTTGAGAGTCCCTTGGACTGCAAGGAGATCCAACCAGTCCATTCTGAAGGAGATCAACACTGGGGTTTCTTTGGAAGGAATGATGCTAAAGCTAAACTCCAGTACTTTGGTCACCTCATGCAAAGAGTTGACTCATGGGAAAAGACTCTGATGCTGGGAGGGATTGGGGGCAGGAGGAGAAGGGGATGACAGAGGATGAGGATGGCTGGATGGCATCACTGCCTCGATGGACGTGAGTCTGAGTGACTCCGGGAGTTGGTGATGGACAGGGAGGCCTGGGGTGCTGCGATTCATGGGGTCGCAAAGAGTCGGATACGACTGAGCAACTGAACTAACTGTAACTGACTAGACGGACCTTTGTTGGCAAAGTCACACCTTAGTTTTAGACATAAGTGGCCCACAGAATTGTATGCTTTTATCTTATTGTTTTTTTGTGTGTGTAATAAAGTTTTATTACAGTATAAAGGAGATAGAGAAAGCTTCTGACATAGACATCAGAAGGGGGCAGAAAGAGTACCCCCTTGTTAGTGTTAGCAATGAAGTTATATACTCTCCAATGAATCCAAAGAATGTCTGGGGTTGTAAAGACCTCACCAGACCTACTCTCATAATTTACATTTTAAGATAACAGAATTAGCCAGAAGGTTTAATCCAGAGAATGTCCTCAGGCAGAATACATTATTGTTATATAACCCTTGTAAAGAGCAGGTCTACTCCCATATTTACAGAATTAGCCAGAAGGTGTAATCCAGAGACTGTCCTCAGGCAGGATACATTATTGTTATATAATCCTAAAGAATGTAGAGAAGGAAAAAAAAGTGTGTCCTTTCTTCCTCCTTGAGAATTCCAGACCCCTCTCTCCTTGGGGACCCCTAGACTTCTTAATAATCTGCCTAAGAAATGACTCTCATCCCCCCCTTTTTCTTTTAGGAGAATTATGTTGCCTAGGGAAAAAGGGCGTCATTTTTGTTCCATAACTGCTTCCAACTGCTGAGAAGGGGCATTGTCCCTAAATTGGCAAGGCACCATATTCTCCTAATCCTCATATTGAGGATATCTGATCCAGGGGCCCCAAATAGAAGCTGGAGAAAGTTGCAGCAGTAGCAGGAGTTTGAGCAACCATTTGTAACTTAAAAGCTTTCATGCGGCTAGAAACAAATCCAGTTATACAGTTACGGATGCAGGGCAACTGAGTCATGAAAACAAGTTAAAAATCAAAATTAAAAGTCACATTATGTCCATATTTAAAGTACGAAGTGTTGCACCAGTCCATTTTAGGGTTGGTAGATGTCACCAGATGAAGAAGAGGCATCGCATGTGACTGTTGTTGAAAGTATTCACAGACTTGGAGAAAGTCTTTTCCTTGAAGTGGAGATGTCCACCACGGGAAGCCTTCCACTGATGAAGAGGGGAGTACTCCACAGACCCAGCAGTTAGACTGATAGTGGAATGTAGTGTAGGAGTGAGTCCAGGACAGGAAGGCATTGTCTTGAAAATCGAACAGCAGACTCAGGATATTTGGAGTCAGCAGAAGTGAGCTCACATAGGTTATCAGGCCCATCTTTTGCAGTCCTCCAATGGATACCGTGGCCATGCAGTATCGCATAGGAAGACCAGGTGTGTCTTCTTTAAGCCCCGCGGATCAAATCTATCCCAGTTTTTCAGGATACAGTTCAAAGGAGTGAGGCTGGAATTGTCAGCTCCCATCTTGTCCTGAAGGATCCTGGACGAGCCCCCAAGATGAAATGTTGTTGTTGAATCATGACGCAGGGATTCTTGGCCCTGAAGGAGAAGAATTCAATCCGGGGCCAGAGACAAGGCTTGATTACTCAGAGCTTTTGGTAATAAAATTTTATTAAAGTATAAAGGAGATAGAGAAAGCTTCTGGCATAGACATTAGAAGGGGGCAGAAAGAGTCTGGTTTTATCTTAAACCTGTTCAAGCCAGGAGCTTAAAACGAGCACTTTAGATGTACAGGAAAGAACCCTTCCTTGTCCTAGCCCAGAGCTCCCAGTTCAGATCAGGGCTTTCCTTGTCCCTCCCCTCCCTGAAGAGCCTGCTCCAACTCCATGGGAACGCACAGTTTCTTTAGGGACCTGAAGCAAAGTGCTCAGAGTTAGGATCACACGCCCTTCTAGTGTAAATCTGTGCTGCACTGTCCACCTTGTTCCCTCCACCATCCCGGTGTGGGAATCACTGCGGACCTAAAATCTCAGCATCCGGCCCCCTGCCCCACGTAAATCCAGACACCCCTCTTACAGGTGGGCTAGCTTTTCCTTTGAGTTTGAAACAGCTCAGAAACTTCAAAGTTCCCTTGGAATTTTCTGACTTCATTCTGGCGAAAACACTACCTTTCTCATTTTCCTGCTTTAAATTCTTTACTATCTCTGCCTCCCCCTGTAATATCCTCTTGCATGGCAGTAGGTAGATGGGTACCCCCACCACCACGCCAGGGTGAACAGTTGAAAATTCATTTCCCGTGCACCAGTACTGCAAGATGAGAATAGCAGGACAATCGAGAGAGGAGGCTGGGACCTGCCCGGACCAAAGGTAAGTGACCACATGTTTTTCATTCTCTATGTCCAGGAGAATTTCTGACTAGAAAGTTCCTCGGAGGTTAGAAGGGGAGTGATGCCAAGCTACCAAAAGGCCTCTTTGCTGGAATCCATCTTGGCTGAGAGATGCCTGCGAATGTGAGGGAAGACCCTGAGATACACCAAATGAGGACTCTGGACCAGGCAAATCAAAATGATTGGCCAAAGAAAAACTGGAAGAAATGTCCCATAAAAGTGATTTAAACCACCACAAGAGTGTGACTCTCTCTGAGCCCACTGTGTGTCTATCTGCATGTACTGTACTCTTTACTCCTAATAAACACTACTGGTTTCACTGCTTTCCCTCTTTGTGGGAATTTCTTCTGCAAAGCCAATGGGCCAGGGCCTTGTCACCAGCCACTGGTCTAGTGGCCAGGATTCAGCTCTGTCATTCCGTGACCTCAGGAGCTGAAACCCTGCTCCACGCCACCTGAGGTCAAATTCACCCCTCAGCCCCTGGAGGGCAGTGCCAGCTGCCTGGCTCCCAGGGAGGCTGCATCCTCTCCCCAGTCCTGGGATTCTAAACAGCCCACCCCTCACCTGCGACCCCCACCCCCGGCCCCGTGTCCTCCTGTCCCCCCTCTAGTGGGTCTTTCTGCTTCACAGGACCCCCTTCGTAGTCAGCCCTTCCCCTCACCCATTGTGGGGCGGTGTAGTTTCTTATGACCAAAGTAATCTAATCGTACAGGATTTTTCCTTGTTGAACCATTCCGGAGCTGTGAGTTTTCTGGTATCTCAGGTAAAAGACCAGACCTCTTCTATGCCTGACACTGGTGAGTTTCCTCCCCCAGATAGATTCTGTAGTGTACAAGTAAGCTGGTGCCATACATCCAGGATTTGCAGGCTTTCTCTCCTGTGCAGCCAAAAGTTATGCTGAGGTTGGAAGCTGCCTCACACGCTGTACTCTAGGGTCTGTCTCTCCTATGGTTGGTTCCTCTGGTGCTCATCCAGGTGTGAGCTTTACCTGAAGCTTTTCCCACATTCTCCACAAGAACTGGGGTTTCTCCTCAGTGTCATCAGCTGGTGGTGATGAGAACACTGAGCTCTGTATGAAGCTTTTGCCACTGTCACTACATTTTGGGCTTTTTTTAGCGTGGATTCTCTGCTGCACCTTCTGAATGGTGCATGAAAGGTTTTCTGATAGTCAGGGCAGTGATGTGGCCTCTTCCCGTGTTCGGCATGGCGAGGCATGACCAGGACTAAAGCTGTTCTTGCACTCACCACCCACTTGGAGTGTCTCCTGGCTGTGGACTTCCAGGTCTGCTCTGGCTACAGCTTTCCTCACGTCCCTTACACTGGTAGGGCTTCTCTCTGGCTTGTGTCTCCTGATGGCACAGGGGCTCTGCCAGAACTCTTCCCATTCTCCCCTGTGTCGTTTATGAAGACAACAGATATATTGTTTCTGGGCTATTTTCCCAGGTGTCTAAGCATTTCCTCGTTGCCTGATTTCACAGCCTTGCCCATTATCACTGGCATGCTGTTTGGTTTCTCCTAATAATGCCCTGGAAGTTTCACTCCCCCCACCCTCCACCATTTTCTTCTGTCTTGAAGACTTTTCATTCTTTTTTCTTTTATCTTAGAATCTAAAGGAAAAAGTAAGACGTAAATGTGTTAGTCTTGAAATGGGATTTGCCACTGGAGCGGCGGATGGTTGGAACAATTACACTAGGCTAGGCTGAAGCAAAAGTATGTCTGAATACAGGACTTTAGAGAGGTCAAAGGCAAAGACAGCAGAAGGGATGCTTGACTGACTGTGTCTAAACAACCCATAAGTAGTCTTTTCATAGGCCATGTTCATATGGTCGGTTCGGAATGTTCACCTTATAGTCTTGTATTCAGCTCTTTAAGCCTTATTTGGTTACTTCTGCCTCCCTCTGCTCTACAATCCCTCATTTAGTTGAAACCACTCATTTATAATCCTTCCTTCTCTTTCTTCCTTTCCTACTTCTTTCACAGACGTGTGTAGCGCTTCCTATATGTGAGGCACTCTTCAAGGTGCATTTCACAGATACATGTGAAATATATATGAAGGTCCATTGGACCTTCTGCCATCACTCACCTGTAACTCCGTCCCTCATGTCAAAAATCCTCAGGACCTCCAAGCCAGGGCCAGGCGCCTCACCACCACTTCTGCGTGAGTCCAGGTTGGGTGCCTGTGAGGCAGGTCTGGCCGCACTTTGGCCAGCCATTACGGCGATTCCTGCCTGGAGGTGGGGGGTGGGGGGAGGTAGGGGGGGGGGGGGGGGGTGCGTAGGCAGGGCAGAGGGCAGTGGGAGGGACGAGCGCCGGGCACGCGTGTTTACTGGATGCCCCGCCTCCATTTGCATTTACCAGACTTGACTGGGATCTTGATGTAAAGCCGGCAGACCTGTTAGGTCCCTGGGGGTGGGTGTCCATTTTGACAATGGACTTAATTATGCCTTTTATAGCTTTTTTTTTTCCTAGTGAAAGATTCAATCCAAAGTAATACATTGCATTTAATTGTCATGTCTCTTTAATCTCCTTTAGCCATTTA